>NW_006792454.1:4438874-4446652 GCF_000442215.2 Lipotes vexillifer
AAAAAAAAAAAAAAAAAAAAAAAACCTCTAGGATTAGCTCAACTGTCTCTGAGGAGATGCGCAGAAGACTGTCACAGGGAGCAGCCCTTTGTCTCTCAACGAGATGAGGGGTTAAACTGTGAGATCAGTCCCAACTTTAGAGTCACTTTCGTGTTATCTTACACACATATAAACCTGTTAATTTCTACTCGATAATAAACTGGAACCTTTTTTCTCTCTTCTATGTGGATAAAAAGGTGTCTTTTTGTTGGCAGGATTATTTTATTTCCCCAACCACCTCCTCCTGCCCCTCTGACAACCTACATGCAATCTCCAAACAGCTTCTAGCTTATCTCCTGAATTATCTCTGGATCCATCTACTCTCCCTCCCTGTACAGACTACCATCATTTTTTGAGGTATAATTAACACACAACATTATAAAACATGAAGCCCTTTTCCTTTCTCCTTTACTGAACCTCCCCTTGCCTTCAGAGATGGCTTCTTTCCCTGGACTAGACTAGGTTATCAGCCACTCCTACAGCATCCCGTACTTCTGCTCAGCACGTGAAATTATTTAATTTCTGTCTTCCCTATGGGTCAATAAGCACTATGATAGCGGAGTTCTTTACACCTACAGCCCCAGTGCCTAATACAAACAGATTCAATAAATATTTCTGATTGAATGTCCCAACTTACTAGCTAGGGAAAGTAGCAGCTTAAACGAGATTTAAAAGTATGTAGGTTTACCTGTTGTACTGTTTATCCTTACTGTGATTTTAAATCTCTTGCTGTACGGTATAATATCTCGAAGCTTGTCATTTTGCAACTAATTAAATAGGAAACTATTATCTGAAAGATTAAGACTCCCCATCATCATTGCTTTTTGGCTACTACTAGTACCCAGCTTATCAAGACAGATGAACTCATTTATACCCTGAGGTCTGAGTCCAATAAGTCTTGAGCAATTCCTTGACAATTGCCAAACCATAACAGACATATAAATGTGAGATGCATTTGTCAAAAGCTTGGAGGCACTTCTTCAGACCTGACTGATACAAGCAGCTACGTTCCTAATTCTCCTCAAGCCCCCTTTTCCAAACTCCACTGCTAACAACAGCCAGTACAATGCCTGACTGTAACTTTACTCATATTTTTCAGCCTTTACTGAATGCCTAGTACGACAGTGACACTGGAAAAAAAATCAGTCGCAAGGCCAAACTGAACTCGTTGTTATTCAACAGAAAATGAACTGTACCAATCCATATATAAGGAAGTCTTATAAAATACTAAGTATTTTACATGTTGACAAATCCTTTTTTTTCCTTCACAGCTTCAGATTTCAGTAATAATTTTACTCAACAAATTACAAACACAAAGCAAGGATTCATTTTCTACAGCGGCCATAATAAATTACCACCACCTCAGTGACTTAAAACATAAATTACCTTACAGTTCTGTTGGTCAAAAGTCCAACAGAGGTCTCAATGGGCTAAAATCAAGGTGCTAGCAGAGTTGAATTCCTTTCAGAAGGTTCTAGAGGAAGATCCGTGTCCTTGCCTTTTCCAGCTTCTAGAGGCTACCTACATTCCTTGGCTCAGGGCCTCCGTGCTCCATCTTCAAAGCCAGCCATGCTGGATCTCTCTGACCTTTCTTCCAGTCATGTCTCTCTCTCTGCCCACAGCTGGGAAAGGTTCTTTAATGAGTCATGTGATTAAATTGGGTCCACCTGGATAATCGAGGCTGTTCTCCTCATCTCAAGGTTTTAACATTAATCACACCTGCAAAATCCCTTTTACTATGTAAAGTAACATATTCCTAAATTCTTAAGAGTTGGACATGGCTGGGGGAGGCCCTTATTCTGCGTTATTTTTCACAAAAAGCATATGCACATTTTTCAGGTTAATACTTCTCACCTGAGAGTTAATAGCATATATAGCCAAGGCACAATATATCAATCAATCTTATTTTCATAACCAAAATCTTTGAAGAATCTACTGGCTTTACTTACACCCACAGATGTAAGAATTAAATAAACCTTTGTTTTTAAAAAATTACTATTTATCTTTCATTTGAATGGGAAGAGGGAAAGTATTCCAGGGTCAACGTGTATGTTTTTGCAATAAACAGAGATTCCAGAAGGAATGTGTTCTGATTTTACCAGTGATAAATTCCAGAAAACTAATTCATCTTAAAGTGGGTTATAACACTTAACTTCATGATAATCGTTTTCAGTTCACACCAAAAAGCAATGTACAGAAATGGATTACAGGTTACCACTGCAACAGCTGGCTATAATCTCATACTTCAGTAACAAGGAAAATGTGATTTTCATGCAAAAATCTTAGTAATTGGAATTGAGAGTTAATTGCTTTTAACATTTTCCACTTTGTTATGAAAATGTTTTTTTCAGAGAGGATCAAGGACCACACCTGAAGCTGTTTTATTCAGGGACAGTATGTTTTCTGTACAGATATTAGAAAGGACTTTAATGGAAAAGTATATATAGTTACTTTTAAGACTTCAGGGACAGGAAAACCACCAAACAGATTTTTTTCCAATTTTTATCTCTGAAATCTTATCATTTTGATGGAATGTAAGGTTTCAAACTGAAAAGGACTGACCATTTTCAGTGTGAACCAGTGTTAATGTCCGTCACAATACACAGGGAGAAAAAAAAAGGAATACTAAACACAGGTTAAAAACAAATCTTCAAGAGAACCATCATTCTTAACCATGCCATTTATACATAATTCAGTTTTATTATTACATATTTTAAATCTGTGAGAGCATGCCACAATCACATTTAAAGCTAGAAGTATGTAAATATCATAGAGCAGCTCAATTTGTGGAGACAGAAACTCTTATGAGCTAAGTATTTTCTGATTTTTATTTGCAATGAGAATGTATTACTTCTATAACAAAAAATAAGTCTGTGCTAGCTGCCTGCTGCAAGCCCAGTCACTTCCACACCCGTGGGGGAAAATAAGACACAAGTGTCCTAAAAGAACCCATCTAGGCATGCCACTAAGTGCCCATCTTCATATGAAAACTAAGGTGTCAAAGACAAATTCAGTGTAACAGCTCAAGATGACTAGTAATTACCAAAGTATTGGATTGGCCAAAAAGTGCCTTCGGTTTTTAAGTAAAAACAAAAGACACATTTTTCATTTTCACCAAGAACTTTATTGAACAACATATTCACCCTTTTGTTCTACTACCTTCTGCCATTTTCCAGGTAACTTCATAATTCCATCTTCCAAAATCTTTTTGAGCAAAGAACTGTTCCAGGGCTTCCTGATGGTGCAGTGGTTGAGAGTCTGCCTGCCAACGCAGGGGACACCAGTTCGTGCCCCGGTCCGGGAAGATCTCGCATACCGCAGAGCGGCTGGGCCCGTGAGCCATTGCTGCTGAGCCTGTGCTCCACAACGGGAGAGGCCACAACAGTGAGGGGCCCGCGTACCACCAAAAAAAAAAAAAAAAAGAACTGTTTCAGGTGCCTTTTACAGTCCTTCAGGGAATTGAAAATTTCTTCCATTCAGAGAATTCCGTAGAGACTGAAATAAATGGAAATCTGAAGATGCAATGTCTAGTGAATACGGCGGATGAACCAGAACTTCCCAGCCAAGCTGTAACAGTTTTTGCCTGGTCATCAAAGAAACATGCAGTCTTACGTTATCCTGTTGGAAGATTATGCATTTTCTGTTGACTAATTCTGGTTGCTTTTCGTCCAGTACTGCTTTCAGTTGGGAGCAATACTCGTTAGAATTGATCGTTTGGTTTTCCGGAAGGAGATCATCATAGAGGACTCCCTTCCAATCCCACCATATACATAACATCCCCTTCTTTGGATGAAGACCAGCCTTTGGTGTGGTTGGTGGTGGTTCATTTCCCTTACCCCATGGTCTCTTCCATTCCACATTGTTGTACAGTATCCACTTTTCATCACCCGTCACAATTCATTTTAAAAACAGAACGTTTCCATCACATTTAAGTAGAGAATCACGGCAGAAATACGGTCAAGAAGGTTTTTTTCGCTTAACGTATGTGGAACCCAAACATCAAAGTGATGAATGTAATCATGTTGGTACAAATGATTTTCAACATTTGATCAGGATACTTTGAGTATGTCAGCTATCCCCCGCGTGGTATAACATTCATTGTTCTCAATGAATGTCTCGATTTGATCACTATCAACTTCAACTGGTCTACCTGACCATGGAGCACTGTCCAGCAAGAAATCTCCAGCACAAAACGTCACAAACCACCTTTGACATGTTCGATCAATCACAGCACCTTCTCCATACACTGCACAAATCTTTTTTTGCATTTTAGCTGTGTTTTTACCTTTCTTGAAATAATAAAGCATATGCTGAAAATGCTGTTTTTTTCTTCCATCTTCAATGTTAAAATGGATACATAAAAATTCACCAATTTTAATTTTATTCATTCATCCATCCACCCATCCATCCATTCATTTATGGCTGCATTGGGTCTTCGTTGCTGCACGTGGGCTTTCTTTAGTTAAGGTGAGCGGGGGCTACTCTTTGTTGCTGTGTGCGGGCTTCTCGTTGCGGTGGCTTCTCTTGATGCGGAACACGGGCTCTAGGCATGCAGGCTCAGTAGTTGTGGCTCACGGGCTCTAGAGCGCAGGCTCAGTACTTGTGGCGCATGGGCTTAGTTGCTCCGTGGCATGTGGGATCTTCCCGAACCAGGGCTGGAACCCATGTCCCCTGCATTAGCAGGCGGATTCTTAACCACTGCACCACCAGGGAAGTCCGTGATGTCAATTTTTAAATGCATGCTGATATGACAACTGTCACATACAATCTCACAAAATTGTTTCGAATGAAGTTAAAGACTAAGCGCTACTAGAGCCTTCTTACAGATAAAACTGAACAAGCCTTTTGGCCAACGCAATACCACAGCTGTACTCACTACTGACTCGCAGAAAATGTACTCACTATTGGCTGGGATATAAATAGACAAGTGGTTGAATAATTCGTACATCCTCAACCAAAAGAAAAAAGAGGTAATTATGTGAAGTGATGGAAGTGTTAGCTAGTCTTATTGTGGTAATCATTTCACAATATACACCTGTATCAAATCATCACATGCACATCTTAAACTTTCATGTTATATTTCAATTATATTTCAATAAAGCTGGCCAAAAATATTGTACATCCAAGTTTGTGATCTAAATCCTGCATTCTCAATAGGGGAAAAATTTATTTTGATATTACAGTACTGTGGTCTTCCAAAGCTCAACCCTATCGAACAACATCTTATTCCTTAGGTTTTAATGGCGGGGTGGAGGGGTGGTTAGGCAGTGATTAGGACAAAACGCCTTAAAGGCTCCTTAGACCCTGATAATGAAAAAAGGGTTGAGAAACAGCCCAACCCAGGGTAAATCCAACTGTGTCCATCAATCGTAGGAATAAGAATACCAGGAAATCCTTACAACCACACAGCTAGCTACTGCTTCATGCCCATCCACTCCCACAGCCCAACTGGTTCTGGGGCATCTCCAAGGCTGACCCATTTCGACCCCTCAGGAAATTAAAAAAAAAAAAATCACAATAATCCATTTAGGTCATTTGTGAACTCCCCAGGAGGTGTATCTAACCACAAAGGAGATGGTGGCATGGCAAATTGCTTTAAATTCTGTTTGGGCTCTAAAAGAATATGAAATTGTTGACTTGAAACTTGGGGAGGAGGAGAGAAAAGGGGAAAATAGTGGGTGCTGCCGTATCTCTTCAAAAAACAGTAGTAACATTAAACAAAAAAGTTTTGTTAGCCCTGACCCACACTCAAGAATCTTCACACGCGGGGATAAAAAGATAAAAAGAAAAACATATTTCAGGTATAGAGGCAGCAATAGCTAGCCGCAATTTAAGAGGTAATTTCATTTGTGTTACTCTCGATTCTGAAAAACTAATATTATATCTATGGCAACCATATGTCCCTGATTTTCCACAACAATCCCAACTTCATGTAATTGTACTCTTCCCCCGCCATCCCCAAAACAGTGATTCTTTAAATACAAAACTATGATCTCATCTAAGACTTTCCACACAAATCAATACCAGAAAATCCACTGTTAGACCCTAATACTTGGGGGCCAGGGGAGAGTTGGAAAAGCATATCATTCTAGTCATATTTAAAAGCAACTTACTTGTAACTTTAGGATTCCAGTTACTGAAGAAAAGTTAAAAAAAAAAAACACACAAAAAAACAAGGACTTCCCCAGTGGCACAGTGGTTAAGAATCCACCTGCCAATGCAGGGGACACGGGTTCAAGCCCTGATCCGGGAAGATCCCACATGCCGCGGAGCAACTAAGCCCGTGCGCCACAACTACTGAGCGCCTACAGCCCGAGCTCCATAACAAGAGAAGCCACCACAGTGAGAAGCCTGCGCACCACAACCAAGAGTAGCCCCAGCTCACCACAACTAGAGAAAGCCCACGCACAGCAACAAAGACCCAGTGCAGCCAAAAATAAGTAAATAAATTTATATTAAAAAAAATAACAAAATGTTGAATTAATGTGTTTGTATCAATCCATATTTATTTTAGAGCTTCTTAATTCTTCAGTACTTATTGTTTCTGTAGGCTTCCTCGCACAGTATTTCTGATGAACAGAAGTACCTTATATTTCAGGCCACAACACAACTCTTCTGTACTTCATCCAACTACAAGGTACGGTGTTTGAGGGACTAGTGCTTTGTAGCTGACCCCACTGGACATATGCCACCAAGTTACATGTACATGAAGTACAAGAACAGTCAGCCCAGAAAGAAAGTACTGAAAGTAAAATATATCGCGGGCAAAGTAAAATATACCAGAGTATCAAAAGTTTAAAAGAATGAACACAGAAAGTAGTAAAATCTCTCAACCAATAAATATCAATAGAGTCGCCCTCATTAGTTTCTGAAAGTTAAGGACAAAGGACTGGGTAGGTTATTTTAGAAAAGTGACACCTGTGTGATCAAAAGAACCTGGACTCCAGGAAGCAAATTCTTCACTCTGGGAGGTGAGGGTTGATCTTTTATGTTGTCATGGACATCATCAAGCTGGTGCCATCCACGGCTATACAGAAGTACATCTCCTCCTGGAATGTTATATGAGGTGTGAGGGAGGAACTATTCAAGACAAAATGCCAGAGGGGGCTGCGATCTAAAAAGCATAGTCATCTTGTACAAATGCCTTTGAACACTAACCAAAGACATGCAAAGACCTTTACCTACTCTACCCTCAACTTTTTTTTCGAGTTCTTAGAGAAACAGTATTTCAAAAAACAAAGAGGGCTTCCCTGGTGGCGCAGTGGTTGAGAGTCCGCCTGCCGATGCAGAGGACGCGGGTTCATGCCCAAGTCCGGGAAGATCCCACGTGCTGTGGAGCGGCTGGGCCCGTGAGCCATGGCCGCTGAGCCTGCGCGTCCGGAGCCTGTGCTCCGCAACGGGAGAGGCCACAGCAGCAAGAGGCCCGCGTACCGCAAAAAAAAAAATAATTAATTAAAAAACAAAGAAAATGAAAGTTGTAAATGGGGAAGAATCAAAACCCACAATCCTCTTTAAAACTCCTGAATATGCATTCCAAACAAAGGGGAGATTAGCATCAGGACGGGTACCAAGGTAGTTCACACTTTAGGAAGATCAGTACCAGCAGCAGCTCCTGGTGAAAGAATAGGAGGTGGACCACAGTCATCTCCCATTTGCCTCCTCATTTTTCTTTATCAATTTTGTTCTTGGTTTTGTTTTTGCTTTTTTTTTTTTTTTTTTTTTTTTTTTTTTTTGTGGTG
>NW_006792454.1:4446662-4454511 GCF_000442215.2 Lipotes vexillifer
TTTTTTTTTTTGGCGGTACGCGGGCCTCTCACTGTTGTGGCCTCTCCGGTGGCGGAGTACAGGCTCCAGATGCGCAGGCTCAGCGGCCATGGCTCAGGGACCCAGCCGCTCCGCGGCATGTGGGATCTTCCTGGACCACGGCACGAACCCGTGTCCCCTGCATCGGCAGGCAGACTCTCAACCACTGCGCCACCAGGGAAGCCCTGTTTTTGCTTTTTGCTCCCCAAACTAACAGAAGAAGGGAGGAACAGAGTATGGCCTCAAGAGTAGAGAGATAGGTAACCTGACCTCTTAAGGTCCCCTGCCAACGACTGAGTCCGGAGAGCTTATTCTGAGACTTAACTATTTAGCATTAAGAAAGCTCCCCTTTGTATATGGCACTGTAATAACATAACAGTAATGAAGATGCCTTACATCTACTGCCTTATACCTTACTTAAAGTGCTTAATGACTTTAATGGATTGAAGCATCCCTATGAGATCAAAGGCAGATATGATCATTTCCAGCCTACATAACAGAAAATCAAGGAAGGAAGGTTAAGTAACTTGACGAAGCCCCACTCATCAATACCCTGTTGTGACAATAGTTAAGGGGCTGCTGGAGGGCTGCTTAGCTCAATGTGCTGCTTAGATGGCTGCTCAGTGAAGTCTAATTCAAAATAACTCTCTGGTTTGGGAGTTATGGTGACACTGGCTTGAGAAAAGAAATCTATTTAAAGTTGATATCAGCGAGGTCCAAAGGGTCCCAGAGAATCTATCTGCAGACAAACTGATTTTTATATAAAGCAATTTTCTTCCCTTCAAGTTTTAAGATCCACCCCCTGCCAAATATTACAATGCAAAATTGCCTTGAGATAAGGGTGATTTTATGTGAAGTTGGAGAATAAACAAAATATACAGGATGAGGGGAAAGGAAAGAGATCCTATCAACAGGGTCTTCTCCAAACTGGTGGTGAGTGGAAGAAAACTGCAGAGACTGTTACTTCCAGATGATAAAATCGAACCTTCCTACATCCCATTAAATCTGTTAAAGATGAACACAACACACCCAGCTAAAGAATGCTCAAGTATCATGTCACAAAGGGCCGCAACAACATCTTTAACCATTACAAGGCCCGAAGTTTGAAACTGCAGAGCTGCACATGCATTTGGTCATGTTCATGTTTATGTACGTCATTGCCCTCCTGCCATAAAAAAAAATCACTCCCCACTGGAAGACTGTACCAGGGGGAAAATAAATAACCTCATTCTAACATGAAATCTCTTTATTACTTATTTATTTGGGTTACCAAGTATGTGATCAGAATTAAAATAAGAGCTGGGATTGGTTCCTAATAAAAGTTAACCTTGCTCTCTTTCCCACCCACACGAAAGTAATTCTGTTTAGAAATCTTCCCTTTATTGGCCCCAACCCGTTCTTTGGGGTGTGTAGTTCACTCACTGCCAGTAATTGCTTCCATACAATACCCTGTTTTAAAACATGTTTGCATACTTATGATGATGCACTATACTTATATTACATTTAAAACTCCAAACAGGCTTACAGATGTTATTTTCTATGCTAAGAAACAGAGACTACGCATGGTGTCCCAAAGTAACAACCAGAAAAAAAGTGACCTCAATTTCATCTCCCTCTCTCTCTCCCTCTCCCTGTCTCTCTGAATTTTTGGCCTCCTGAACTTTTTTTTTTAATTAATTGGAAGCACAAACTCATTCATCTGGGAAGAAGCTCAACCTAAAGTCTGTGATTAGGCCATGAGTATATTCCTGTCATGTACCCAAATTAATATCACCTAGGTCAGTATGCAATAAATTCTGTTGGCTAATAACCGTTGCACTTAGGGCAATTTCACTCGCCCTTTTATAAGACTCAATATAACAAAAATAGAAAAATCCTATGATAATTGTGGCTCGTGTTTCCTTCCTTAAAATGACCAATACAACATTTTCAACCCATCTATGTTATTAATGTAGAAGTATACAAGTTGGTGTGATTTTATTTACCTGTATATACACAATTCTTTTTCTTAATAAAAAGCAAATTCTCTTTCTGCTTTAAAAACAGAATTGTAAGATTTGGCATCTAAATTTGCTAAATTCAATTTGTTCTTCATGGCTCAGTAATTTCAGAAATAGGTTAATTTTCACTGTCCCCCTTCCACAAATAAGCTTATGGTCAATGAAGAAACGCAAAATTCTCCCCAAAATGAAAAGAAGGAGATGAGGAAGGGGGAAGGTGGCAGAAGGAGGGAGAGACATCCTCTTTGGAAGCTTATGTGTCACATACTTTGATTTTTGGAAGGTAATACCTTTCATTTTGGCTCTTGTTTAGGGAAAGGTAGCAACTCTTTGGAGCCAGAGAAGGTATAAAAAAGCTAAGGATTAATTTTTGTATTATTCAAGCTCTACCATACACAAATATTTACTCTAGTTATAGTATACGTTGAAACCATACTATTTGTCCCCGATATGAGGAACACACATGTATATACACACAAAAACACACAGTAAACAAATCCATCAACTTTAAGGAGGCTTTCTAGTATCATAATGTGATTTTATAAATTAAAAATGTGATTGGATTTGATTCTGAAAGTGGCCCCTACAATGCACTAATTTGCTTAACATACACATATGAAATTTTAGATCTATTCTCCAGCAGCAAAAACCCACCCCTGGAAGAAGGGATAAAAGCTAAATTTTGCTTTCAAAATATACAAAAAAGGCATTACTCAACATTAAACTATTATTAAGTTATTACTAACATTTTAGTCAAAAAAAAAAACTAGTGCCTTTCAAAAGAAATTACTGGCTTCTGATGCTCAGGTATTGAAATGCACAGAGTCACAGAATCACCACCTGCCCCCTCCAAAACTTAATATTTAAACAAACACCAATACTCTTCTGGTAAAAATAACAGGTTTTCTCCCATGGGCTATAATCATTCACAGACAATGCCTTAATTAAAGCTGGGCAATGAAACCGTGGATTAAGATGAGTGCGTCAAGTCAAAAAACTTACTTCTTAGCACAACAGAGCACACTCATAATTTCTTAATGTGTCCTGTTAGATCGACATATCAGCAGAGATGTAAGTGATATCACTTTTCAACGTTAACTGTGAATTTTTTCACTTTTAGTGTTTTCTGTCCCAACTTTAATGTTCTTTTAATGTAGTTTTTCCCGTGTGATGTATCATATTTATCTCTGCAGCCATCCATCACTATTTTCTTTAATTGAGGTTAATTTCTTTCAACTTGGGGGAAGGTGGGAGGAAAGAGGGGAACCCTCCTTCTGCAGCTCTGGGCACGAAGGGCATCACAGCTGCTGATTTTGTAGTCATGAAGCCTGATTTTCAGGATGCTGAAATTCCTCAAATCCACCCTACTGCCCTCCAATCTGGACCTAAATCAACAATCTACTGGTATGGGAACCCAGTTCCCACCCAGAACCACTTAATGAAAAATTTCTATCTACCTAAAATCCCTCCAGCTGCAATCTAAGTCCTTTTGTTTGTTTTCACACTCATATGGCTAACAGCTGGTACCACCTTCCATGTAAAATTATTTCATGTGTTTGAAAACAGGGATTAACTCAAACCTTGGTCTTTTATTTCTCCAAGGCACAAAAACCAGTTCATTTCTGAAATCTTATATACCTTTTCTACTTTTACCTCTGGCGTCGAGAGTCCTGTTGGCGTTTGGGATAATCAAGTGGCCAGAAAAAAGTGAGATACATTATAAAGGCTGGGGAAAGAGTTACTCTCTGCTCACCTTAAAGCCTAGTGAGGGGAACTTAGGATGGACTCTGGCAGAAGGCTGGCTGGAGGCTGTCCTCCTACGAACCATGGGGGGCAGAGAGAGCTCCCTCACCCAGTTTTTGGAGTGGACCAGAGGAGGAGGGAGAACTCCCACGTGTAAATGTAGAGCCTGACCATTTTAAAAGTCACCTTTAAAAAGAGATGCTAGGCAAAGGGTTTTCTCTCCGGGTGCTCATAATACTTGGCTACCATGCATTTGTATAGCACAATTTACCTGCGCATCTCCTCATAATACACCTCATTCCCTGAGGAGTCTGGGATGGTCTTGGGGCTGAAGAGGAGGGATGGAATCCATTGCCAAGCTTAGCCCAAAACACTGGGTGGTGAATTCTCTCCATATTACAAACCAGAAGTAACTATATGATTTAATCTCAAGCATCCATTAGCTGCCTGACACTCAACAGGCATGTAATGAGTGTTAACTGAACTGGTAATTGGAGGCGGAGGAGTGGGGATCTTCTTGGCTTAGGCAGTCCTCAGTGAGGAGGGGGCTAGACGATGCACAAAGAAAGAACATGGTGGGTTCTAAGGACGGTCCATCAAAGGGATAGGGGAGCCAAAATGAAAGAAGACCCCAATCAGGCTAGTGAAATGGGGGAGGGAGAAGTTATCTGTAGAGCTGAGCCCTTCAGGAGATCAATGCTGAGGGCAGGGACAGCTGTAGAGTCGAGTCAGCTGTCAGAGTTGAGGGAGATGAGAGGCCAAAGGAGACATGGGGGTGGGACTATGACAGCATCCTGTGCTCTGCCGAGAAGGTCAGATTTTATCCACAGGGTGCACAAAGTTTGCTGCGTTCTATTTTTTAATCTTATTATTGATGTTTTCAAACATATACAAATGTAAATAGTATAACAAGCCCCCTGTGAACCACACCACCAGCTTCAACAATTATCAGCACATGGTCAGTCTTGTTTCACCTATACTCTTCCCTAATCCCCTTAACCTCCCTCGTCCACCAGATAATTTTAAAGTAAATCCCAGACACAGTATCATTTCAGTAGCAAAGGCTTTTAAGACCTTACACAATCAGATCTATGTTTCAGAAGGACTACTCATTCAGGGCAAGAGGCGAAAAGATCAGTTATGTGATTTTGGCAAGGAAGTTAGTAAGAGCCCATACCCAGAGGCGACAGGAAAGGTGTGGAGGTGATGGGAGATCCCAGGGAATCTTCTCCTGAAGAGACAGTCCTACACAGAAGATGGCACCTGACAGGGGAGTTCGGGAAAATTTGGGAGGAGCTGAGGCTCACTGGGTTTGATGAAGACAATGAATGGAGACATTGATTAAGAATTAGAGGGAGGGCTTCCCTGGTGGCGCAGTGGTCGAGAGTCCGCCTGCCGATGCAGGGGACGCGGGTTCGTGCCCCGGTCCGGGAGGATCCCACACGCCGCGGAGCGGCTGGGCCCGTGAGCCATGGCCGCTGGGCCTGTGCGTCCGGAGCCTGTGGTCTGCAATGGGAGAGGCCACAACAGTGAGAGGCCCGAAAAAAAAAAAAAAAAAAGAATTAGAGAGGGATGCATTGGGAGTTTGGGATTAGCAGATGCAAACTATCATACAGAGAATGAATAAACAAGGTCCTACTGTGTAGCACAAGGAACTACATTCAGTATCCTGTGATAAACCATAATGGAAAAGAATATGAAAAAGAATGTATATACATGTATAACTGAATCACTTTGCTGTACAGCAGAAATTAGCACATTGTAAATCAACTATACTTCAGTAAAAAAATTTTTTTTAAAGAATTAGAGAAAAGGAAGAAATGCAGAGTTGGGAAGATATGTTTAGTGTTTGGTTCAGTAGGTGTACCGGACACGTAGGTAGAATAAATCAAATGTTAGAGCCGAAAGAACTGTTGTAGAAGATGAGGGGGGAAGAATCCGTCTGAATTCACTGTTTGAAAACAGACTTGTGTCTGGGAGAGGCACCAGAGAGACAAAGCAAGTCCCTACCCTCAGGGAACTTTCAGTCCAGTTGGAGAAAGACAGATTGTCCAGACAGCAAAGAGAAATGTAAAATCAGGATTCGTGTTTGAAAAGAACATTTATCAAAAGAGGGGTGTGCCTTGAAGTAGTGAAGATTGAGCTATAGGACCTGAAGGAGGGTTAAATTTAAACTGGGTTGAGAACTCAGAGAATGGCAGAAAGCAGAACACTAAGAAATGGGGGCGCGGGCAGACGGCGAGCAAGTGAGGAGAGAAGCAGGGGCGGGGGGTGACTGAGGAGGAGACAGGGGGCAAACTCTCAGGTTTCTGACTGCCAGAGACCTGCAGTGGGGAGCAATGGAAGAGGATTTAAGTAAAACGCTTTGCACCCAGGTGATACCAACGAAAGCAAGGGGCTTTCTTCGAGCATTACCCACAGGACCCTGGAAAAGTCTAGTACCTGTTCAGGTCGGTAGCTTAAACTTAAGTCAGCTTAACATCTATGTATGGTTTAGACAGGCAGCACATAACTAAGTAATTTTGTAACTCTTCCTTTCAGTGTCCTGACATGCCCACAGGTCTGCGAGCTTCAGGGGGACCATGTCTGTCCCTGTCACTGCTGTACTCTAGGTTCTAACACAGCACCTGGCATAAAGAAGATGGCCAATAAACAACATGTGCATGTTCTTCAGAGACATTATCTCATTTACTAGTCACAATACTGAGTTAAATAAGGGGGATCACTCTTCCTCATTTTACTGATAGGGAAAGGGCCAACAGAGTCACCTGGCTAGTAGGTGGTAGGGTCAGATAATAAACCCAAAGGACTAGGAAACAGTCACTATACAGGTATGAGAGCCAAGGGAAAGGGGAGTGAAGCTCAGGGAGGCCACACAGCTCATGATGTGATTTCAAATAATAGTAAAGGGTATGACCTTGGTAACAAGATCAGGCTTAGATCTGAAAAACCCAGCACTGTCCCCTTATTAGTGACACAGTTTCTTCATCTGTAAAAAGGAGAAAAGCAGTCTCCACTTCACCAGCTTAACATGAAGACTAGATGATGATTCACATAAAGCATCTAACACAATGCCTGGCACACGATAAGCATTCGATCACCGTGACCTCTTACTACAGTCATGTGGATGGAGCTTCGTGGACATTGAAGCTTGTTGTGATGCTGAGAAAATCTGGTGCTGATGACTCTCTACACTTAAAACAAGATTTTTCAACACAAGCTACTGCCGAAGTAAGAAATCTTTCAACAGACCGTGGAGGACAAGGCGCTTCCGGGTACCTGAGATCAAAACCAATGTCCTAATAATTGTTATTCCAGAAGTTCATTAAATACTCTTACAAGGTTTAGGTTTAAAATGTGTGTTCATTTTCGTCCAGAGACAGCTACAAGTATGGGCATAATATGTGTCACAGTTGGCCTGCCTAGCGTGTCCTGCATGAATAGTCAGCAAAAAAGATAAGATTTTAAAGGCCCACCAACAGCAATACATGAACTATAATGACAAGACAAAGGTTCACTCCAAAGGACACTCAACTTGATAAAGGTTGTCACTCTTCACAGTTACACCCCTACCGTGTATATTTTTCTCATGAAAGGATATATTTAACACTTTCTTCAATTTTCCCCAGAAATGCATCTTTTGTGAAATGACAGATAAACTTCACCAAGAATTTTAACACTCATTTTATTACCCTCACCAACCCAATCCTCTATAAAGAGGCAACATTTCCAACATGAAAATATTTTAGCGAGCCTCGTTTTAAGTTAAAGTAGTATCTTTGCCATTGTTTGGCGTGGCGGGGGGGTGGGGGGCGGTGCCGAGGAAGGCAGAGAGAACAGTGGGGACTAGAAATGGAAAAAGAATTTTTAAATCCCCGTTGCACTATCTACCAGATGTAAGTGAATAATAACTAATATGTCTGCAGCCTCAGCCTTAATCTTAAAACAAATGATAGTATTCAAATATAATATTTCACACATGCAGACTGATAACAGGTTTTTCCCTTCTTTATTTCTTGAAGAGTCTGTGAACGACACAATACAGAGTACAATGTATTTAATGAAAGGTTTCCAGGCTGATTTCCCTA
>NW_006792454.1:4455094-4457691 GCF_000442215.2 Lipotes vexillifer
CTGGGGGGTCCGAGGGGAAGGGGCACAACAGGGGGGGGCCCGCGTTTGGCAAAAAAAAAAAAAAAAAAGAATTAGAGAGGGATGCATTGGGAGTTTGGGATTAGCAGATGCAAACTATCATACAGAGAATGAATAAACAAGGTCCTACTGTGTAGCACAAGGAACTACATTCAGTATCCTGTGATAAACCATAATGGAAAAGAATATGAAAAAGAATGTATATACATGTATAACTGAATCACTTTGCTGTACAGCAGAAATTAGCACATTGTAAATCAACTATACTTCAGTAAAAAAATTTTTTTTAAAGAATTAGAGAAAAGGAAGAAATGCAGAGTTGGGAAGATATGTTTAGTGTTTGGTTCAGTAGGTGTACCGGACACGTAGGTAGAATAAATCAAATGTTAGAGCCGAAAGAACTGTTGTAGAAGATGAGGGGGGAAGAATCCGTCTGAATTCACTGTTTGAAAACAGACTTGTGTCTGGGAGAGGCACCAGAGAGACAAAGCAAGTCCCTACCCTCAGGGAACTTTCAGTCCAGTTGGAGAAAGACAGATTGTCCAGACAGCAAAGAGAAATGTAAAATCAGGATTCGTGTTTGAAAAGAACATTTATCAAAAGAGGGGTGTGCCTTGAAGTAGTGAAGATTGAGCTATAGGACCTGAAGGAGGGTTAAATTTAAACTGGGTTGAGAACTCAGAGAATGGCAGAAAGCAGAACACTAAGAAATGGGGGCGCGGGCAGACGGCGAGCAAGTGAGGAGAGAAGCAGGGGCGGGGGGTGACTGAGGAGGAGACAGGGGGCAAACTCTCAGGTTTCTGACTGCCAGAGACCTGCAGTGGGGAGCAATGGAAGAGGATTTAAGTAAAACGCTTTGCACCCAGGTGATACCAACGAAAGCAAGGGGCTTTCTTCGAGCATTACCCACAGGACCCTGGAAAAGTCTAGTACCTGTTCAGGTCGGTAGCTTAAACTTAAGTCAGCTTAACATCTATGTATGGTTTAGACAGGCAGCACATAACTAAGTAATTTTGTAACTCTTCCTTTCAGTGTCCTGACATGCCCACAGGTCTGCGAGCTTCAGGGGGACCATGTCTGTCCCTGTCACTGCTGTACTCTAGGTTCTAACACAGCACCTGGCATAAAGAAGATGGCCAATAAACAACATGTGCATGTTCTTCAGAGACATTATCTCATTTACTAGTCACAATACTGAGTTAAATAAGGGGGATCACTCTTCCTCATTTTACTGATAGGGAAAGGGCCAACAGAGTCACCTGGCTAGTAGGTGGTAGGGTCAGATAATAAACCCAAAGGACTAGGAAACAGTCACTATACAGGTATGAGAGCCAAGGGAAAGGGGAGTGAAGCTCAGGGAGGCCACACAGCTCATGATGTGATTTCAAATAATAGTAAAGGGTATGACCTTGGTAACAAGATCAGGCTTAGATCTGAAAAACCCAGCACTGTCCCCTTATTAGTGACACAGTTTCTTCATCTGTAAAAAGGAGAAAAGCAGTCTCCACTTCACCAGCTTAACATGAAGACTAGATGATGATTCACATAAAGCATCTAACACAATGCCTGGCACACGATAAGCATTCGATCACCGTGACCTCTTACTACAGTCATGTGGATGGAGCTTCGTGGACATTGAAGCTTGTTGTGATGCTGAGAAAATCTGGTGCTGATGACTCTCTACACTTAAAACAAGATTTTTCAACACAAGCTACTGCCGAAGTAAGAAATCTTTCAACAGACCGTGGAGGACAAGGCGCTTCCGGGTACCTGAGATCAAAACCAATGTCCTAATAATTGTTATTCCAGAAGTTCATTAAATACTCTTACAAGGTTTAGGTTTAAAATGTGTGTTCATTTTCGTCCAGAGACAGCTACAAGTATGGGCATAATATGTGTCACAGTTGGCCTGCCTAGCGTGTCCTGCATGAATAGTCAGCAAAAAAGATAAGATTTTAAAGGCCCACCAACAGCAATACATGAACTATAATGACAAGACAAAGGTTCACTCCAAAGGACACTCAACTTGATAAAGGTTGTCACTCTTCACAGTTACACCCCTACCGTGTATATTTTTCTCATGAAAGGATATATTTAACACTTTCTTCAATTTTCCCCAGAAATGCATCTTTTGTGAAATGACAGATAAACTTCACCAAGAATTTTAACACTCATTTTATTACCCTCACCAACCCAATCCTCTATAAAGAGGCAACATTTCCAACATGAAAATATTTTAGCGAGCCTCGTTTTAAGTTAAAGTAGTATCTTTGCCATTGTTTGGCGTGGCGGGGGGGTGGGGGGCGGTGCCGAGGAAGGCAGAGAGAACAGTGGGGACTAGAAATGGAAAAAGAATTTTTAAATCCCCGTTGCACTATCTACCAGATGTAAGTGAATAATAACTAATATGTCTGCAGCCTCAGCCTTAATCTTAAAACAAATGATAGTATTCAAATATAATATTTCACACATGCAGACTGATAACAGGTTTTTCCCTTCTTTATTTCTTGAAGAGTCTGTGAACGACACAATACAGAGTACAATGTATTTAATGAAAGGTTTCCAGGCTGATTTCCCTA
>NW_006792454.1:4457759-4469279 GCF_000442215.2 Lipotes vexillifer
GTTATTTTCTTTCTTTTCTCTGGAACCCACAGGCGGGGTATACTGCAGGGACCAGGGGTGTATATAAAAATAAACTATGAGCCAGTATCAGAGCTGATACCCTTTCTCCTACAGGGGCAAGTGAATTATTAGATCTGTGTCATGAGTGTTTTTTTTTAATATGCCATTGTTCCCACTTGAGCACATTAAATTTTCCATATCCACTTTTAAACCAATATAACCTTTTTTTCCATGTTCATAATGTTCATGCTGTACATTAACAGGCAGAAAATCCAATAGCTTAAGTCATCATATTGTAGTTATATGTAAAACTTGGTGGATGAAAACCTTTTGCATTTTCCCCCTCTTCGAACAGATGCTATACTGGAGTTGGCTGAAACCCTAGGAAAAAAATTATACCTCATGGGAAACTGTGCTAATATTTTTTTTTCTTTTATGATTGATCACAAATCCGTTTTGAACATTACACATTTTTTTTAAAGTTTATTATAACTCTGGTTCAACATCTTCTAGCCCAACAAATTGAAGGTGTTGGAATCTTTTGGCCTGGAAGATGCAATTATTTTTGTACTAGTGCACATAAACAGGGAGGACTGGATCTTAGGTATGAGTTATACATTCCTGTACAAAATAATTGTATATTCTATGAAGACTGATTCCTTTTCTGGAGAAATATACAACAACACAAGGGAAATCTTGTACTAGCAGCATAACTGAAGTGGCAAGATACAATATTAGAAAAACAGAGCTACTTTCATTACTGTGATGCTGTGTGTCAGAATGTCTCTCCTTAATGAACCTGTTTGCAATAAGACTCCGGGTGCAAAGAGGCTATTTAGAGAGACTACTGTGTCTATAGCGAGTCCTTCAAATATCTTCCCACCATTAGACATGCCGCATTGACCAATTCTGTCCTGATTGCTATTCTTTTTACTATCAAGGGAGATTCTTGCCCAGACAGACGGATGCATCAGACACTGCAGTTCATAAAATGTTTACACTGTACACACACACACACAGTGGTACAAGCTCCAGCGCTCCAGATCACACAGTTGAATGTGTCAGTGTCACATGAAGATTTATGATGTTCCAATATCAACGAAAGGACTTAAGTTAAACTTTGGTCATCCTGTCAACCTGTCACTCTCAACAAAAAGCCTTTTAACCCCCTCTCTTTTAGTACATGCCCATGCCCATTGCTCACATGGGAACACTTCAGGGAAACATTTTCTGTGTCATAAGGCTTCTCACTCTGTTGATATTTTTCTCCCAACTGCTGACAAAAAAAGAAGACCACACGTGTCATGCCATCCAAAAAAAGAAAAGAAAAGGGTGAGAGAGAACACAATAATAATAAAAGAAGAATCAAAAAAGGCTTTCTAAAAACATTTTAAATTCCAGCTCACGGTGACAGGCTCAGAGGACAAGAGACTTGTCTCTACAATATAACTGAAGCATCTCTGGCTGAATCGCTGCCTTTTAACCAAGTCTAAACATGAGAGGCTGAGGTGCTTAGCAGAAACTTGCTGTTCATCTTAGTCTGTACTATGTTCTTATCAGCTACCAGGCGTTGCTGTAGCCTCACCTTTCACTCACCTACATGACAAGTAATCTTCTAAAAAAGTCCTTTCCTCTTGTGCTTTTTCTAATAGCGTATGCTTCCTATTCAAATACAAATAATATGCCTGCCAGAAAAGACCTTATACATCTCCCCCATCTCAGCTACCAGGTAGAAAGAATTTCCATTCGCTAATAAGTAACCACTACTGGTTACATCTGAAAAGGAAACAGAATTACACAGGGAACTAACCCTGGATCCAATGAATCAAATGCACCCAATTACAGTTTCAATTCCCACTATTTTAAAATTACTTTCTCACCTCCTCCTTCCTTCTGGGCTCAACCTTACTGGAAGGTTGAGAATACAGACCGTCTCGAAGACTTGACATACAGACCATCACCTGTCCTGTAGCTCTGATTTTCAAAGCCATTTGGAATATCTGTGATTTCAAGATATTTCCTCATCCAACTTCTAAAACCCCCATGGTGATAAAACCTTAAAATAATGCCTCTATTAAAGCTACTTTGAACATTTATTGAAAACAGATAAGCCTTTCTTAATTGAGATATCTGACATCGTGAACCTGTTTAAAAAACACTTTGAGGATTTGTCTGCAGATTTAGGAGGTGAAGGGAAAGGAGAAGTCTAGCAGCAATCACTTTTTTTCCTGCAAGCAAACTAAGACTGTAAGAGATTTAAGGAAACTTGTCTTGGCCCAAACAATCCAGGACCCTAGTCTAGGACTCCAGATGCCTTGCCTACTGTTCTTCCTCACACCAGGCTGTAGCTCTGTATCCAGTAACCTTGCTGCATTTTGCCAATAAAGGGTTTTGTTTGCTTTTTAAACAAGTGACAGCTCTCCTAAAATATGCTCAGTTATATCTGCCATGTGTACTGGTGTAAAGAGAAAAAGACTATAGATAATTACAAAGAGTATAGAGAATCCAAAAATGATTTCTGTGCTCCAATCTCAAAGTATGGTCTCAGGACCAGCAGCATCAGCATCACCTGGAGGCTAATGAGAAATGCAGATTCTCAGGCCGTATCCATGATCTACAGAATCAGAAAAACTAGGGGTAAGGCCCAGCAGTCTGTGATTAAATGAGATCGTCATGTGACTCAGATGCATGCTCAAGTTTAATAACCCCGGCTCTCGAATATACAATATGATTTACATAAGTTCCTATTAAAATTATTTAAAATGACTAATGGTCCTTAAGTACATAATCAACTGTCTGTAGGCCAAAAAAAAAAGAAAAAAGAAAAACAGACCTAAAAGGAGGAAAACAATCCAGGATGAAAAATCCCAGTCAATTTAGGGCAAAAGAAAGCATAAATGTGTCTTTTGATTGAACTATACAATACAAACCACTCCACTGATTCTTTTATTTGGAAGAAAGTAAGCACTCTCTTTTAGATTAATAAAATCAGATATTTAAATAAACCCCAATTTTAGATGAGGTGATGGAAAATATAATGCCAACAAATTCAAAAATTTAGTCATAAGGATCCATGGCAAAAGGGAAAGAAATGTTAACCAATATGAAGTGATAATTATTCGAAAGTTATAGCTCAGATAGGACAGTAGTATGCACCAAAGTGAAAATACACCATTTTGTCAAGGTACATGGAGGTGGGGATATGAAGAAATTAGAAAACTAGCACCAAATGAAGAGCAAAATACAGACAAGATCAGAGAGAGAGTACTGTCCTGTGGGTGAGAACGTTACAAACGATCTGTGAAAAGTTAAGAGGGGCAAGTTTGAACTGGATCTGGCATTAAACCTCAGGGAAATTACTTCAAGAGAACTGTTAACTCAGGAGGTAAAAAGCGTATCAGAATCATCATGACTTCAAAATCAAAGCCAGCACTGTTTATAACGACCAGAAGTTAGATAAAACCTAAACATCCATTCAAAGACGACTGGTGACAGTCATCACGGTCCTCCCATACAATGGCCTTCTATGAGGCCATAGAAAATTGTATAACAACCGTGATACTAACACTGAAAAACACCTACATTGGCAAGTGGAAAAAGCAATTAAACATCCAACTTCTTTTTCAAAAAATATGGGCACATATATGTGTATATACAAAGAATAAAGTCTAGAAAACCATAAACCACAATGACCACAGCAGGTAAGTGGATTGCAACTTAATTTTATCTACTTCTCCCTATTTCTCTATTTCCTGAATTTTCTTGGTTTTTAAATGAACAATAATTATTCACGTAATGAGGAAATCATAAAGATACAGACACGTAAGTGTTTTAGGGAAAAAAGGAAATAAACGATAGATTATCTTTTTATAGGCAGGGACCCAAGGAAGTATTGCTGGTTGGCAGAGGTTTTAAAGCACTAATAAAATGCCAGAGTCTTCACAAAACCAGAATTCAGAAACAAAGATACGGATTTTAGAAGGAAAAAAAACCCTAAACTACAGGTAATCATAATGTATTGATCCCTCTTTTCAGCAAAAAAAAGAGAAGGGGAGGATATCAAACTCACCTAAACCACTACATTCAAATAATAATCCAAATGAAAAGGACACAGTTTACGAAGCACATATTATGTGCCAGATACATTCACATAATATCTCCTTAACCTTCACAACAATTTGCAAGGTATCATCTCTATTTTGCAGAAAAGAGGCTGAAAGGAAACAAGCACGTTTCTGATACATAGTGGACCCCAGAGCTCATGACACCTTTCTACATCACCAGGATCCAAAAGGGGTCCTTAACACACAGTTCTTGAAGTAATGAAAGATGAAGTTGAGTGTACCCAGGTAAGAACTTCAGAAAGGACTCCATTTTCCTTTGTTAAACACAAAATCAGTACCACAGAATGGGAGGGGTGGGGGAAGGCAGCAAGGGCCTGATGTGAGGCAGCCAGGAAGCCCGTGTTAAGGATTTCGGACTCCTGAGAGAAAATGACATTTTTAGAAATGCTCTTTTTTGCCTGCTTTAGGGGATGGTAGTGGTAATGCAATGGCCAAACAAAACATGTTGCTTAATTTACCAGACATATGGAGACAAAAGCAGGTTTAAGAAGTATCCAGACACAGGCAGAAGTGACACGATGTACTGATGGATGGGATATTCTTCCTTAGACCAAACAACCATGTGAACTTAATTCTAAACTTATTTACATACTCCTTCACCACTAACAAACTTTGAAGGCATCTCCAATTTGGAATCTTGCAACTTCACTTCTTAGTTTTTGCCTTTATAATACAAAGCTACCCAAATGCATTTAGACATTATAAAGTATTTGTTCCATCAAATGATAGACTGATAAACAAAAAATGTGATATATACTACATACAATCGAGTACTGTTTGGCAAAATATGGATGAATCTTTAAAATATAAGTGAAAGGACTTCCCTGGTAGTGCAGTGGTTAAGAATCCGCCTGCCAATGCAGGGGACACGGGTTCAATCCCTGGTCCGGGAAGATCCCACATGCCGCGGAGCAACTAAGCCCGTGCACCACAATTACTGAGCCTGCGAGCCACAACTACTGAGCTTGTGTGCCACAACTACTGTAGCCCACGCGCCTCGAGCCCGTGCTCCACAACAAGAGAAGCCACCACAATGAGAAGCCCACGCACCGCAATGAAGAGTAGCCCCCGCTCGCCGCCAACTACAGAGAAAGCCCGCGCACATGCAACGAAGACCCAACACAGCCAAGAGTAAATAAAATAAAAATAAATAAAAGTGAAAGAAGACACAAAATACCACATGTATGAAGATTCCATTTGTATGAAATGTCTAGAATAGGCATCATAGAGACAGAAAGTACATCAGTAGTTCTCCACAGCTGCAGGGGGTTGGCAGTGTCTGTGTGTGTGGAGGGGGGGTGGGCGGCGGTGATAGTTAAAGGGTAGAAATTTCTTTTCGAGGTGATAAAAATGTTCTAAATTTGATTGTGGTGATGGTTACACAACTCCAAATATGCTAAAAAACGTTGAAACAGTAAAAACATCCTAAGTAGGTAAACTGTACAGTATGTGAATTATATCTCAATAAATCCATTATTTTTTAAGTCTTTCTTTTTTTGACAGGGTATTTATAGAGTATGATGCTCAAGTCTAAGGTAGACACAGGATGAGCAAATGAAGACAATAGGACTTCAGCACTAAAACAGTACAAAAATCTACAAAATATAAAACCCCCAGTGGTTCCTTTCTTAGTATCTCCTACTTGGTTCTATGCAAAATCTCCCTCTTGACATCTTTAAGAAAAAATGCTGACTTAAGAAACAATTCCATTTTTCCTTTGGTTCTTAATTCCAGAGGTATTTATCTAATAAGATATATTCTGAATCACAGACCAGAAGTTTATTTAATCATGCAGTTAAAGAACACTCCCTAAAAGAGATTTAATTCCTCTGTTAAAAAAAAAAAAATTCTCTGGATAAAACATTTCTAGACATGTGAGTACTCTAAAAAAATTGGATAGAATAGTTTCACATTTTTATCAACATTTAACACTAGCCTTACTTTGCATGTCCAGCCACAATAACATCTATTGTAACTTATGCTTTTACTTGTATGGATATAATGGGAATCATTGCCAAATGTGCTCTTCAAGCAGGTGTCTTGGAGACCACTGGTCTAAATGCCAAAGATCTAAAGATTTAAGCCCTCACGTCCTCAGAGCTGTAATGCTTTTCAGGGGTGTTGGTGATAAATGAGCAGTTCATATCTACAAAAAAAGCAGGGGCGTGGAAGAAAGGAAATACCTTTTTATTACCCTAGGGAAATAATCATAGACTTCATCAAAAGTTTAAATACAAATACATTTTATCACAACAACATTTAAAATTGCCAAAAGTTAGAAACCTACATTTCCAACAATAGGGGTTCTATAAATAAATAACAGTTCGTGTCAGGATACTATACAGCCATTAAAAATGCATGTTTTACAAGTAACCCAAAGGTATGAAGGACCATTAATGTGACTTTTGCAAAATATCAGTTGCAAAATAGCATATTCAGTATTATTTCAATTTTATAAAATTAAAGATGCATATGAAAAAATCTGAAATGAGAGTAACAAACTGACAAGTAAGGTTATCTCTGGGTAATATTATGAATGATTTTTCCTTTTTGGTAGTTACATATAATTCAAATTTTCTAAAATAGTTATTTCTGTTATAAGGAATGGGGACTCATACAGTAAGTTTGTAGTCATTTCTCATCTCCTCATCAAAGTAAACCGCAAAACAAAAATGTTCTGATCCAAAATGAAAGAGTTCTGGTGACCTGAGTTTTGGTTGCCTAAAGTTTTAACATACTAGTCCCTCTAACGTGCCGAGTTCTCTCTTTACTCTAGGCTTTTATCAGAACTGTTCCCTGCACCAAGAACATTTTTAGTCACTCTTCCTAGACCACTTCATCTGGCTAACTTAGAAGAATAAAGAGGCAGAGATGTCACCTCCTCCAGGTTGTCTCTGGCACTCACTCCTCCTGTGTGTGCTGATGGAACCCTGGGCTTAGGGCTCGAGGGCATTTATCACATGGTACCATGGTTGCCTGGTTTCATATTTTTCTCCCCTACTAGACTCGAAGGTACTTTGAGCGCAAGAAATGTTTCTGTTTTGTTCCGCATTACACCTGCTATAGTTCATAGCACATCATATAAATTTGATAAATATTTTGGAAAAAAATGAATTTATGTATTAATGGATGAATAAAGAAGTAAACGGTCTGTCACAGAAGTGAAGCACGCCTAATTCTTAGAAGGCTTTTCTCTGCAGTAAACCAGGGGTGTGTGTTTCATGTAATGGAAACATCAGAGTGTAGTCAGTTAGTACTTTAAGCAAAAGACAGATCTTATGTGGCTCCTGCTTTCAGAGTCCAAAAATCTGAAAAGCATGAGTCAAGTCGAAAGTTAAATATATCCAATCACAGGGTATTAAATATGTTAATATCTTAAATATCCAACTTGCAAATAAACAGAGATAAGGCACAATTAATAGAAACAAAATAGGGCTTCCCTGGTGGCACAGTGGTTACGAACCCACCTGCCAATGCATGGGACACGGGTTCAATCCCTGGTCCAGGAAGAGCCCACGTGCAACGGAGCAACTAAGCCGTTGCGCCACAACTACTGAGCCTGTGCTCTAGAGCCCGTGAGCCACAACTGCTGAGCCCACGTGCCACAACTACTGAAGCCCGCATGCCTAGAGCCCGTGCTCCACAACAAGAGAAGCCACCGCAATGAGAAGCCCACGCACCACAATGAAGAATCGCCCCGGCTCGCCGCAACCAGAGAAAAGACCATGCGCAGCAACAAAAACCCAATGCAGCCAAAAATAAAATAAATAAATCTATTTTTAAAAAAAATAGAATTATACCATATTTCCTGAACTTGGTTCCTAAAGATCAGATTCAGAAGTTGCTTTTATTCATAAGCTTGGAAAAAGTAAATAAAACAGGGCTTCCCTGGTGGCACAGTACTTGAGAGTCCGCCTGCCGATGCAGGGGACACGGGTTCGTGCCCTGGTCCGGGAAGATCCCACGTGCCGCAGAGCGGCTGGGCCCGTGAGCCATGGCTGCTGGGCCTGCGCGTCCAGAGCCTGTGCTCCGCAACGGGAGAGGCCACAACAGTGAGAGGCCCGCGTACCGCAAAAAAAAAAAAAAAAAAGTAAATAAAACATTCTGCACATTGCTCACCATAAATATTAACTTACCATTGAAATTAAATGTAAACACAAACATAACCCTAAAACCTCCTCTAACCCCACAAATACTCAATCAAAATCTGATTTCTAGGACAGCAGTTTTACTATGTGAGTACAATATTTACACAGAAGAGATAAATTATGCAAATCACAATGATTTATGCTTGTTATATCTAAGCTTACTCTTGTTATATTACAAGGTTCAAGAGTCTACAAATTTACTCAAAACTCAGGTTGTCTAATGAAACAATTATACCATTTAGAACACTTTTAATACTGATTTAGATTTAAGATCTACTTGGGAAGGCTGATCAAAGCTTCAAACAATATGCACTGCTTTATATTATCTACTTAGCACTTGACTGTAATAGCTATACAACAAATTCAAATTAAAAATTAATTCACAAATTAAACCCCTACTTTATTTAAACCACTACTATATTCACCTTCCTTCCATGCTATCTAGAAATGTCTTTAAAAAGTAATTCAAATGAAATATCACAGCTGTTTTTAAAACTATAGCAATCACTACTAATCTTAATTATGCAACCGCCCAATTAGCCATGAGTAAATTTTCCAGATATAAATTTTAGAATTCATTTAAAATTTTTAAAGGTTTCTTGACAGATATATTAAAGCACTGGAAGAATTTTTTTTTTTTTTTGCGGTACGTGGGCCTCTCACTGTTGTGGCCTCTCCCGTTGCGGAGCACAGGCTCCGGACGCGCAGGCTCAGCGGCCATGGCTCATGGGCCCAGCCGCTCCGCGGCATGTGGGATCCTCCCGGACCGGGGCACGAACCTCCGTCCCCCGCATCGGCAGGTGGACTCTCAACCACCGCGCCACCAGGGAAGCCCCGGAAGATTTTTTTAATAATTAAAAATTTCAAACACAAAGGGGTTAGTTCACCTCAACTAACAGTGGACAAGCATCCGATTTCCTTTTTCTAGTGAGTTTGACAAAAAAAATCAAAATTTTTGGTTAAAACAAGAAAAAAAAATCCTATGCAAAGAATGGAGGAGGGCATCTCAGGAATAAGAAACAAATGTGATTATCTTTTCAGTCCAGCTCCGGGTGTGGCAGGGAAGACAGATAACTAGGGTTTAGTGTGCCTGGCGGGGTGCTTGTGCAGCTCTCTGTACTTAACACCTACCACTACTAAAAATAAACAGGACAAAGCACTTTCAAAACTTTTAAAATCTAGTCTGGAGTATCATACAACCATACAAATAACTGTGCTACAAAGCACAAAGCATTAAGTGTCTTAAGAAAAAGACTGCAAAAAAGGAGGCATACCCAGGAACTGATATGGCTAAAACACAATATAAAAAGTGTCAAGGAGAGACTGAGGTGGAAAGATATGCTGGTCTCCTCTCAAGGAGGACCCTGAATATGGAGGTAAGGGCTTGTCCCTGAATAGAGAAGTTAAGGGCTTATGCTGATCAGAGAGCCTGCAATGAATGAAGTTTGGGGGCTGAGTAGTGACAACGAGATGTTTTTAAAAGCCTCCAATCCCAAGGAGTGGAGTGTCCTGGAGGGAACTTGAAGGTGAACTGACCAGTTACTGCAGCAAGCTTGTGGTATGGCAGTGAGATTGAAAAGGAGCAAAGGAGTGATTGTTCACTTTATAAACCATGCCTTCCCCATCCAAGTCAACAGTAGTCATGAGACTTTTTTTTTTTTTTTAAAGGAGGGGATAGTTCCAAGAGACAATGCACACTAAAACAGTCAACTTCCAGGTTGTGGCAAATGATGGAAGGGGGAAGAAAACAGGATGAAAAAGATCACTCGGGT
This sequence comes from Lipotes vexillifer, assembly GCF_000442215.2. Lineage (NCBI taxonomy): Eukaryota > Metazoa > Chordata > Mammalia > Artiodactyla > Lipotidae > Lipotes > Lipotes vexillifer. The sequence goes on from NW_006792454.1 coordinate 4,467,804, forward strand.
GGTTCAGGACTGTGAGACCAGAAGAATGACGGTCACTCCTAGAGGTGGAGTTAAGGTTTGTGTGTGTGTGCGCTTGTGCTACAAACCATTTCACAGAGACAGCTTTCTGGTGTATTTTTTGAAAAGGGAATGTGCTTGCACATTAGAGATGAAGAACTAGAACCTGAAACTCACCTTTGCCAAACCCAACTCTCCTCTAGGTGAGGTTAATCTGTGCCAGCTGCAATGTAAGACTAGACTACCCAAGCCCTAAGATATATCTCTCCAACAACGTTTCTCGTTGAGGCCTTCACCTCCTGATTGACACTATGGATGGGCAGCTGCTCTGCATTTTCAGAGGCCAGAACTAGAAAAACTGAAAGAAGTTACACTGCAGCTGGAAGGCCAGAGAAAGTAATTGGATCAGGTGACTAATTCAGGTGATAGAAGCTCTTGCTATATATTTCTTGAAAGGAACAACTCAAGGAGATGCAGGTGAGGTAAGGTCTAAAGCTTACACACTTTGGGGGACCCTCTTTAAGAGAGAGCATGCAGAAACACATGCACCCTTTACAAAAAGAAATGACCTTGAGAACACATTTGCTGGGGCCCTTCCCAGGGCTTTGGAGGAAAAGTCTCCTCTGTGCACAAGCCCCACATTCAGAAGAACTGCAGAGCTCAAGGGCCATCTGAGGGCAATCTCAGGAATCCGAGACACACCTGTTGTAACAAGAAGAAGCAAACTTTCCTGGACGGCACAAAAAGAGTTAAAATTACCCAAGAAAACACAGGCAAAAAGAGATGAGAAGCTTAGACTCACTGATTTACTCTTATAAGGATCTCATTTGACAGGGGTAAAATACAAAGAAAGCGTGTGCCAGTTTTTACAGAAAACATATGGGAACTTACCTGGGGAAATTTGCTTTCTCTTAACAGAACAAGGAGTCTTTTCAGGTATTTTCAGTTGAAATTGAGAAGGGGATTTTTAATTACAGTAAATGTGGAGAAAGAGTAAGCCACAGGAGAATGGTGACCATAATGTGTTAACATTCAACTTCATTCCTGGGTTGGGTGGATGAAAGAGACTAGAACAGGAGCTATATTTTTACATACAAAGACCCACTATACAAGGAAGGACAGAAGGAAGGGAGGGAAGAAGGGAGAAAAGGAAGAAAGAATAGAGAAAAAACAGAAGAAAAACATCAGTCTCTCGACTTGAATAAGCCTACAAGAGGCACTCTCTTTAAAGAAAGGTTACAAATGTCACAGAAAATTAACTTATCTCCCAAATTTTGGCTCCTCAAAATAAAATTACAAAAAGTATGACAGGGCTTCCCTGGTGGCGCCGTGGTTGAGAGTCTGCCTGCCGATGCAGGGGACACAGATTCGTGCCCCGGTCCGGGAAGATCCCACATGCCGCGGAGCGCCTGGGCCCGTGAGCCATGGCCGCTGAGCCTGCGCGTCCGGAGCCTGTGCTCTGCAACGGGAGAGGCCACA
>NW_006792454.1:4469326-4480649 GCF_000442215.2 Lipotes vexillifer
GGAGGCCCCCGTACCGCAAAAAAAAAAAAAAAAAAAAAAAGTATGACATGGACATGTAAAAGGCAAGAGCGCCCTTTTCTGTCCCAGATGCCCTGTGTACTCAAGTTTCCATGGGGCAAGTTTATCAGCACTGTGTCTTAGCTCTGAGCCCCAAATGCAGAGAGTGAGATGCCCTGCACTGAAAATGGAGGGGGTGAGCTCTGGTGGGTACAGATGGGGCAGGAGAATCAAAATCACAACAGTCAGCACCCCAGTGAAGGTCTTTGATCTGTACCACAATAACCTCAATCCCGCAATAGTCCTAGCTCCTCCTCCACCCCAAAATGCAGCTCTCGCCCAGCTGGTTGGGCATGTTCTTCTCTCCCCAGATGTTAATGGGAAGAGACTGGAAAGAGCACAAGATCGGACAATGACCAAACACGTCAGGCTGGAGAACAGTAACAGTGATTCCAGGCTCTCTTGGGAGTAATAAAGTGACAGAGGGGACAGGAAGAGAGCCAGTTAGTACATTCCCAGACAAGAGAGAGCTGAGGCCAAGGAAAAGGAAGGAATTAAGCACAAATTTTGCCAGTCTGCCTATGTCAGCAAAGTTAGTCTTCATTAATATGAAACTGACAAGCAACTGAGACAAAGGTACAAAACGTGCTAGAATGGCAAGAGCCCTGGGCAGGGGGAATCTAGTTCTGTCTCCATCACCGTCTGTGATCTCCAGTGAGTCACCTCAGAGCCTTCTCTAGACTCCATCTCTCTTAACTGTGAAAAGAAACAATTCCCAGAGCTGGCATTCTAGAACTTTAAAGACCTAATGGTGTAGATAGAAAAGTACGGACTCTGGAGCCAGACTACCTGGGTGTGAATTCAAGCTCTGCCAGTCTGTCTGACTTTGGGAAAGTTACTTGACCTCTCTGTACCTCAGTTTCCCTATCTGTGAGACACAAGAGAAATACTCTACCACACGGAGCTGCCTGAGGATGAAATGCTCTGTTAGCTGTAATTACAGACGTGGGCTAAGTTTGTAGCCAGTACCTTTTGGGTATAAGCAGTTGTGTGGTCAGTCACCTTTCTGAAAAGTTCTTCCTCTGAGGGGCACTCTACCCATCACTTTTCAGGGTGCTTCCCTTCCTAGGCCAGAGATAAGCATTATTAATCAAGCACAGAATTCTCCCATTAGCCCGAATGCAGGCCTTGGAATCCTCACTGAATCAAAGCATACCCAGAAAGTGAGTCTGCCATATCTTAAATATGGCTAATATTATGTTCTTCCATCACTGCTTCTACCCCATATGGTTCAAACGGGTTCAAATGTATTAATAGCATCCTCAAAAAAACACAGTTCAAGAGAACCCCTTTTGGTGAAAAGGATCTTTACAAAAGAGAGTCCCCAGCCGGTAGCTACACGGTAACTATTAGGCTCCGACCTCTAGCTCCATGAACCAAGCAAACCATAGCTTCGCTAGAGATATTTACGCTGCCGTTTATGGAAAGCAATGGGCAACCAAAGATGTTACCTAATCCTACTACATGAACAGCACATCCTTCATGTTACAGTCCACAACCCAAAGCAAGGCCTTAGGACCAAACTCTTGATGATGTGGTGGGATGAAGAAAAAAAGGAGCCCTTTAATTAAGCAAGGTCAGCACTGATCAAGTTTGACACAGGCAAACATCAGAGGGTAAGGAAGGAGATAAGGCAACTCCTTCACGTGCGCACACCCTGCTGGGCTCCACCTCAGGATTATCCCACACTAACCCCCTCAACTCGGCCAACATGCAGGGCCTCCTCTTCCCCGCCTGCCTTTGCTCCTGTGTTACTACCTGTATCAGGTAGCTGGGTTAGGACTGATGCTACCTTCTATACACTTCTTAAACCAAGCCCTGCCTCTGCAACTCCCCTCCATCAGCACCTGGCTAAATTACAGGGGAAGCCTCTGGTCTCCCTCCTCTCTAATCCACCCTCCCATCAAATCTCACAGATAATTCTCCTGCTTAAAACCCAAAGGCTTTTTTTTTTTTTTAAAACATGCAACAACATGGATGAATCTCAAAAGTACTATGCTAAGTGAGAGAAAACTTAAAAGGTTACATACTAGATGACTACATTTATATCACATTCTGGAAAAGCCAAAATAAGGACAGAAAACAGGTCAGGGACCTTCCCTGGCAGCACAGTGGTTAAGAATCCACCTGCCAATGCAGGGTACACGGGTTTGATCCCTGGTCCGGGAAGATCCCACATGCCGTGGAGCAACTAAGCCCGCGAGCCACAATTATTGAAGCCCATGCACCTAGAGCCCGTGAGCCACAACAAAGAAAAGCCACCGTGATGAGAAGCCCGCACACTGCAATGAAGACCCAATGTAGCCAAAAAAATTTTTTAATAATAAAATTAAATTTAAAAAAGAAAAAGAAAACAGGTCAGTGGTTGCCAGGGGCTGGGGGCGGAAGGAGGGGTTCGTCACTCAGGAGCACTGAGGCGTGGTGTAAATGGTTCCTCATCTTGACTGTGGTGGTTGTTACAGGGCGTAGATCAAACACACTAAATGATACACTAAAATGGGTCAGTTTCACTGTGTATAAATTATACCTTAATTTAAAAGAAATTACAGAGAAATCCTAAGGGTTTCCCAATGCCTACAGGATTGCTGATCTGCCCCCTATATCTTGCTTTCCACATTGCAGCAACAATCAACTTTTTTAAATGTCCTGTGCTCTCTGTGCAGAAATTTCTTACCACTGTCTGGCTCTTAAAACACAGCTTTTCCATATTAACTACTGAGTCCTCCAGGCTGTCTCCCTGCTCTCCCAACCCTCACACTCCCAGGCTAATAAGTTAGATGCCCTTCCTCTAGGCTCTTACAATGCCTGGTATCTCCCTATCACTGCATTCAAAGAAATGTATTATACATATTACTGATAACTGCATCTGTTCTGATATAATGATCTTGTCTCTCATTGATCAATTGAAATGTGGATTCTTTGAGAAAAAGAACTACTTTTTACTCACATGTGTGTATGCAGCCTGGTACCTGGCAGACACTCAATACATCTATGTTGGAATGATGTTTCATAAGGCATCACTGTATCATTGCATCCCCACCACTTACAAGAGTGCCCACTTGGCTTAATAAATACTGGCAGCTCTTGCCTTGCACAGTAATACAAGACCATAAACATGACCGTGCAAGCTGAAACCATGCAGAGCGATCTTAATAATCAACAGAAAAATTACAGTTTTTCTACGACCTTTAAGATTTTTTTGCCAAAAACATTAAAAATCAGTTATATAGGGATAAGAAGATGAACAAAGTAAAACATTCATTTAGTACACTGTAATTTAAAACATTAGAAACTTTGAGAATTAAAGTGTTTTCTTTATTTAAAAAAAAATATCAAGAGCAGTCTGATTAGTTTGAACAGTGCTACCTTCTTCTCACTGTATAATTTGAAATACCAAATGAGCATCTTTTGTATACCTTGGTGAACTGGCACACTCCTGTCTAAGTGTGGATTAGCTTCCAACATTTTATCCTTTGTGTTTTCATTGTCCTGCAGTATCTCTGAGGAGTTTTCTTTAATACAAAGTTTTCTGCCATCATCCTTTGCTCTGTTATGTTTTCATCCTTTTTGTCACAATCACATTCCTAATTTACAAGAGCAAGCTCCTTTTCACTGAACTCATCCTGCTGCATACACAGAGGCTCTAGAACAGTGGCATGGTTTACACTCCTGTAGTCAGCTATTTCTCCTATAACTCTATTTATGAATGGCTCAAATTTCACTTCCAGCGTTAGCACTTTTCATTTCTTTGCTGCACTATGCAGCACTTTTATCTTTGTCCACCAATTCCCTCTCTGAATTATCCATTTTCATAAAATGTTACAAATTTAGGGCTTCCCTGGTGGCACAGTAGTTGGGAATCTGCCTGCTAATGCAGGGGACACGGGTTTCAGCCCTGGCCCGGGGAGATCCCACATGCCGTGGAGCAACTAAGCCTGTATGCCACAACTACTGAGCCTGCACTCTAGAGCTTGCAAGTCACAACTACTGAGCCCGTGCGCCACAACTACTGAAGCCCGCGCACCTAGAGCCCGTGCTCTGCAACAAGAGAAGCCACCGCAATGAGAAGCCCATGCACTGCAACGAAGAGCAGCCCCTGCTCACCGCAACTAGAGAAAGCCCACACCCAGCAACGACGACCCAACATAGCCAAAAATAAAAACAAATAAATAAATTTATTTTTTAAAAAAAAGTTACAAATTTACCTCTGAGAGACAAGGAGGCAACACAGTTACACCTTTTGCTGTCTGTTCATGAACCAAATAACAGGATGTGCTGGTTGTACTTTAATACAATTACTCACTGATAATGTAACATAATAACATATTTGAACTGTGTTGTTGGGGGGGTGGTATTATTTAATTAACCATAATAACTGAAAACTGTGCATACTGGAACCATGCAAAGTGAGAAATCTCTTTGTTTAGCAAATAAATAACTTTAGAATGAATGAACTGGCTCGCCACTGGGACAGATTTAAGGAATAGGAATTGATGCCCTTCCCATCTACACCTTCTAATTTATAACATCACAAAAACAGGGCAACTTCCTCAAGACCCAATTCACACTGAAGTATAACAAATTATATCTGTCTATCACTAGTAACAATTCTATCACTAGTAACAAAGTTACATTCTAACACTGTGCCCTATAAGATAGGGCGAATAATACTTCCTCTTTCACCAGGTGGTTCTGAGAGCCAAAGGAGAAACAGATTTTAAAGAGTACTTTGAACAATTCAACCAGATACTATCCTATCAACTATACATTTAGTAGGCACCAGGCACTACTGTATGAGCTTTTCATAAATCTTCTCATAAGAATTCTCATGACAGAAGAGAATTCTCATGGTACAACAGCAGTACCAGTATAGTCTCCATTTCACAGAAGAATGCTGAAGCACAGGGAAGGCATATAATGTGGCCAAGGGCATGCAGAGTAAACTTTGAGGCTAGTATTTGAACTCAAAAGGTGTAACTCCACAGGTCAAGTTGTTTAAAACCTCTTCGCTGACTTGTCTACTTTCCTCAGAAAGTAGAAGGACATGGTCACTGAAAGGGGTAAAACACTGACTCCTAGAAACTGGGCAAACCTGATTCAGTATGACTCAGAGTAAACAGTTACTTTTACTTGAACATTTTCAGGTTTCTGGCAAAAGGTCAAAGATGGACAATGTCCAGAGAACCAAGGAGCTAAGAAGGCCATTCCCAGCCTACAGAAGGAGCCACAAAAGTAGGGGAGGGGGGTCCAAAAATATTCAATTATTTTATGCTAATAAGTATAAATACCAGAAAAGAAGCTACCAAGAAATAAAATTCACTTTTCAAGAATAGGGGAAGGAACTGTATTTATCATGACAGTATAAAAAAGGAAGAGCGCTATAAAAACAAGATACAGGGACTTCCCTGGTGGCACAGTGATTGGGAATCCACCTGCCAATGCAGGGGACACAGGTTCGAGCCCTGGTCCGGGAGGATCCCACATGCCGTGGAGCAACTAAGCCCGTGTGCCACAACTACTGAGCCTGCACTCTAGAGCCCGACAGCCACAACTACTGAGCCCATGCGCCGCAACTACTGAGGGCTGCGTGCCTGGAGCCCATGCTCCGCAACAAGAGAAGCCACCGCAACGAGAAGCCCACACACCACAACAAAGAGTAGCACCCACTTGCCGCAACTATAGAAAGCCCGCGCACAGCAACAAAGACCCAACTCAGCCAAAAACAAAAACAAAAACAAGATACATAGAGCCAACAAAAGTCATCAACATTTTCAGTACCACTGACCCTGAAAAGTAACACCACCACTTGCTGAGGTCTGATTTCACAAGGAACTCCATATGGAACAGGAACATGGGAGCCTAATAAGGATGCAAGATATGAAAGCAATGGGATTGGTTAACTAAAATAAGTAGATTCCTCCCTAAATATAATCAACTCATAAGGACACATTTAGAACATTTGTATCTCATTAGGGGTATTAAGTGAGAAATAGTCTCAATACCAAGCAGTCCTAATGATAGTTCATCTTAGCAAAGAAAGTGAGTTTTCTTTACTAAAAGGGAAAATATACTGCAAGGAATAGCTTAAATATCATAAAAAAATTTTCAACGAAGTCAGACACCAACACAAACCTTACAGGCCAAAGAAACACCAACTAAAAACTGAATAACCTTGCGAGAGAATGTATTTTTAGGCTACTTCTTTCTCTTATTACCAATCATAACAATCCAAAGCAGAAATAAGTCACCTAAGCAAAGAGTACCCAATTTACAAACAGAAACAAAATGAACTAATACAAACCAAACTCAAACATGTATGTCCCATCACACCTTTCACCAAGGTACCACCTGTGGTGAAAACAAGATGGCCCACATGATGACTTCACTGGCAGCAGTGCACTTGCTTTAGGAAGGGTCAGTTCTAGTTTCCCACCAAAAAAGAGGTACTTGCCTCTCATGTCTTGAGACAGAAACTACTTTAAATCAGGGGTCCCCGACCCCCGGACCGCTACCGGTCCGTGGCCTGTTAGGAACCAGGCCGCACAGCAGGAGGTGAGCGGCGGGCAAGCGAGTGAAGCTTCATCTGCCGCTCCCCATCACTCCCGTTACCACCTGAACCATCCCCAGCCCCTCCATCCCACCCCACCCCCCAATCCATGGAAAAATTGACTTCCACGAAACTGGTCCCTGGTGCCAAAAAGGTTGGGGACCACTGCTTTAAATGATATACAGTGTGATTCAAGTTATAGATTACAAGAACTACTTTCCAAATTGAAGGGAAAATACTAGAGGGGCATGATAAAAGTATAAACATCTTATGAGATAAAAATTAGGTTGGCCTCAGGTGATTAAAAATCCAGTTTATAAGAGCTTAAACAATTAGCTCTCTCACAAAACAAGCGGTCAGAAGTAGCAGCCCTGGGCTAGGTGTCAAGGACACCAGCTCTGCCTTTCCTGTTGCCATGCTCATCCCCATGTCTGCTCAGTGCCTCACCAAGCATCACTGACAAACTCCAAGCAGGAATCTGTTTTTCATTCCAGATGGGTAACTTTCACTCCCCTTGTCCAGAGGACTTCCTCTTACAAATTATTGGCCAGAACTTAGTCACATGACTGCTATCAGACCAATCACTGCTAAGGGGGATGAAATTATCACGACTTGAGATTTTATATTAATCATGGGCTATCCTGGATCCTTGCTAAGATTAAGGGCTTTACTGTTCCCATTTCCCATGCCGGAAGAAAGAGGTAGAATGGGTTTTAGGGTAGGCGTCAGAATTTAATTCAATTATTGTAAAAGATCCATATGACAACTCTGAAATAGTTCACATGACTGTCTAGGAGCTGGGTCCCTGTAAGTTTAGAGAACGCTCCACCACTACACAAACAGGGGCACACCACAGTGCAATGAACTATTTCACTGGTTTGGTGAGTAAGAGCCACTAAAGCAAAGTAGCTTTTAAAAAGCACAATTTCTCAGCCAACAGCATGAATCAGAAGAAACTCTTTCAGTTATCTTCAATTTTCCGCTTCCCAAAATGATCTAGTTGAGCAATCCTATCCAACCTCACCTCTCTACTCAGGCTCTGCTTAGGGAATGAGGCGGTGGAAAAACACACGTGGTTAGATGTGGCGATCACTCCATTTTTGGTTTTTTAAATATTGGCTGTCCTTGCACGTCCCTGGTGGTCCAGTAGTTAAGACTTCTCCTTCCAATGCAGGGGATGCAGGTTCGATCCCTGGTCGGGAAGCTAAGATCCCACATGCCTCCGGGCCAAAAAACCAAAACATTAAACAGAAGCAATATTGTAACAAATTCAATAAAGACATTAAAAATGGTCCGCACATCAAAAAAAAAAAAAAAAAACCTCAAAAAAAATTTAGCTGTCCTTTTTCATTTAGGCTATTTTTCCCTTCCTAGGAAAGCAGTCAAGGTCTAATTATAGATTACCTGATTAAAAAATTACCCCCATGCAAGGTATCTTCCCGGAGTTAGGTTTTTAGTTACAGGCTTTTGATGAAGGAAAATTCAACTACTACCTTGAAATACTCGGAATGGGACCCACTTTGAAGGCATGAGCCATTCCTTCTATAACTTTACAGACAGCATTCAGCCTAAAATTGGAATCATTAGGCTGACCCCTCTTCAAAGAATGAATGCAAATTTACAAAGTTTTTCTTATTTTTAAGCTCACCTGCATCCTATACTCCTCTCCAAACACATCTCACCTTTTCTATCACTGTGCTACTGGGCTGTTCTTTCCACCTTAACACCTGCTTTGCCAATTAATGCTATCATTTCTGTCATTCAAATTCTATCAGTTGAAATTCAAGGTCTATCTCAAATGTCTCCTTTCCTCCATGGCCAAGACTTTGAACCATATTTCACAGGGCCTCTTTCCTGTCCAGCTCCTAACCTCCTGGAGCCTTGCACTCCAAGAAAGATGCAATGCTCTATAAATATCCCCAGAAGTAAAGAGACCAAAAGAGTAAAGGACTACAGCTGAAAACAGGGCCACCTCCTGCATCTTTCCTCAATTTTGTTTTCCTTTAGAGCAGTGCAGGTGGAAAAGAATCAGCAAAAGAAGCAGGAAGGTGCTAGAGAAGATGGTAAGGACTGTACATCTGATGGATTTCTCTATACTCCACACATGTCTGATCTGTACGCATCACACACAACAGAACAGACACAAACAAATGATGACTGCTAATTCCGGCCTTTTTTTCTCCTTAAACACACTCCAGAAGTCACTGCAATACCGGAAACATTCAGGAGACTGAGCCATCTGATGACAATTACAGGAATCCTGGAAGAGAAAAGAATGCTCGGGGCAGGCCAGACGTCCATGCAATTACAAACCCTACCTCAGCCCGAGTCCTCGTCACACCCTCCGCATCACTGCCAGGGGCTGGTGGATGGTGAGGCTCTTACTCAGCATTCCCAGGCTGATATGCTCACACACACTGCTCCAGAGAGCGCATCACAATTTTGGTTTGCTTGGTTTTCTCACCCTTTGAAGTAAGACACTTCATGACTGTCGTGAGTTTGGTTCCCCAGGATGTGAGACTTACAGAAACCGAGACTTTTACAGTAAAAAGGTGATTAAAAAGGCAAACCACCGAAAATGTTAGTATGAAACTAAAACTTTTTTCCAAGTTCCTTTATTCCCCAAACTGATCCTTGTGGAATTTGGGGAAGTAAGGGTAATGGCTGGGAGGAGAAAAGGACTAGTATTTACTGAGCACCTACAAGAGCAAGCCGCTTTCAGAATTAAGAAACCTCGCAGAGGAGATGGCATCCCCTATTTAACCAGAACTAAGGCTCAGAGAAGCAACTTGCCCAATCTGGAAACTCTTAAATGAAGACCACGGGGTGGAAACCCAAGCCCACCTGATTCCAGAGTCCACACTCTTTTTACTAAGCTACACTGCCTGTGAGACAGCAAGTACATCAAACACAGAGTTAAACTAGTATGACACAGGATGGCATTAAACAATCACTGTCCTACCAAGACACAACTGACAATTTCTTTCTTCTTAAAATAGTTTATACAAAGTATAAGTGAGTTGCAGGTAATTCAAAGAAAGTTTAAAAATTATTTGTAAAAATTTAAAAAACGTATTTGTTATTAATCAACATAGTTGTTATTAATCTACCCAGAGAATAGATAACACTATTATTACTCATTTGTATATTTCCTTCCAGTATTTCTTCTTCATATATATACCCTTTTATATGCCACAAAGTTGGGGTCATACTATTTATAGCTTTGCAGCCATTTCTTTTCAACTAACATATATATACTCCCATGAATATACTCCCATATCATAAAAAATTCCTCAAAAGTCTGATCTTTTAAACAATTACATCAGAATAGATTTCATAACTAAAGTCTTCCAACGTAAAGCCCTATGCTGACAGGATTAGGAAACTTAAACACTTGAAATATTACATATTCCATGTAGATGGCTAAGGAAACAAAGAAGTACAGGAGACTGCTGAACAATGAACCATGGTTCCAGGGAATCCCTGCTGTTTCAGGAGGGTGTACTTGGACAGAATCACATTTGACACATCTTTTTATGTTAGAAATATAATCAACCCATAAATACACACAAAATACACAAAATCCAAAATGAGGATTGCAAATTACCATTCAGTTATCTTCTACCAATGATTTCCATAGGTGTTTATGGAAGTCAAGTGTCAAATCTTGTGCACTTTTCTTTCAACGGAGCCATAAGTTGAGTACTTGCTTCAGTTTGTTAGCAAAAGGTGGGGTTCTCCAACCTGGCACACACCAAAGAACTGCTTGACAATCTTACACAACATGGTGGTGGTGGTAATGAGAAAAATAATAAAAAGTAAAAGTGATAATAACAATGACAGTGGCTTTCATTTGTTAAGTCTTTTTCTGCATCAGTCACTGTTCCTAACCCTCAGTGTAGATTTTTTTAAAATTTAATTCTCTCTAAATCCCATAAGGTGGCTACTAGTCTTATCCCATAAACTTGAAGTCAGAAAACTTGAGTTCCAAGTCCATTCGTGGTGCTAATGAGCTGGAAATGGTTTCATCTCTCTAGTTACACCATTTCTTCACTACATAATAGAAGGGTTGAGGCCGAGAGCATTGTAGAGTAAATATGCTCTCAAGTACCATGGATTTGACAATCACCTGACCTGAAAATATACACAAAATATACACATGTCCCTCCGGACCCACAACAAACACATATCACTCAATTATAATGTCACTAAAAGTCCTATGGACAATCATTTCCAACACACTAGAAAGTTACTAACAATCAACAACGTGCTTACCTGGTAAGTGTCACAAAAGTCCAAAAGCTAAAGCTTGCCAATTCTAGAAGTCTGAAACCCAAGATAAGCTAAATCTGTCAATATCTAGTTGAAAACTGTTGAGGAGCTGGGGTTTCTTGCTACCCCAAAAGCTGGCTGAGCTTAACAGTCATATGTCCCCACCAACAGCTGCCCAGGACAACCAAAGCAAAAGGGTACAACCCAAGTCTGTCAGGGTGGGGCATGAAAATCCATGCCAAGTCCTAGGAAGGGAAGAAGGGCTATCCCACCGAAGAGAAGACTGCCTCCAGAAGGACAGTGTGGTATAACCATGGCAGAGGGAGGGAAGAATCCAAATCCTGATTTTCAGCTGGCCTTGCTTCTGTGCATTAAGTTAATGTTTTAGCTCAGTGAAAGTAATTACCAGCCAGGCTCTGCAATCCATCAATTCACCCTGGGCATTCC
>NW_006792454.1:4480659-4483159 GCF_000442215.2 Lipotes vexillifer
CTGCTGATTTCTCTGGTCTCTAGGACCCAAGAATCCCTTCTGTTGCAGCAAAGGTTGGTTGTTACTAGTTTCTCTCTTTTAATTCTAAATTTCTGCCAAGTAATTAGGAAAAGAAAACGAATAACTATTTTTTAGTTTTTTAATGGAAGCTATGGGGGTTAGAGTGGGCACAGTCTCTCACAAAAACAAGATTAAAATAATACATCTTTGACCTCCCCTCTTCCAAAGAGAATGGACAAATGCAATTTGGCTCTAGGCTGTGAAGTCGGGGATTTGATCCAAATCACCTCCACTGAAATTTAGGTAGTTTGCCAAAAGTAGCTTAGTCAATAAATAAAACATACACGGATTTACAAAATACTCTCATATAACCCCACAATGATCCTAATGGAAGGTGTTATGAGTATCTCCATTTTACAGATGAAGATAACAAAGTTCAGAGGTTGAAAATACGAGCCCCAAGATCACACTTAAAAAGTAACAAAGCAGTCTTCTGAGTCCAAACACTAGCATTCCATGTAGTTTTTCCAAGTGACTATAACATGATACAGTTCAAAGAAATGCCTCCAACTCGAAGTAACATTCAAAACTACACTAAGGACTGTATGAATTACAAGGGAATCCTAAGTGCATCCACCCGGCAGGCAGGTACTCATTTTATGCTATTTTATATGGCATTCTCCACTAACCTATACAGACATGATAGAGGAAATTCTGAAATTACCCACACAATTCTCCCCACCACCCTGTAAACCCATTTCCACTGCACAAATACAGAATGGGTGTTACAAAGTAAAAATAGGCCCAAGGAACATATACATGGGAGGTAGAAGGCAAAGAAGCACGTGGCAGTAACAGCAACAATGGTGAGCCCTTTCTGCCATTTAAGCTACAAACCCAACTTCCTTTGGTCACCAGCAAACCCCATGAGAAGGTGGTCCGCACCTGTATGTACCACCAATTCGAAGGGCAGGTGGCTCTGAAATCTATACCATCATCAACAGGGCTTTGTTTTTTTTTATTGTCCAGAACCAAGGTTCCAGGCTCTGCCATTAGAATGGGTAATTTTTGACTCCTTAGGCATATCAAAATCAGCTAAAAAGCGTATATTTTTCTTCTTTTTTTTCTGATTCTACAAGCAATATACTCTAGCTATAGAAAATCTCAAAAGTGTAGAAAGCATAAAGAAGCAGAAATTAGTCACAATCCCAGCACCCAGAGGCAACAACTCATGACATTTCCTTCTAGTTTTTAGGGTTTTTTTTTCCTTCTTCCTGACAGCTAAACTATTTGAAATATCCTTTTTTACAGACAAAGAAACTAATTCTTTTGGGGAGGAACAAGAAAGGAAGTAGAGCCTAGAAAAAATTAATCCCATTGTATTTATAAATAAATTCAAATTTCTTGAGTAAACTCCCAATTGATAGCTATAGCAAAAATACTTAAAATCCTCTGGTAAAGGCGCTTCCCTCATGGTGCAGTGGTTGAGAGTCCTCCTGCCGATGCAGGGGACATGGGTTCGTGCCCCGGTCCGGGAAGATCCCACATGCCGCGGAGCAGCTGGGCCCGTGAGCCATGGCCGCTGAGCCTGCGCGTCCGGAGCCTGTGCTCCACAACGGGAGAGGCCACAGCAGTGAGATACCCGCGTACCGCAAAAAAAGAAAAAAGAAAAAAAAATCCCCTGGTAAAGCTCAGTAAGGTCACCATCTAACTCCTCCCAGTGTTACACCCAGAAGAAACAATAATTTATAATGAGCACAAGCAGAAGAAACAATAATCTATAATGATCACCAACAAGTTCTCTTGTGAGAATGCTTTGTTTTTCAGAACTTTATTTCCCAAAATCCTGTTTTCGCATTGAAACTATTAACTCTATTATCCTGATGGAGTTCAGAACACCAAGATAAAGCACCCTGGCATGCTGAACATTTTAAGCTGAAGGAGTTTGAGAAAATGGCAAAAGCGGGAAGGACTTCCCCTCATCCTTCTTCCCTGGATCAGGCCATAAAACCCTCATAATGCCGGGGGCCCTCCCTACACCCAGAGGAAAGGAGCATCTTATCTCCGAACACAAAGAGATGCAGAAAAGAATCCACACGAACAAGCCTTGCTAGGTTTCCCCCCCATTCACTACAATTTCCTTCTCCTCCTTAACCTACCATATCCCCCCACAACTGTGTACTCTTCAAAAACCTAGCATAGGGCTTCCCTGGTGGCGCAGCGGTTGAGAGTCCGCCTGCCGATGCAGGGGACACGGGTTCGTGCCCCGGTCCGGGAGGATCCCACATGCCGCGGAGCGGCTGGGCCTGTGAGCCATGGACACTGAGCCTGCGCGTCCAGAGCCTGCGCTCCGCAATGGGAAAGGCCACAACAGTGAGAGGCCCGCGTACCGCAAAAAAAAAAAAGGGAAAAACTGCAAAGATTCTGAACATTCATTACAACGAGATCAACTGAATAAGAAAAAAAAAAAAAAAAATACCTAGCATAAAATACTCAGGTC
>NW_006792454.1:4488159-4495357 GCF_000442215.2 Lipotes vexillifer
GAATCCCTGGCTATTTTCGTATTCAAGTGGAATTAATTCTAAACTACATGGAAATTGCATATGGACAAATTTGAGTACTTACATGTGTAACCTGGGTATATACACATACACATACACACACACACACACACACACATAGTGGTCCTTCTTTTTCTTTTTTTTGGTTTGTGGTACGCGGGCCTCTCACTGTTGTGGCCTCTCCCGTTGCGGAGCACAGGCTCCGAACGCGCAGGCTTAGCAGCCTTGGCTCACGGGCCCAGCCGCTCTGCAGCATGTGGGATCTTCCCGGACCGGGGCACGAACCCGTGTCCCCTGCATCGGCAGGCGGACTCTCAACCACTGCGCCACAGTGGCCCTTCTGAAGTCTTGCTTTAACAGGGGGGGAAGGAGAGGAAACAAAATACCTCAATGACACAAAAATAAAATTAAAAATTTTAAGGGGAGAGGTGGTGAACAGTCTGATGTTCAGACAGACATTGATGCACTAAAATACACTTCACCTATACTGACAACCCAATTACAAGTTTTCAGTTTAATAGTATTAAATTTGTGTTCCAACTTGAAACGGTTTGGGAAGCAAAAGGGACGAATGATGTGTTTCCCAGATCAAGCATTGCAATCTGAGATGCAACACCTAATAATGGAAAAGTGTGATCAAACTGAGGGAAAGTGAGACTAGTCCCAAAATGATTTAAAAGGGGAAAATATGGACTAATATAGAGATTAAATCAGTTTTAATAAATCATCTTAGCTAAAGAGGGTAACAGGGAGTGATGTGAAAATACTCAAACACTTAGAGAAAATATATGCAGAGGAAAAAAGTGCTATTTCAAAGGTGTGCTTGGAGCATTATAATAAGAAGGCATTAAACAAAGGAAAATGTAGCTTGATTAAAAATCCTTAGCAGCACCCAGTAATCTTGAGAAATTATGTCATAAGGAAATGGCCAAGTTTTACTTTTTACTTACCTAAATGAAGGGTGTGTGTGTGTGTGTGTGAGAGAGAGAGAGAGAGAGAGAGAGAGAGAGAGAAAAGGTGAGGTAGGAAGTAAAGGATGGTTGAAGAAATGAGTGAAAGGAATACCCAGAAAGCTTAGGATGGGGTTTATAACATTTCTATTTATGTCACGCATGCCCTTAGTATAATTTATCTGCCTAAGATGTTCCTTCTCCTAACGTTCCCTACAAAAACTCTGCAGTCTCCCTAGGGGTTAAAAACATATTTTAGAATTCTAAAATGACCCTCTCATCCAGACTGAAAACCTCGTTTGGCACAGCTGGGGAAGTCAACAGGTGTCAAGACGCCGCCTGTGGTTGTTAAATCAGTAGAAACTCTGCCCTCTCCACCCAATCGCCCCTACCACCACGTTGGCTCTCCACCCTGACCAGAAGGAGGGGATCCCAGGCCCCTGTCTTTGTTCACCCAGTGCTCATCAGGTGTGTTGTAAAATTAACCTTGCCAAGAAGTAATGTTCTCTCTTCTCTTTCTTTAGGTTAGACTCAATGTCACGTTAAGGAGAAATTACATGCTCTTGAATTTACTAACACTGTGATTACTATCTATGATTAACAATTTCCATCAGGCAAAGTTAAGTGTTTCCTTCCTATGGAAAGGTTTTTAAGTTTTAGTATCCTTCTTGTATAAAATCACCTGTCAAATTACCATTTCTGGGACAATAAAAAGACAATATCAAGACCGAAGATCTCTTTGTGGCAAGAATGAATTAGAAGGACAGTGGTAAAAGAACCAAATCTTATCTATACAGAGCTGTTTTTAAATAATAAAACAGGAGACAGCATCCTTTTCTATGAAAACAGGGTTATAAAACAGAAACTCTCCATTTCCCCCCAAATCATCTCCTAAATCTTCCTATGGTCACCAAAAATAGCTATCTACTTGCTCTGTATGTGTAATCTACCATATGTATTATTCAGTCCGTCTACAAAATATATTGTTTTGCAAAATGCACTAAGTCTCCTGCATGTACATAACAAAGATGGAAGTTTTATTGAGGAGGGGGATACAGTGAAATAAAGGAAGTGGGGAGGAGAGAGAGGGGGTCAAGAAGGGAACGCTCCTTGGGAAGATGGACCTGAAAGGTTCTAAATATGATTAGTGAAAGGGCAGCAACAGGGAGAAAAGAAACTTAATTCCTGTTTGCATTTCTAAATTCTTTAGATGAAACTTTTGAGAAGAAAGGCTAGTAACTAATTCACTGATGGACATGAAGTTACTGTTATCTAAAATATAAAGTCCCCTGTTAGGGTGATTGCTGAGACTTTACAAATTATTGTATTATTATTCTGTCTAGGTCTGCTTTTTTGTTATTCTCCTCTGGAATGAGATGTGAACTTGGAAATTTTCTAATAGATAGACTCGTAATAGCCAACAATAGGATTTTATTAGCGTAGAGCAGAGGAAAGAACACAGGCCAGTCCAACAGGCCCATCTGTGGGGTGATCAGATAAGATATTTAACCTTTCTGAGCTTCAGTTTCCTCGTCTGTAAAACAGGAATAATAATATATAGCTCAGAGCCAGCAAAAAGTAGATAGGCTATAGATGTTAGGTAACTCTGTGAGCATCAAATAAGCATAACTTCCTATTCATAAACTAACAAAAGTTTCAGAGTGTGTTTCTGACAGTGGCAAGTGTTGGATATATTTCAACATTCAACCTTTAAAATTTTTCAAGCACAGGTTGAATTAGATAAACTAACAAGAAATATAGACTAATAAAGTAAAATGCTGCTGCAAATTCTCTCTTGTAAGGCTTATTACCCATCATTTTCATGATGACTTCTTTGATTTCTTTAATCATAATTTGCTATTTGACAAACAGGAGAGCCCAGAATCGTGGGATATTATCAAGAAGGCTCCTTCAAACAAAAAGGCACAGAGGTAACAGCTGTCGTGGTCTAGAGTCACATCAACCTGCGTTCCAGCCCTAAGTCTCCCCATTTCCTAAGCTGTGTGATCTGGGGCAAGAGAACCTCAATGTATTCATCCATAAAATAGAAATAGTAAGAGTGGCCATGATAAAGGTCTAGGCCCTGGGTGGCATAATAAGTGCTCTAAGGCTATTTATCTATGGGGCCCAGAGATATTCAAAGCAACCTGCCCAAGGCAGCAAGCTGGTAATTGAACACAAATCTCCCACCTTTCCAGTACAAACACAGACTCCTATGCACCGGATTGTCCCCGAAAAGAAGAGAACTCCACCTCCTCTCCCTCTCACCATCCACACAAAGGTCACCTTTGTCATCTTTGTCATCTGACAAGAGGCCACTCCTAGCCTTGGAAGCAGATGCAACATTTGTGACCATATGAGTTCTTAAAACCATGTATTCATGTCAAATTCTAAAGTGGATCAGTTATTTGGTTGGGGTTTAAACGGCCAGGGTCTATGTCCTTTGTTAGAACAAAGACTTCATTAGACACGCACTGTCTCAGAGCTGCAAGTGATGGGGCTGCAGGCCAGAGGAGGAGTTGCTGACAGTGAGATAAGAACCAAAAATAAGCCCCCTGCTGGACCCCTCTTTGTTGACCTTTCTGAGATCTTAAGTATGCGATCACTCAACACATTAGAGCTAGGACAGATTTCAAAGCATCAGGAAGGTGTTCCTTTTTTTTTTAATGAAAAAATTAAAATGCCTTTGATTGCAGAAACCCAACCACTTCAGTCTTGGGGACAGAGCCCTGCTTGAGGGGCAAGAGCATTCTCAGTTCAGGTTTTGCCTCTATCATAGACATAAGCAAATAAATATACAGCACTTTTATTTCAGCCTCAGCTTCCAACACATCAAGCTAGGGTGCCTGCTGAGTTTCTTTCCTAACAGCCTAGAGCATGGCAATTCAGGAGTTCGCAAGACCAAGACCCACTGTGTTGTAACTTAGGGAGTACAGATCTTGTCTTCAATTATCATCTGTATCTAAGACAGAAATGGGTCATCAAACCGAGTCCTATCTTCCCCAAAAGGGTGCGAAAAGGAAGAGTCACCTTAGTGTAAAATACCTGCAGCACTTCAGGCAGCTGTGATATGTAATTCTGTATCTCCTAATAAAACAGCACCCCAGGGCCTGCCTGGTGGCGCAGTGGTTGAGAGTCCGCCTGCTGATGCAGGGAACGTGGGTTCGTGCCCCGGTCCGGGAAGATCCCACATGCCACGGAGCGGCTGGGCCCGTGAGCCATGGCCGCTGAGCCTGCGCGTCCGGAGCCTGTGCTCCGCAACGGGAGAGGCCACAACAGTGAGAGGCCCGCGTACAGCCCAAAAAAAAAAAGAAAAAAAGAAAAAAAAAAAATACCCATCATAGAGACACAGTGGTTTACATTTTCACATGTATGTGTCTACACGTACACACACACACACACACAGAGTCTCATGAGATTCTCAGAAATCAGTGAGATGGGTATGCTGGGGGTTATTTCCCTCATACCCATTTAACTGATGGGTAAAACCAAAGCCCAGTATATAAAAGCTTGCCTACGTTCACACAATACGAAAATAAACGTGGCCAGAACAAGATGCCACATCTTCTGACTCAAATTCTACTCTATCAATATCTTAAAGGAATACAATTTGAAGAGCTAAATATAAATGTATAATTTAAAGTGTATAAAAGGATGTTTTATCATTTCTTATTGATGCTAGGATGGCCAGGGTCCTGATGAGTAAGGATAAAGGTAGAGAAAATGATTAAAGAATCCCTTTAGTCTTCTCCTGCCCCCTGCCTACTTAACCATCCCAGTTAATGACAGTACTTAAAAATCTGTAATGCAAATGTAAAGCCACTAAAGTAACCTATGGTTAAAAACTTCCTTTGCTTTATAAAAAGAATTCCATTGTAATATGAATTGTTCCTGGTACCTATCTAATAGGGCCCAGTGTTATGCAATCCGTAGGTCAGGCTTGGAGGTCTTCTACAAAACAGCATATTTCCCCCTATTCATTTATCTTGGCAGGGGTGGGACAAGAAAGCCCTGGCAAGACCAAAGAGAGGCATTCACTCTGCCTCTGCCTTCACACTTGAAACCAAGGAGTCCTGAAAAGCCAGCCCTCTCATGGATAACCAACAGCCAAAGAGGAACTGCAGACTGGACGTCCTACGGGGCTGTTTGGCCTAATGTGAATGACAACTGACGAGCCTGGGGAACCAGATGATGCTACAGCAGGCCTGGAGGCCAGCAGCACCAATGTACACGCAGGAGAAAGGCCCTTGGCAAGCAAAACCTGCAGTCAAATCCAAACCCCTGCTTCTCAAGCTGCAGGTCAGGTCACCAGCATCAGTGGATGGCAAAATCACTTTAGTGGCACTCAACAGTTTGTGCTCTCATGAAATAGAACAGAAAAAAATGCATGGCATGTGGTAAGGAGAAAGCGTGTTTCCTTTTTCGTTTTTGTTTTTTTTTTGGCCATGCGATGTGTCTTACGTGATCTTAGTCTCCTGACCAGCGATTGGACCCTGGCCATGGTAGTGAAAGCACCAAGTCCTAACCACTAGACCACCAAGGAACTCCCTATTGTTTCATGTGTATTATGTATAATTGGTCAAAAAGGCTTAAAAGCCATTATTCCAAAGGGAGAAGCCACGATCTGCTTCCATACCTCACAGTTACCGGAGCGGCTGGGCCCGTGAGCCATGGCCGCTGAGCCTGCGCGTCCGGAGCCTGTGCTCCGCAACGGGAGAGGCCACAACAGTGAGAGGCCCGCGTACAGCCCAAAAAAAAAAAGAAAAAAAGAAAAAAAAAAAATACCCATCATAGAGACACAGTGGTTTACATTTTCACATGTATGTGTCTACACGTACACACACACACACACACACAGAGTCTCATGAGATTCTCAGAAATCAGTGAGATGGGTATGCTGGGGGTTATTTCCCTCATACCCATTTAACTGATGGGTAAAACCAAAGCCCAGTATATAAAAGCTTGCCTACGTTCACACAATACGAAAATAAACGTGGCCAGAACAAGATGCCACATCTTCTGACTCAAATTCTACTCTATCAATATCTTAAAGGAATACAATTTGAAGAGCTAAATATAAATGTATAATTTAAAGTGTATAAAAGGATGTTTTATCATTTCTTATTGATGCTAGGATGGCCAGGGTCCTGATGAGTAAGGATAAAGGTAGAGAAAATGATTAAAGAATCCCTTTAGTCTTCTCCTGCCCCCTGCCTACTTAACCATCCCAGTTAATGACAGTACTTAAAAATCTGTAATGCAAATGTAAAGCCACTAAAGTAACCTATGGTTAAAAACTTCCTTTGCTTTATAAAAAGAATTCCATTGTAATATGAATTGTTCCTGGTACCTATCTAATAGGGCCCAGTGTTATGCAATCCGTAGGTCAGGCTTGGAGGTCTTCTACAAAACAGCATATTTCCCCCTATTCATTTATCTTGGCAGGGGTGGGACAAGAAAGCCCTGGCAAGACCAAAGAGAGGCATTCACTCTGCCTCTGCCTTCACACTTGAAACCAAGGAGTCCTGAAAAGCCAGCCCTCTCATGGATAACCAACAGCCAAAGAGGAACTGCAGACTGGACGTCCTACGGGGCTGTTTGGCCTAATGTGAATGACAACTGACGAGCCTGGGGAACCAGATGATGCTACAGCAGGCCTGGAGGCCAGCAGCACCAATGTACACGCAGGAGAAAGGCCCTTGGCAAGCAAAACCTGCAGTCAAATCCAAACCCCTGCTTCTCAAGCTGCAGGTCAGGTCACCAGCATCAGTGGATGGCAAAATCACTTTAGTGGCACTCAACAGTTTGTGCTCTCATGAAATAGAACAGAAAAAAATGCATGGCATGTGGTAAGGAGAAAGCGTGTTTCCTTTTTCGTTTTTGTTTTTTTTTTGGCCATGCGATGTGTCTTACGTGATCTTAGTCTCCTGACCAGCGATTGGACCCTGGCCATGGTAGTGAAAGCACCAAGTCCTAACCACTAGACCACCAAGGAACTCCCTATTGTTTCATGTGTATTATGTATAATTGGTCAAAAAGGCTTAAAAGCCATTATTCCAAAGGGAGAAGCCACGATCTGCTTCCATACCTCACAGTTACACTGTAATGCAGACGACCTATTGCCAGATCCTTCCATTTTTTCAGGAGAAGCCAGAATTCTGAACTGTTGTATGAAATCTCCTCAATCTTTTAAAGAAAGCTCAAACTTTTTTTTTTTTTTTTTTTTTTTT
>NW_006792454.1:4495598-4496846 GCF_000442215.2 Lipotes vexillifer
GGGCCTCTCACTGCTGCGGCCCCTCCCGCTGCGGAGCACAGGCTCCGGACGCGCAGGCTCAGCGGCCATGGCTCACGGGCCCAGCCGCTCCGCGGCATGTGGGATCTTCCCGGACCGGGGCACGAACCCATGTCCCCTGCATCGGCAGGCGGACTCTCAACCACTGCGCCACCAGGGAAGCCCTCAAACTTTTAAAACAGTATACTGGCAAAACCAAACCTATCTAAAGGCTGGACCTGACTTCTTGATCTCTGGCTTCCAAGAAATCCATACCCATGTAATATAAGTGAAGCATCAGAATTCATCTTAGGAAAGAAAGAGTACAAAGCGTTTCTGTTCAATGTCCATGGGAAACCGTATATGTGGAGGCATCCCAGAAGGCACTTGCCACGGCAACACCAGTGCTGGAGGAAAAGAACGCGTGACCAGGTGAGGAAGGAAGCATCTGGCCTTGATGACAGTGCAGTGACTAAGCAAAGAAACAAAACAGTGGTGAGCCTAGTAGTTTCTGTGAACCTTCTCCAAGTTGGGTTAGATGATAGGGTGATGCTCTCAAACTGAAATCAACCTTGACTTTCCCGTCACATGTAGATACATAAGATAAGACTGACTAGCTGAATAGATAGCTTTTCTTTTTGGAGGTGTGAAAAAAGAATTAAATCAAAGAACACCATCATCAGCAGTCATCTTTGAGTGCTATAGCAGGAAGCGTTCTGCCTGCCCATAGATGCTGACCACCCTTAACTACCCTGGAGTTCCACTGAGCAGTTCCAGGGGAGTGAATGCACACTTGGTGCGGAAGGAGCCGTTCGGGGGCTCACCGTCTGCCCCCTGGCTATACAAAACTACGACTGAAGCGGACAAGGATCTTCAGTTTCTGTGCTTCCTGGCTGACTCTCCTTTGGCAGACAAAGCTCGGGATTGACATAAGGGGCTTGGGCTTGGAGGTTGGTGGGTTTGAGCTGAGGTTTCTTCAACCTCCCCATCCCAGGGAAGAAGATTCACAAAACCAGGGACTGCGACCCACCCACAGTCCCCTTTGCCTTTTTAAAAACACTTGGAGGGCTTCCCTGGTGGCGCAGTGTTGAGAGTCCGCCTGCCGATGCAGGGGACGCGGGTTCGTGCCCCGGTCCGGGAAGATCTCACATGCCGCGGAGCGGCTGGGCCCGTGAGCCATGGCCGCTGAGCCTGCGCGTCCGGAGCCTGTGCTCCGCAACGGGAGAGGCCACAACAGTGAGGGGCCCGTGT
>NW_006792454.1:4496856-4523061 GCF_000442215.2 Lipotes vexillifer
AAAAAAAAAAAAAAAAAAAAAAAAAACACTTGGAGTCTTCCGTGCAAATGTGCAGGCCCTGAGCCTGAGAGCTGGTCTTGCAGCAAACAGAAAGCAAGGCTAGACGCCAGCTCCAGATCCAGCTGTTCCCCAAGCTCGTGGTGCAGGTGTGAGATCATCCCCAAGAACCTCACCTGCCTGCAGTTTGTCACCTCAATGTCATTACCACAGGCAGAGATGCAGTTGGGGCTTTTGTTTTACTTCACACCAGGGGGAAGTCATTTTTGGAATTTTTCACCTTAAATAGATTTTCCTTAAATGTATGTGACACATATTCCTCATAGGACTTAATAAAATAGATATTTCTCATGCCTGGAAAGTAAACTACAGCTGCACAGACTGAAAGAAATTTTATTTTTTTTAAACTAACATTCTGGTTGGAACATTCAAAATACTTATTTAGCTGTAATTTCTGAAAAAGTTCACAACCAGCAAAAATAGAACTCTCTCAGCAAGCAGTTTTTAATTATGCTAATTAAGAGGACAAAGACAACACTAACAAAACATACATGTATTAATATATCCTGGTATCTCTTTTTATCTACAAGGCAAAGAATATAATTTCAAAACAGGAAAAATCCCTATAGCTCTTTCTTGCCATATAATTACCATCATGGAAATAAGAGGAAAGCCATTATTTTCAGATCCTTAACAACCTGAGTCTGACATTTCTGTAAGAAAGGGCAGAAGTGATCATTGTAACTATAAAACCTCTCATTACTTTAAAATGACTCCTTATAAATATAAATAAATAAAGCCCATTGCACTGCAAGAGCTTAGGTTGAACTGTATAAGGGGACATATTCTTGTATGCGACTTCAATACAAAGAACAGTAGGTGCTTTCACTCAGTTGTGTGTGTGTGTTTTTTTTTAATAAATCAAATATATTCCCTAACCAGAAAGTATCCAGCAGAAATAACAGTAATGGGGATGGGGTTTTCATGACATCCTCAGGTGACTTCCAAGATCTCCTTGTCACAGTCAAGACTGTTACAATGGCAACAAGAAACGAACCTCTGGGACTCCATAACCTCCCCAGACACAGTGTACTAAAAGGATTTGGCTTGTCTCATCTCTCCTGATTATGCAATATATGCTAGAAGCAGAAGAATGGTGACACGGACCACTGGGCTGTGGACAATGTTTTCTGGTCCCACTTGTTCCATCTCCTCATTTACGACTGTGTGTGTTGTCCTGACACTTGCAGTGAGATGAGGGTGGACAATGAATAATGTTTAGCTTTGTCTATAAGGTAAAAAAACAGGGAAGTACATATTCAGGTACTTGGTGGGCTAGCATGTGAGCACACACATGTACACAAACACACACATGTTTACACACAGGCACTTCATAAGTCTTTACTGGTATAGGTATATAAACATGTCTGGCTTTACACAATAGACATTTTCCTTGAAGTTGTGATCAATAGCATTGCAACTCAAATATTCCAGGGCCCTAGAGAAGCTTACTATTTAAAAGAAATCTGGGGTTCCCTGGTGGTACAGTGGTTAAGAATCCGCCTGCCAATGCAGGGGACACGGGATCGAGCCCTGGTCCGGGAAGATCCCACATGCCGTGGAGCAACTAAGCCCGTGCGCTACAACTACTGAACCTGCGCTCCAGAGCCCGCGAGCCACAACTCCTGAAGCCCGGGCACCTAGAGCCCGTGCTCTGCAACAAGAGAAGCCACCGCAATGAGAAGCCCATGCACCGCAACAAAGAGTAGCCCCCACCCTCCGCAACTAGAGAAAGCCCACGCACTGCAGCAAAGACCCAACACAGCCAAAAATAAATAAATAATTTTTAAATACCTTTAAAAGAAAGCTATTATGACTTTCATAAACCTGTATTTGCTAATATAAATAATCACACCTGAATTGTCCAAGTTTGGATTTATGTATTCAGAAAAAGCATGCAAACCAAACACAGAGATCACAGTTGCACTGCCTTGGGATGCATCCTTCTTTTGTAATGTAATACCTCATGGGTAAAGAGGTGACCATCACTTCAAATGGCATACGTAAAATAAAAGATATCAGCTAGATATTGTTTAAACAAGAAAAATAGCTCAAAGATTCTTATTTTAAACAGAAGCAGGGAAACTTAACATCATGTGCCAGCTGCCACACCCACAGAATATCTGGGGGGGGGGGCGCTCCACATTACAGTGATTCTACCCTCTCAAAGACTTACCAAGATAAACCACATCAGTCCACTGGGATTGGCAAGTGCCTTTTTGCTCCCTATTAGTTCTAAGGCTCTCAGAGAGATAATGCTACTCACTGTACCTTATATCTCAAAGGAAACCAGCACTTCAAATGATTATCCCTATCTAGTTTGCCACACCCCCATTCCTCACAGTATAAATATTCAGTGCAAAGAACCAGCTACCATGAAAAGCAATTATGGGGAAGTAAGACCCCCAGGAAATTACTGAACACATAATCAGCAAGACTTACACACATTTGTTTGGCCAACCTCCTGAAAGAGACTGCCCAAAACAAGCTCTTAAATGATCCTTGGAATGACAGTCCACTTATGAGCCCATAATGGCTAAAGTCGACGGCAAATTCACTGCCAAAAGACAGTACCACACTAAGCACGGCATATGTGCAAACCAACCTTCAGATCATGGGATGTGCATTTTATAAAATCATTTGAAATGACATACATAAAATAGTTTTAAAGTTTTTCAACCACGATCAGCAGTCATAGTCATGGTGTCTGGTTACTGTAGAGCAGTAGAATTAATCGAAGCTGAAGGCTACTTGGAATTAAGATAAAAATATTTTAAAATATTTGGTTAAGGCTTTACGCACTTTTAAAATGTTATCTTTTAAACTCATTTCCTTAAGGAAAACCAAACTCATTCTTTCTGAACCAAAAAGTTTAAAAAATCCTTAATTCTTCTAATTTCTTATTTTTCAGTAAGCTTCTATTATTATAAATGGATTCCCAACTACAATAAGCAAATGTAGCTTCCTCCTTGTAATAAGGGGAAACCATAAGGTAGCAATAGAGGGAATTCTCTATCCCTAACAAAGTAGGAAGATTAAGCCAGTAACTCACAGCACGTGGCTCTGAAATAGCCTAGTCAAGTCTTCCTTGACTTGAGGTCAGAAGCTGCTGACCCCTTTGTTCCCTCATTTGACCTAAGCTTTATCTTATCCATTAACACCTTTCTTTCTTAAATTTCCCTACCCAGAATCACTGAATTCAAATAGTTAACCAAAAAAAGAAAAAAAGGCGGGGCGGGGGGCAGAGTATGTGGAAACCACCACTGCAGGAAAAAATAATAAAAACAACAACAATATGCTAACAAAAGCTAACAATGTTACACAGTATTACAACAGTGCTATACAATAGACATATGTGAACCACACATGTAATTTAAAGTTTTCTAGTAGTCATATTAAGTTTTTTTTTGAAGGTGAGATTTTTTTGGATGAAGGCAGTCAAAAGGTACAAACTCCCAGTTATAAGATAAAGATGTACTGGGGTGTAATGTACAACATGATAAATATAATTAATATTTCTGTATGTTATGTAGGAAAGTTGTTAAGAGAGTAAATCCTAAGTGTTCTCATCACAAGCAAAAATTTGGTATCTATATGATATGATGGATGTTCACTAACCTTATTGTGATAACCATCTAATGATGTATGTAAGTCAAATCATTATGCTGTATACCCTAAACTTATACATTAATGTATGCCAAATTATACCTCAATAAAACTGGGGGGAAAAGATGGGATAATTTTAATATAATTTACATAACCCTAATTATTCAAAATATCAATATTATCATTTCAACATGAAATAAATGAAAAATTGAGATATTTAGCTTTGTATTTTTTCATACCAAGTTTCCAAATTCTGGTGTGCATTTTACACTGAGAGTACCTCTCAGCTTGGACCAGCCACATTTCAAGTGCTCAAGTGCCACGTGGGGCTAGTGGCTTCTGAATTGAATGGTGCAGGCTCACGAGCTGCCAGGTACTGTTCTAAGTGCTTTAAATGTACAGACTCATTTAATCCTCACAACAATCCTATGAGGTAAATACTACCATTATCCTCATTTTACAGACGAAGAACTGAAAGAGCAGAGACCCAAAAATCACATGCTGATAACAGAGGAGAAATTGAAACCATGGCCATCTGGCTACAACTACCATACTATTTATTAAGAGCCTACTGGGTGTATGACAGACACAGAGGTGTGTATCTAAATAAATTCTCTGATGTGCTCCTCAGAACAAACCTGGAGGATAAGTGTTAATACCCCAATTTTACACACTGCTGCATCATTAATAGAAGACTTTAGAGCAGGGACAGCATGACTTCACAAGGTAACACAAGGTGGAAGATAACAAAGGTGACCAGTCCACAAGTCTTACCCTAAAGGAACATGTAGTTTAGTAACAGAATACAAAACCACTACAAGGTATAATGAGGTACAAAGAAGATTCAGACGGAAAAATCTTAGCCACTAAGAGAACAGGCAAGGCCTTCATGAAAGAGGTAACATTTTGAAAGGACTTAAGGAACCTCCATACTGTTCTCCATAGTGACTGTATCAATTTACATTCCCACCAACAGTGTAGGAGGGTTCCTTTTCGCCACACCCTCTCCAGCATTTATTATTTGCAGACTTTTTGATGATGGCCATCCTGACCAGTGTGAGGTGATACCGCATTGTAGTTCGGATTTGCATTTCTCTGATAATTAGCAATGTTGAGCATCTTTTCATCTGTCTTTTGGCCATCTGTATGTCTTCTTTGAAGAAATGTCTGTTTAGATCTTCTGCCCATTTATTGGTTGGTTTTTTTTTTTTTTTATATTGAGTTGTTTGTGTATTTTGGAGATTAATCCTTTGTCAGTCGCATCATTTGCAAATATTTTCTCCCATTTTGTAGGTTGTCTTTTTGTTTTGTTTATGGTCTTCTTATGGAGGTACCTTAAAAAACTAAAACTAGAGCTACTATATGATCCTGCAATCCCACTCCTGGGCGTATATCAGGAAAAAACCATAATTCAAAAAGATACATGCACCCCAATGTTCAATGCAGCACTATTTACAATAGCCAAGACATGGAAGCAAACTAAATGTCCTTCGACAGATGAATGGATAAAGAAAATGTGGACTATTACTCAGCCATAAAAAAGAATGAAATAATGCCTTTGGCAGCAACATGGATGGACTTAGAGATTATCATACTAAGTGAAGTAAGCCACACAGAGAAAGACGAACATATGTTATCATTTATATGTGGAACCTAAAAAAAAAAAAATGATACAAATGAACTTATATACAAAACAGAAATAGACCCACAGATGTAGAAAACAAACTTACGGTTACCACAGGGGAAAGGGGGGCAGGGATAAATTAGGAGTTTGGGATTAACATATACACACTACTGTACAGAAAGCAGATAATCAATAAGGACCTACTGTATAACACAGGGAATTATACTCAATATTTTATAATAACCTATAATGGAAAATAATCTGAAAAAGAATAAGTTATATATGTATAACTGAGTCACTTCATTGTACACCTGAAACACAACATTGTGAATCAATTATACTTCAGTTTAAAAAATAAAATAAAAAGGACTTAATTAGGAGCCTACAGCCAAGAGCACAGGTAAGGTGGTAGAAGAAATGAGCTGTACAGGGTGTTGAAGGAATGGCTAAAATAGTTCAAAAATGGCTACAGTGTAGAGTACATGTAGGAAAAACAATTCTCAGATGTGATGCTGACGTTGTCCAAGGGCCATGGCAGGGAAAAACTCAAATTCTGTGCAAAGCTTGAGGAAACTGAGTACCATGACAAAAACTGAGCCTTAGGTAAAATCATTCTAGCTACACTGGGCAAGATAGACAGCAACAATAGAGATTAGGTATGAACGGTGGGCAAGGATGTTATTTAAATGACCTAGGCAGACAACTGCAATGGTCACAGTCCATTTTAAAACAGGTGGTAAGGATAAGGCTTTATGGATGCAGAACCCTTAAGGTCTGGGGTCTAAAGTTAAATGAAACCTGATGGAGTTGCAACCCTTGGTGATGAGCAGAGTGGTGGAACCATTAACAGAAACTTTAGATGCAACATAATCCAACCAGTATGCTAGTCAATCATAGTAAGTAGAAGATCTTATCCCCCCCCCACTTTTTTTCAGCCTAAACTTCCTGCTGTATCTGTGCTTCCCACATCAAGATTTGTACTACTATCTACTGGACTTTAAAATGGCTCTTATTTTAAATTAAAGAATTCCTTTCCTATCAAGCGAATCATTAGTGTTTAGCAGAAAACGGCAAAGAGCATTATCTTTCAACTAAGACAGAATAACACCTCCAAGTTCTTCAACGCAAAGACAGAAGAATTTCAGAATTCCAGCACAGCTGAATAATGCTCTGTAAGGGCTTCACAAACAGCCATGCCTAAAATATCGGCCTTTTGCTTCAAGTTCTTAATGTTTTAAAGGAAAAGTTAAAAACAATTTCCCTACTGCTGACTTCCCTTTGCACTTACTTATTATTTTTCATGTTTAATTAAAAACACTTCCACTTTAAGCAAATATTTCCCCTTTTTCCCTTTAATTACCTGACACACAGTAGTAGAGCTGCATAAATTTTGCCTGAGGTTAAAGCTGGAGTAGAGCCTAATCACCAGCTTGAGACATTGTTCTGGCCAAGTAAAGCAGAACACATTTATCCCCTGTGTTGGAACAATACTTAGGCACTTCCGCTAAGACCTCCTTTTACCCCAGTGTTGATTCTGATTAACTCCCTTTCCTAATTTGTATGGGAAACCTGGGCGTTCTTCACACCACCACCACCACAGGATTAAGGAAACGAAACTCAGTGCAGAGGTTCAGGTGTGCACAGACTCTTCAGTAGAAAATATGGACACATCTGCCAGAGTCCTACCCCATTAAATGCCAACTTGGGCAGCCTTCCTTTGATTCAACTGATTTTGTTCTAGACACACCTTCAGGTTTTTCTACTGCTTTCCATAAAGAAGGTGTTCAAAATACAGCAATGAGAGCAGGTAGAAAAGTCAAGGGAAAAGTTACAGGTAAAATAAATGCCCAAAATAAGTATTAAGCAACTAAGAATGACGACTGTACGCACAAGCTAAGAAAAATTGGGAAATTAATGGCACTTACATAAAACAATGAATCTCAAAGCCAAATCGATACATACACACAGGTAATGTGCATGTACTTTTTTTGTTCTTAAGAGGCCCCAATCCAAATTCTCAGGCTCAAGTATGTAGTCTTACATATGTGGGTATAAAGATGCTCAAAGCACTTCTCTTATCCTACAATTCAATCTAGTAATAAAAGGATGGTGCTCTGGAAGACTGAATTCAGGGCAGCTGGGAAGTTTCACTGAAATCAAACGATCTCATCCACCAACCATCCAGGACTCCCCAAACTTTGGAAGTACTCTTGTGTCACTGGAGATCTCTCTGGCAACTGACAAGGGAGATGGAGAGGGTAGGGAAGCAGCTACCTTTCCATTTAGGGAAATCTTCTGGCATTCTAGTCCACTTTTTCATCTAAGATATAAAAACCACATAGGCAAGGCAGCTGATCCCAACTAGAAAGTCTAATTTTCATATGGGTATTTGAAAGGGATCTCAGGTAACCACCTACGCAGGGAATCATTTGTGTACACTCAAAACAGACCAGTGTGCAAGGAACAGGAGGTCCTAGAGACTCTGGCCACCTGAACCATTAGTGCCTAACTCTCTTTGGAAGCAGGTGGCTACCATTTGAGGACAACTTCAAATAACTCTAGAAGTAATGACGACAATGATGATGATGATGATAAAGATAGTAACAGCAGCAACCATTCTTGTGGTGCTAAGGATGTCTGGAAAGTACAAGGCTTTAAAGTCAGAAAGATCCTAATTCAAATTCAAACATTTTGAGCAACTCATTTGAACACTGAGCTCCCATTTCTTCATCCAAAAAACGAGAAGAGTGAAGAGGCATAAACCCAGAAAGCTGTTGTAGACATAAATTTAGCAGTGCTGATGGAAACACCTAGCACACAGAAAGGGTTTCACAAATACTCATTCATTACTCTCCCTTCCTGAGTACAGTCATGGTGCCTTCACCAAATGAGAGAAAACTGGCTGCCCAACAGCAGGAGCCCCAGGATTTAGAGCTTTTGCTTCTCTGGAGGCTTACATTCACTTGAAAAGCATTTACTGAGTCTTCCCTGTTTGCCAGGCTCTGACTTGGGTATTTGGAATATATCGGCTTTAATTTCTACCTTTATGGAATTTGATTTACTTTTATTTTTTAGGGTCAGGGATTGAAAGCAAAAATTCTTCAAAAAAATAAACCGGGCTTCCCTGGTGGCGCAGTGCTTGAGAGTCCGCCTGCCGATGCAGGAGACGCGGGTTCGTGCCCCGTTTCGGGAAGATCCCACATGCCGCGGAGCGGCTGGGCCCGTGAGCCATGGCCACTGAGCCTGCGCGTCCGGAGCCTGTGCTCCGCAAATGGGAGAGGCCACAACAGTGAGAGGCCCGCATAACGCAAGAAAAAAAAAATAAAATAAAATAAAAATAAACCAGTACTGAATAATATCCATTTTTAAGAGCATGATGACACTTTATTTGCCTCACTGTTTTGAGGCAAGCATGATTCATATTTATTATCTGGGCTATTCATCTGATGTCAACCTAAGTGTCACCCAAAAAAGGCAAGATTGGGGGAGATTAGATCCTGAAAAAAGACCAAAATTAATACAATGTGAAGTAAACAGCTAGAATGGTAAGTATGCAATTTTAAAATGAAAAAATTAAGCCCAGAAAGGAAGGAGGGCTAGGGAGAGCCAATATGCAAGCTGAAGAGAACACTATAACAGGAGCCCACAATGGGCTGTGTGAGCTTAGGTACCACTGCAGATCATGATTCCTCACAAATGGTCCAAAAGTGATGGCCATCATTATGGTAATTACTATTGTGACACCACCTCTCTGGGCCTCAGTTTCCTCACTCATCAGAGAAGTTCTGACTAGATCTGTGATTTTTAAGTGAGAGAAGTTTCAAATTGTTTAATTCATTAAAAAGGATGAGACATTTCTATAAAAACGTTAAGAAGTACCTGGCTAAAGGACATTGCAGGCAACTTCCATTTCTAACATCCCATCATGACAATATATTCGGGCTTCACTTGACCTCAGAGCCTTGGCAACAGAAAAATGAAGTCCCTTAATCACTTGTCCCCAACAGAAAACCAAATTCAAATATTTTAACAAAAATAAATAAACAAAAAGAAGGTCATTGTATGGATCAACGAGAAAAGTGTGTCAAGAATTAAGAAGTGGGCTTCCCTGGTGGAGCAGTGGTTACGAATTCGCCTGCCAATGCAGGGGACATAGGTTCAAGCCCTGGTCGGGGAAGATCCCACATGCCACGAAGCAACTAAGCCCAAGTGCCACAACTACTGAGCCTGCGCTCTAGAGCCCGCGAGCCACAAATACTGAGCCTTTGTGCCACAACTACTGAAGCCCACGCACCTAGAGTCCGTGTTCCTCAACAAGAGAAGCCACCGCAATGAGGAGCTGCGCACCGCAATGAAGAGTAGTCCCCGTTCGCCGCAACTAGCGAAAGCCCACGTGCAACAAAGAAGATCTAACACAGCCAAAAATAAAAATAAATTCATAAAAAAAAATAAGTGACATTAACTCAACCCTCTATGCCAGTGTTTTTAAAACTGTGTAAGCTACCTGTACAACAAATCCTCAAGAAAAAAAGCAAATAATTAAGCAGAGATGGTATTTGTTAGATTTCAGTCAGTACAATTGTATGATAGATGGTACATGTATTTCTATTTAAAACGGAAAACAAAAATACTAGTTAGAAATATGTCATGGTTTTTAATAAACTGTGCCCTAGCAGCAGAAATGATGCCCTACAAAAGAATCTAGAAATGTCAGTGAGTGTAAACAGAATCAGTGATGAGAGATATGCAGTCCAAGCCAATATCCACGGAAACTCACAGATAACTCAAGGATTACACATACTATTAAGGCTATCTATATGTTGTATACCAGTGGGCATCCATACCAGGCACTCTGCAAATATCACCTCCTTTAATTTCTACAATTCCTTGAGATATGTATTTTTTTAATCCCTAAAATGGCAATAATAAGGCCCAGAGAAGTTAAAAGTATTGCCCAAAGTCATATTTCTAGGAAGTCAAAGAAACAAGGTTCAAATGATAGGTTTATCTGGCTCCACACCCTTGCTTTTTCACTATGCCTCTACTCTCATTAAAGGCCACCAAAGAAACAGCACTTCCCAGGTGGGAAACAACTTTCAGAGTGTCATATTTTGTTCCACACTTACGGCTGTCTGCATATTTGGCTTAGGGAGGTCACTAAGAATGTGGATCTAGAAGAGAACTACTCCTCACAAATATGTATTACACGTACAACTGGTACTTTTGGAAGGTGACAAAGCAGCTACTCAAATTAAGCTAAAATGGTCCAAATATATAAAGGGAAAGGGATGAAAACACTGAACATGGCAGTGGGGTGTTAATCAGCTGATGAACCCAAAAACCAAACAAACTAGAGCAATGAGTCACAAACAGCAACAGGGTCTGTAGGATTCAGAAATTGCAAGTTTACTTTTGTTGGGGGTTGGGGGGAGTAGTGGCTGCAGATATATTTTGCCTTGATAACTTAATAATGTTTACATGTAATCTAGCAGAGAGTAAAACAAATTTAATTTCCAATGTAAGGCAATAATCCAAAAGATTCAGGCTTCCTGAATGACAATTACCTCTTTTTCTGTAGATTGTGTATGAATATAAAGCATACCCTAGCAGTATCTTTTAGCTACCTCCACAAGAGCATATAAACAGCAAGGGATTATGGTGGATTGGACTAAAACAGTACATAGTAGTTGCAAGGAGTCTGGGAAACAGTATTATGATGAAGAAGAACCTCCAAATCCCAAGACAAGGGATTCATTGCCAACTCTGCAATAAGTTACAAAATAAACAAACTGAGGCCAGTCGTAACCTCCTTTATCTATACTTCCATATCTCTAAATGGGAACTGTAATTTAAATTAATGTAAGTAAGTCAGAAAGAGAAAAACAAATATCGTATATTAACACATATATGTGGAACGTAGAAAAATGGTACAGATGAACCGGTCTGCAGGGCAGAAATTGAGACACAGATGTAGAGAACAAACGTATGGACACCAACGGGGGAAAGCGGCTGGGGGGTGGGGTGGTGGTGGTGTGATGAATTGGGCGATTGGGATTGACATGTATACACTAATATGTATAAAATGGAAAACTAATAAGAACCTGCTGCATAGCCGCACAGCACAGGGAGATCAGCTCGGTGCTTTGTGACCACCTAGAGAAGTGGGATAGGGAGGGTGGGAGGGAGGGAGACACAAGAGGGAGGAGATATAGGGACATATGTATATGTATAACTGATTCACTTTGTTATAAAGCAGAAACTAACACACACAAAAAATAAAGGGCTGATTAGTCAAAAAAAGAATGGTTTAAAGCACAAAAAATCAAATAAATAAAGTACTACCAAAAAAAGAACCTGCTGTATAAAGAAATAAAATTCAAAGAAATAAAATTCAAATAAATAAATAAATAAAATTCAAATAAATAAATATAATTAATACCAAATGTAAAGTGTTACCACTACATTAGAGTACACTTTGAGGAAACTCTAGAGATATACAAAAGAAAATCAGCAACTAAAATCACCTGAGGGGGGGGAAAAAAAAATCACCGGAGGTCTGTTTTATGTTGGTACATATATTTGATACACATATCTCATAATTGAAAATTAAGCAATATACATCACTAAAACTATTAACTGCATTACTCCTTCACTCATTAGTCATCTACAGCCTTCCAAGGAAGGACAAAAGTATTAGAATGTATGCAGTGTACATATATATACACATGTCCCTCCATTTAAAGAAAAACTCTTCAACTTCCTGACTGCACACTGATAAATGAGGTGGGTGTTTGATCAAATAAGCTACAAACACAACTCTTTCAAATAAGAGTATTTATTATAATAGGCCTAAAAACAGTAGGATTTCCCAACTTTGATTTATGAATCTTTTACTCCAAAAAGCAGGCCTCTGAGATATTTAGACTACATTGAGAGATTCCTCGGGTATGTGTAAACATACAAATGTAGTAGTGGTGAGGGGAAGTGTTGGGTTTTATTCCCCCAAACAAACTTAAAGAAAAAAAAGTATTAAAATGTAGTTAAGTTCTCAGACATGTTTTTTCAACTAAATCATTACATTTTCCTCTGACGTTTTTTCCAGTTCTCAGAGAAGAATATGGTAGTGACTAAAGTAAATTAAGGAAAATACACAGGGAAGTTACACTTCTGAGATACAAGCTAAATGAGGTATTATGAATATAATGAGCAAACAGCAACTTTTACAAAATAAAGTACTCAGCATCTGAAGATTCTGCAAATATTCACAGTCCATTTAAAGTTCATGCCAACTTCCCATTTAAATGATAGCACTAGTAATTATCAAGTACTGTGCCTCCCTCTACTATAAGTTAGACTCCATATGAGGTTTTATATTCTAATATTATCTCATTTTATCCTCACAAAAAACAAAGTAGGTCTAGATATCATTTTTGAAAAGAAAAAACTAAGATGCAAAAGTTAAGTAACTTGCCCATGGTCATGGATCAGCTACCCAAAACCAAGTGAGCCTAAATGCAAAAGTTCATGCTTTTTAATTTCCAGTGGTTTTTAACGTAGGCCTAGCACAGCAATACGTGGAGAACTAGGTAGTTTCCTACCACATAGCCTTTAGGGAAAAAATTTTTAAAGAGAGATGTGGAGAGGGATGGCAATCCGTTAAGAACGTACTGGGAAACCACCTGAAGCTTATCTGAAGGCTACTTTCTCAAATCAAGGAACATTTTAAAAACACCAAAGTCATTGTCATTTACCCAAACGTGTCAGAGAAGATAAAGCAAATTCACGTCAAAAATTTTTTTAAACATTACTATGCGTGACAGGTAGGTAAAAAAGGATTAACACGGTGTTGGGTACTGGAAATACTCTAGCTGAAACTGACTAATGTAGCTCAGAAATTAATACATTCAATTTTGCGGAACATTAAAAACTAACATTGTAACATCAAAACTATTCAGTAAATTTAAATATATATATATATATTTTAAGCCAACAAAGTTACAGAAGCCCTGAACACAAAAAGAGCTATGAATTTACCTTAATATTAACTAGGACATGCTCCTTTTCAAATGACTGTAACTGGTCAAATAGCTTCAAGAACTTATAAATGATTTTGCCTTGTCAAGGGAAGTCCTCCTCCACTGAGTGATTAAAACCACATTAGCCCTCCCCTCTAAGTTATCAAATGGATCTTCTTCATAGTATGAAATTGAGCTACGTTTCCTGAAGAAAATCAGCTAACTTGTTTTTGTTTTGTCATTTTATTTATAAGGGCCATATTACAGAGTTTACTAAGAAGCAAATCTTAGTACTCATTAAATTCTGATCAGTGATTTCCCTAACCAGTAAATTCTTTTCCTAAAATAGGAAGTTGAAAAGTTTGTATGTCAAAATACATTGTCTATTAAATAGTTCTATAACAGCATATAAGAATTACACGTGAAATTTTTCTCTCAAGGAAAACCAAGTCCACACAGGAACAATTTTGACCGCCTTGATTTCAGTAAGTACACTACCATCTGGTACATAGAAATTGTTTGTTTTTTTGAACAGGGAAACTATAATCTGAGTTATCTTTGACTAACCGGAAAGATGAACTATGAAGGGAAAGGAAGCTCAGGCAGTAACTTCAAATTCTGCCCACAAAAAACATTCACCGACTTCCCCCTAAAGGCCTTTTCCCCTCTCTATGGAAGTGCTTTAGAAATTTCATTCAAATCCCTAATAGCTTCTACCAAATTATATTAGAATTGTGACCTTATAAGATGCCTACAGACAGTTCTAATTAATCTCAGTTTGTAGAATGGATTAAGTGAAAGCATTTTGTAGCCCTCTGCATAGATTACGCATACGTCCATTAATCATTTGTAAGCATCCTAAGAATAATTCCTAGAAAATCTACAAAGATAGACAATAGTTGAGAGTGATAAGAAACTTCTGACAAAGTCCTTTGGAAATCAGTAATATAGATAGGCTATGATTTGCTAACCTTGAGGAGGTACTGTATCAAACAACAGTGAGGGAAAATGTATTATTTATCATCCCCATTCCCTGAAGTGTATAATTGAGAGGTTTGGAGTTGTTTTTTTTTTAATGTTTGATCATTTTATGACACGACAGTGCACAAAGAAACGGTAAGTCTAGTGGCAGAATTTCAGACTCAAAACTTATGGAAATTCAGAGACCCCTTCTGTGGCTCTGGACATAGCACGCTTGCATTCTTTCGGCCACGTGGGTGACGCTCTTTCAAGTAAAAACTACTACAAGATGGCGGGGGGTCCTCAATCACCTTCTGGGCCCCGATCTCAACTGTCATCTCCACGATGAGCGAAGGTACTCAGAGGTGCTTCCATAGTCTCTCCAGCAGGAGTGCTGACTGAGAGGCCCCCGGGCACTGCAAAGCGCCGCTGTCACTTCTAGTCACTGCTCGGCCCAGCTAATGCCATGCCTGTCATGACAAGCACCAGTCACCTTAAGGCACCACACCTCTGCCTCGACAAAACATACCTTTGAAAAGGTATGAGCCACAGAGGGAACCTATTTCAGGGGTTGCCAAGGGAAGCCAGCCTTGTCTATAAACAGCAGAGAGGCAGTGAAACAGCCCAGAGGCACAGATACAAGGACTGCTGGCCCTGAATGCAAAGAAGTGTTCTGCTTCCTGTGCATGGACAGGGGAAAAAAATGACATAGTAAGATACCATTTGACCAGGCTAAAGTGGGTTTAGCTGTCAGCCTAAACCTGCCATCTGGTGTTAAGATACAGCAGATCACACCCCAGATGTGTTCCTTCAAACAAATCACATCTTTTTTTCTTATCCCCTCTGATTTTTTCTTTCTGTAAAGAGAGAGATGCCTGCCAAAGATACAAATCAGCTGAAGTTTACTTTAAACTAAAGACTCTTGTGAACTTACTCAGCCAAATGAGTAGGTATGTCATTTCACGCACCCACACCCGAAAAGCCACCACTTTTCAGAAATGGCATCTCAGATGCTGAGCAGAAAATCATTTGTTTACTACTCATCGACCCTAAATGTTGAGGTTATCCTTAGTCATCCGAAAGCCATTTCATCTGAAAAATGAAATCTGTTTCAGTGAAGCAGAGTTCTGAAATCCTTGTCTTCCTCCTTATTTCTGACTCAGTATCTCAATCCACAATTGGGGTGGGGAAGGGTTATGCAGTGCTATCATTTGCACCTCATTACACTTGGGCTGGAGCTTTGAGAAAGCTGATATTCCCTCTAAATTTTTACAGATGCTTCTAGTTTACCAGTTCATGACTGCACTACTAGAAAAGACTTCCTGCCTCTAAACTGCTTGCTGGCATGTATGCTGAATTTCAAAATCCCTGAAAAAAGCAAACCTTTGTGGTGTTCCCTTAACTTTCTTGCTGGGGGAGAGGAGGTGGGTCACTAAAACCACACCAACCAAAAAGGCTTTTCCTTCTATGACGTGAGGCTCAATCTCTCAGACACATACATTCCCTTCTAACTACTGATGGCTCATCTTGATTTGGACCACCCCCCCAAAAAAATGTTCATTAACAGAAAGTTACTTGTGGAAAGTGTTTTTCATCCTACGTTATGATGACGACCATGTTTGGCAAGTTCTGGGAATAATGCAGTCCTAGACAGCCTTTCACCTGAGCTCATGTGTTTCCATTTATTTCATATGTGTCACTGGGAAAATACTTGGGGACAGAGAGAAGGGACACTTTCTAAACCACCACCCCCACTTTGTTTCATGGCTCCAAGGTTTTTCAAAGTTCAGGGCAGGTGACACTGGTCTGTTCTTAATCTTTACCGCTTTAGCAATGTTAAGGCTGATGACGAGGGACACAAATCCCTGATGGAACTGAATGCATTCCAAACTCCCCGACCCACTCAAAGCCGTAATCCCCTGCAGCTGGATCTTACTTACCACCATGCACAGCTAATACATTTTTTAAAAGCTAGTCACCGGTGACAAATGTAAACTGGACAGAGCAGCAGCTCCCCCCCACCTTCTCCCTGCCTTGCTCCACCACCCCTCAATCTTCCCCCATAACCCAGAGACTTGCCCTTGCTGTGATTGATAGGACCTGCCTTTTAGAACCACCAAGCGGGTGCCGTACAGTTCTGCTCTAAGTGACTAGAAAGATTTTAAAAGCAGCTTCAGTTGTCAGACTGTAACAAAAACAACAACAAAGTCATCCTTAACACAAACATTTCATGACTGAGAAAACCCTATGAATTGAGATTATCACTGCCATCTTCAGTTCACTATTTATTTAGCTACCACACACAGGCAAACTGCTCTGGGACCCTGGCAGCTTGACTGAATTAAGCTGGTTGCCACCTTCTTGGGCATAATAAAAGAACACACAAGATAAATTTGAAGCTTGAGGATCTTTTGTGATATATTTTGTTGGGACTCATTCACTCTTTTTATTTTTTTTTTGCGGTTCACGGGCCTCTCACTGTTGTGGCCTCTCCCGTTGCGGAGCACAGGCTCCGGACGCACAGGCCCAGCGGCCACGGCTCACGGGCCCGGCCGCTCCGCGGCATCTGGGATCTTCCCGGACCAGGGCACGAACCCGCGTCCCCTGCATCGGCAGGCAGACTCTCAACCACTGCGCCACCAGGGAAGTCCATATTCACTTTTTCTTTTCGAAAAAACTCGACAGAAATATAAGTCAGCAACTAGTCTTTCATGACGGGCAAGTATGTTTTTACCATGGATTTTGAGAAAGGGAAACCAAGTCACCCAAGGAAGTTAATAGCTCTGTGCTGGATGAAATCTCCAAAACTAAAGGCAACAAACTCTGGAACCTGCATAAAGATAGATGGAAGGATAAATGTGTGGATAGGTAAATTAAGAAAAAAAATGTCTCATGTATTGGATCCAATACAGACGACAGATTTTGATGAAGGGATAAGCTATCCACTTTACCTGACGCAGGAAAAAACAAGGGTTAATAGCTGTGACATTTTCAGGTTTACTCTATTCCCAGATAACTAGCAGTAAGTGCTGTAAGTGATATTATCAGTTAGACTTGGCAATGGCTACCACAACAGTGACTACAATGCTTAGACTACATTAGGTTTAATTACTGCAAAGTTACATCTGGAGAGGGAAGCATCATTTTAGAACCACCCTCAGCTTTGTAACCTGAGCCCAGCCCCTGTGAGATACATACTCGCCCAAGTAACTGAGGATCCGAAAGGGACCACAGTTAATAACGTGTAACTAGCAGGAACACAAGGAGAAGCGACAAGCAGGTCTCCACAAATTAAATTCACATCTGATCATGCGACCTCTCTGTGTCCTCCTGGCATTGCTGAGAGCAGGTACTCCAAAGCAGCCGGTGACCAGCTTCAGCAGGAGGGAAGGGGGAGAAGTTGGGGGAGGGGGGCATTATACCAATGGGGAAAGAATTAGGAAAATGTGCTTGAGCGAGTCCAGCTCTGATTTTCCTACTTGTCACCCACTGTCACATTCCCAGAGTCCAGAGAACTCAGTCAACATATGAGTAATTCAATCAAATGGGAAAAATACAAACTCTGTTGTTCATGGTGACTGTAATGCCTTGGGACTAAACTTAAACGTGTGGTGTGTGCAAGTGAGGGAAATGTGTGAGTTTTGGTGGGGGAACAAGAAAAGGAGGTTGAGATTACATGTGTACATGTGTGTAAAAGAGGATTTGGCACTACATGTGAGGAAAGTGTGAAATACATAAAGGTGGATATACTTTTTAAGACCAAGAGTACAGAAATACCAAACCAAAAAATAAAAGGAAAGAAAATGGGCCCCTGTGATTCACAAATTTCAGAATTATGATTAAAGGTAACACATATTTCGTCTGAATCCATATTATATGTCCATCCACCCAAAAAACATCTATTAAGGCCTGCTGTACTCTTCATAGACTAATCAAAGATGGCAGTGCTTTACAGCATTACCTTCTATACCTACTACAAACTGCAAGAATTTCTGCCTCATAATACAAAATGATCTCAGGTCTAAATTCCCATGTCTTCAATGGTATGTTCACACTATAACGTGGTCAAAAAACCTACACAAGATGTAAGAAGTTAAGCCTCAGGAAAAAAAAATGGAATCATAACCAAACCTCTGCCTGTTACTTAAATGTGATCGCAATGGAGTTTGCTTCATTAATCAAACTTTTTAATACTAAAATATTCTATAATTGTGCCCAATAAAATCACAGGTATGAATGTTTCTAACTAATCCAGGGAGAAATAATTGATTATGTTTGCTAGGAAAATCACAACCAGTTATATTCACCTGAACCGGCAGTTACCAATTCATAATACTTACAAAAACCTAACTGAAAATGCTGAGTCTGGAGTAAGCATAAATCCTTCCAATGGAAGGCAGCTAAAATGAACACTGTTTCTTTAAGTCGAAGGACCCACTATAGTTAGGTAGTATGAAGCCAAGAAAAAGTTCTGAAGTTTAACTCTCAGGAGCAAACATTTTCTACTTGTGAAGTAAACTCTGTTGAAAGACAGCAGACTACGGTCCCACCAGTAAAAACAGGAAAGTTTTCAGCCAGTGACAGCTTTGCCTACGGTGTGGTGGGGGTGGGGGGCGAGTGTCATAGACTCACTTTATTAAACCATATGCTCATTGCCCTGTGAAGAAAGCAGGGTCACTAATTAGTTCATTCTGTGAAAGAAGCCCTTCCTGATCCCGTTGACTTTTGTCCCCCTGGTTAGCTCCAGCTATTTCTGTCATGCAACTTGAAAATCACTGGAGGGAGGAAGATCGCCATAACAACCGCTGAAATGATCTTGTGGAATGTGTCTAGTGGCACTGGAATAACCTGAATATGTGCTCCAGATGTGTCTGCTGTCAGGAAAAAAGTAAACACATCTGATGGACAGCGTATGACTAGATGGCCTCGAAGCGACTCCAGAGGCTGGGGGAGGGGGGAGGGGCGGCACATGTGCGCCGGGGGCCGCGGGGGAAGCCGGGCCGCCCTCAGCGCGCCGGGGGCACCGCGGACCGGAGCCCGGGGCGCCCGCGAGCACTGAGCGCGACTGTTCCGGTCGCGTCCCTCCCCGGAGTGGCCTCCGTGGGACGGCAGCGGCCTCTGCGAATTTCCGTCTGGCACGGCCTTGTGAGCATTTGGGAGCAAACTCAAACAGCAATGCTGGGAAGAAGGGGGAAAAGAGAGGCGCGGGTTCAAGATGATTTCTGCCTTAAAAATTAATGGCAACGTGTGTTTAAAGCATTCTCTCTTCAGGGCAGGGCGGTCTTCAGGCCTCTTGTCCTCCCCCTCTACCCACTGAATGGCTTTGCCGCTTGGCCCTAGGTGCAAACTCTTGAAGCACTCTGTATTAGGTGACTGAGTGATTACACTCCTGATAAAGTGTTGTCTTTTTTTGATGCTGCGGTGGTTCCATAGACTTTCACGAGTTGGACAAGTGGGTTGGTTCCCTAACCCAAAACATGTTTAAAAAAATATTTTCCCAATGAAACACATAGAAAGGACCAGAAAACATGACATAGGCCAAAACACATTTTCACCTTGAGTCCTATTCTCAGGAGTGTTTGCAAAGGGAAGGCTTTAGATCTACGCCCAGTGCATATGTTCACAAACAAAACAGCAATTCTACAAACATCCAGCGCACAGTGGGCACTTGTTGAGTATCTGCTGAATCAAACTAGTTTTTAATGTATAAGATTAACTAAAAGTGCTCCTTGGATTCTACAAATCAACAGTGGCAGAAATTACCGAAAAAAATAGGTAACCAAGCTTAAAAATACTTAAGAAAAATGGGAAGTTTATTTCCCCAGAGGAACAAAAATGCCTCCCTCAAGAAAACAGTAAACACCGTATCCACTGTAGTACACAAACCACCTACTTGTGCGTGAACCTACCACATTTTAATGCCTATTCTACTCCAAAAGCTTGTATTGTGGACTTAAGTTTTACAGAATTCATAAAAAAAAAAAATTCACTAGTCTTCCCATAAATGCTTACACCTGTGAAAAGGCTACAAAGGTTTGTGCAGAAATTTAGAATCAATGTCAAAAGCTTTTCAAAGCAACATATTCCAGATTTTTCTTTCAAAAACTCCACACAATCATATTTCAATGAAATTTCTAGTAGTTTTCCAACATGATCTAAACAAAGAACACAACTGTATTGGAAGGTATTTACTTCTATAAAATACACCTTTAAGAAATGGAATTGCTTATGCTTAACATCCATTAAGATCAATAAATTATATCACTTGGGCTGAGGGACAGTAGCATTCACCTGGTACTTCTCTCATTCAAGGCAATTGCCAACTTACGAATCCCCTTTCAATTTCTAAGTGTCTAAGTACATTCTCCTCCTTTGATAAAATTCATTTAGTGACTCAGATTCTGAAAGTAGGTCACCAAAGGGAAAAGGAAAACTATGAGAAATTATTATTCGAGAGCCGGAAATGGAACAAACCTTCAACTCACTTCCTGCAACTCACACATTCAACCTGGCAGAGGAAGACCCTAAGGATGCTTGGAGGATGAAGGACTCCAAATTTGAAGAAATAGGTGAAAGGACAGCAAGAGTGAATGGCAATGCTTCTGCCTTCTAGAAATTGGATTCCACTGGCAGCTGGCTGAATGAAACCAATAACAGATTCACAGTTGTGGAAAATGTTTCATACTCCTCTAAGCGAAAACGTCGTTATTTCCTTGTAACAGAAACTGTACTTCTTGACAAGCTAGACAACCTAAAATA
Organism: Lipotes vexillifer; assembly: GCF_000442215.2. Classification (NCBI taxonomy): domain Eukaryota; kingdom Metazoa; phylum Chordata; class Mammalia; order Artiodactyla; family Lipotidae; genus Lipotes; species Lipotes vexillifer. Next base: position 4,517,878 of record NW_006792454.1, read on the forward strand.
ATCATTGCCAAGGTGCAATTTATAAAATTTGTTGGCAATCTATAAAAAAGAAATAATCTGGGTATTTTCAATTATTTGCAGAGCATACTTCATTATTATTATTCCAGTCTAATCTAGCGCCCCCCCCAAATTAAAAGACTTCAAAAAGGGCTGACAGATTTCCAAATAAAAAGCCAAATATTTTAAAGCTTTTGTGAGCCAAAGTCATAAATGTGCACATTTGTACAAAGAGGTGCCAAATGTCCAAAAGATGGATGAATTTCAATGACCATTTTCATTTGCCTTAGCCTTAGTGTTCAACCAATAAGCAAAAAGTCTGTGTATATTCCAAGAACTGGAATGTATTTGTATTTATGTGATGTTTCTTATCCATCTCCATCTAAAAGTTCTTACACCAAACTTGTAGTTAACTTTTATAAGAAAAGGCAAGTAAGGCACCAGGATCTTTCCTCAAATTTGGAGTAATTGTTTTCAGTGACTTTTTTTTTTTTTCTTGGTTCTTAAGAGCATCAAAAGGTTGGAATGGGATGAAACCTGGAGTTAATGTATTCAAGTTCCAAAAGTTATATGATACCCATATGAACATATTTGGTGGCTGAACTCCACACAATTAAGCCTATGGCTGAAATCAAACTTCACACGTATAGTCTGTCCTTAATTCACTGTGTGCTCAAAATGCAATCAAGTGCTCATGGGTTAGTTATGGTTTCTCAAACCACCAGCTTCTCTTAGAAAATGCCACACAAGTAGCAGAAGCTCTATACAGACTCTTCCTAATGCTTTTCTGTTTCACTCTGCTGAGCAAATAATGGTGATGCTTATAACATGCACAGACTATGAGATAAGCAGACTCATCAAGCAAGATCTAGGAAACTTGGGAGAATTTACCAACAATTCTTTTACCATTCTGCGTAGCATTACAAGCCAGCACATAACAACTAGCAAGTTAAGGAAGGCCAGAAAAGTTGAATACTCAAGCAGGAAAAAAAAAAAAGACAGAGAGAAGAAAAGAAAAAAGAAACTAAGAGGGCTACCAGCAAGCCAATCTATTAGAATTCCAGCTGGCTTAGGAGTAAAACACTGCAATGCAGTTTTCTGGCTGCAGGAGTTTTTGAACTGTTCAGGCTTCATTCATGTGGCACTGTTTCTTGAGCAAAAACAAGAGAAAGTTATAGGAATGAATGAAAACCAAAATCTAGACTTTAAAGCAGTGATTTTCTGATTTCTGTTAAAGAAGGAAACATGGATTCTTGAGAAAAGCATTTTCAAGAATGTGAACAAGAACTCCTTAGTGAGTTCTTAAAATAAGGAACTCTTCAAAGGAAAAATGTGATGTTATTTCATGTACTTAAAGGCCAACAGAAAAAAAGAAAATCCAGAAGGTTCTTTGACATCATCAATCATGTGTCATGATATCAAGGGGAAAGAAGCCATGAAATGGCACAGGATTCCAAAAAAAAAAAAACAGGCAATCTGCACAGTGGAACACAAAGAACACAATATGTTCTGCCCAAGTTTGGAGGTCTAAACGATTCCCTAATCAAGAACAAACGGCTACAACATTTGATCTGCTTATTATAATGTCATCAATTCCGGGACAAGTTTCTAAAACCATCCACTCCTCTCCTGCACTGACTATAAAACAAGTCAATGAATCCTAGCCACAGTATTACAACAAACAGAATATTCTTTCAAGGAGTCTGAAATCAAGAAGACAAAACCTAACAATGGACATTAATTTTTAAAATAACTATTTTTCACATAGCATTTAAGAGGAACAAGAGTCCCTGAATCCACATTCCTTCTTATTACAGACAAGGAATCAGTCTTATAAAAGTTCAGTGATTCACCCCATGTCACAGCTATTTATCTGGAGAAGAATTAGAACAGAAACCTTCATGGCAGTGAGATCCTCCCACAAATCCATCCTCCTCTTGCCACGGCCAACCTCACTCCCTACTCCCAAATGAGAACAGATTTGAATTCCCTGGATGAATTCTTCTCAGAAGCTCAGCCTCAAGAAGAGAGACAACATTAACAAAGAAATCGAAAAAACATTCTTCTGGACAATTTCAAACTTCTGTCCCTATAAGCATTTTACCAGGATTGTTCAAAAACAATAAAGAAAATATCCACTTTGAGTTTGAACTCCATTCTTCTTCCTATTTCCTGGAGCAGGTGCTCCCAGGCTACGAAATGCCAAGAGGAGAGAACAGAAAGCTGGCCTGAGAAGCCGAGAACTTTGGGGTCATTAGCCCCAGGGGAGTAATGGTTGACTATATTCCCTTACTGTTCCTTTATCCTTAGTTCACTAAGGGTAAAGGGCAATTTTTTTTCTATGCTGTTTTTCAATGTTATTGTCCTTGAAGGCCCATCACGGGACCCTGACATGCTGGGAATTGCTCGTTACTTGGCTGCATATGCCACGAGGAGGAGTCATTACTATTGTACATGGGACCCTGTCCCTGGCTCCAGAGAGAGGATCACCTCAAATGGACTGACAGGTGGCAGAGCAAGCCCTTCAAAAATCCTGAGCGCAAACCCTGCCTAAAACCTTCAACAGCCTCCCATTTCACCCAGAATAATGACTATGGTCCCCGCCACGGCCTACAAGCTCCTACAAGCTCCTCCCTCCATGGTCTGGCACCAGCTAGCCAGCCTTACCTTGCTCTAGTCTCTCCACAGCGACAATAGCCTCTGTTCACACCGCTAGTGCCCCAGGCTCTCTCTGACCTCAGGGTGCTGGTCCTTTTGCAACACTCAGCACCCTCCATCTTAGTCCCCAAGCAACCTAATGTCTCTCCATCCTTCAGATCTCAGCTCAAACAGCCCTTCAGGGAAATCTTCCCCGATACCCCCAACTACGCTTGGTGGCCCATGCTTTATTTACATTTGGGGGTTCTGAGTAGTAGTCCATTTGGAAAAGGGAGAGGGGTTCCAAGGCTCAGAAAAGCTTTGAACATCACTGCACAGTTTCCAAAGTCCCTTAAAGCAAAATAATTCTGATATTTGTAGTAATTATCTTCCACTCCTGAGTTAAATATTCTAATAAAGGAGTCAATGTTATAAATCGGGAGATCCCCAAGTCTGCTTGTTAGGGCCAATATCCATTTATTTCAAACACTCCAAAATAGATAAGTACTTTTATAAACTATAGACACTTAAGTCCTTCTTTCCCCACATTGGTTGTAATAAGTGGCAGCAGCAGCAGATGAACAAAAAATAGACAAGGCTTAGAATCACACTCCAGTTAGATTCTAAGCTGCTCCTTACCAGCTGCCTGACCTTAGGTAAGTAGCATATATGCAGATGAAACAGATTCCCATTTTCTCTTTTGTGGGAAGAGAAAAACAATGATACCTTCCTTAGAGGATTCAGAAGACATGTATCTGGAAGCCAACATTTGTATTACCAACTTCACCACATTTACCATTCACAATTCTGCCTGATTATCTAAATGTTATTAGTCTCATTCTTATGTAACCGCCATAAGGGTAGGGATTGTTACTCTTTTCCCCCTATCTTTGAGTCCTTAGAGCTTAGTACGGTGTCTGCCCTTTATATATTAAGCACCCAGCAAAGAATTTTTATAAAAGTGAATTCACAAAAAGATAGTGTAACAGATTCCCCTTCCTTTGTTAGTTTTGATTTCTTTTTTAAGAAGTCGATAATTCTACAGTGGGTAATGTGTCTTCGGCATTCTCACTTGTGTATGGTTGGTTAATATTTTCCACAAAAGTCAGTGTTCACTGAGACAAAGTCAGTCATGTATACCCATGAGGACTTATGAAAAGTCTAGTCAGTGAGTCTCATTTAGTGATAATAGCTTCACTCACTAGTATCACAAACTTCATGCCATTGTTCAAAAGGAGAACTGAGTTACAGAGCGTGTGCAACGATCAGCATTGTCCTTCTACACAAATGGAGAAACAATTCTCCACTTGTGGGATGTTAGCAGCAGGGACTTCATATAATAATAATAGTAAACACTGTCTACTTTCTCTGTCTACTTTTTTTTTTTTTTTTTTTTTTTTTTTTTAGGGGCGGTATGCGGGCCTCCCACCGCTGTGGCCTCTCCCGCTGCGGAGCGCAGGCTCCGGACGCGCAGGCCCAGCGGCCACGGCTCACAGGCCCAGCCGCCCCACGGCATGTGGGATCCTCCCGGGCCGGGGCACGAACCCGCGTCCCCTGCATCGGCAGACGGACTCCCAACCACTGCGCCACCAGGGAAGCCCTCTGTCTACTTTTTCAATCAAAATTGTTGAATATTTCCATCAACAAATATTGCTTTTTTCAATCAAAATTGTTTGGGTTTTTTTTTTATGTGCCAAGCACGTTTGTAACCACTTTACATATAGTAACTCATTTAATCCTCACCACCACAACCCCATGAGGTAGGTACCATTATTATCCTTATTTTATAGAGGCAGAATCTGAGCCTAAACTGCCTTTGTGCTTATAACATTTTTTTCTCTTAACATTTATTTAGCGAAAAACTAGTATGCACAAGGTACAGTTTTTGTTTTTGTTTTTTGGTACGCGGGCCTCTCACCGTTGCGGCCCCTCCCGTTGTGGAGCACAGGCTCTGGACGCGCAGGCTCAGCGGCCATGGCTCACGGGCCTAGCTGCTCCGCGGCATGTGGGATCCTCCTGGACCGGGGCACGAACCCGTGTCCCCTGCATCGGCAGGCGGACTCTCAACCACTGCGCCACCAGGGAAGCCCACAAGGTACAGTTTTGATACTGTATTTTAAATATGAGATTTAAGTCTCTTGCCAAAAAACACAGATTTCAGTTAGAAGAGGTTTTAAAAGAACTGATGTCTAAAGTTGTATTGTTTTTGCCCAGTCTGACCAGTTTTGAGACTTGCCCTAATAGGATAAGGCTCTGAACTGCGGGGAGCCTTTAGTAAAACACAGCACCCATCTCACCTAGTTAAGAATCCTGGCACTAGAAATCCATTTCACCCCACTCAGAAGCAGGCTGCGGTACATAATTATTTTCATCTGGTTATAACACAGGGTGGTGAGTTTAATCTCTAAAACCCTACAGGGATTGGTTTTAGCAGTTTTAGAAATTGCTTTTCACGCTATGAATGTGCCGCACAGCAAGATGGTCCTGCTAATGGTTCCCAGACTAGGATTTGGGGGGACCAAAGGCACGGCTCCCTTCTTTCCCTCATTT
>NW_006792454.1:4523071-4551845 GCF_000442215.2 Lipotes vexillifer
TTTCCTTTGTGCGCCAAGTCTGTGGTTATTCATGGTATCCTCATGGCCCCCCTTTCAAACACAGTTTGTTCTGATCTGGACAAAGGAATAGAGGTCTTTTTTTTTTTTTAAGTTATAGTCAATGATAACTAGTCATGGAGTCAAATAAGTCCATATATAAAGTGGACCGTCCGTGAACAGTCTTTTTTAAAAACATGAAAGCATATATGCAGATGAAATAGATTCCCAAACAATAATGTGGCCATGAATGTGATGTAATCTCTAGTTTATCTTGTTTTTAAAAACTTTTGCTAAACCCTTCCTTCCCAGGAAATAAAATATTCAAGAAAACCGATTCAAGAATATAATTTAATGTCTCCCTTATTTTTTTAATTAAGTTCAACTCTACTCAGTCAATCCTAATTTCTCCCAGGTCCTTAATGAACCCTCACCATCAGGAACAAAAAGAGGATACTTTGCTAATCAATGTTTAAAGTGAAGTTGCTATAAAGACTAGGACTAACAAATCCCATAAAGTAAAAATGATGATTTTCTTCAGTTTTTGGTAGAAGAGACAACCTCAATATATACATGCAAATTAAACTTCCCTGCTTACACAGCAATCAGAAAAGGTCCTTGGGCTGTCCACAGCATTCTGAGTAATAGCAAGCCACTTACATTAATAATGACAGCTACATGTCTAAAGTTAGTCAACTTATACACCTGGTTCAATATTTGTGAGAATATTTTGGCTGTGCCCCTGAAAAGTTTTTTGTATGATAAAATCCCGCCCAGTGTCCTACTACCTGATGTGGGGGATGACTTAGGTAAATTCAGAGAGTCACGTTTGTATAAGGCATAGAGATAGAGAAGTAACGAGACATTTTCTATTTTTTCCTTTCTTTTCATGTTCTTGGAGCTAAAAATTGATCCACAGCAAAGATCTTAGTAGTATAAAACCACAACACCATGAAACACAACCTTAGAAAACCCTAATTCCACCGGACTGCCAAGTCCTTGGGGAATTATCTCTAGTCCCAAAGGCAATGCCTGGCATAAAGGAGGTCCTCAAATATTATCTATACAATGAGATAAATAAAGCCCCAGGATGACAGTTTTTCAAGTACTTGTAGCGGAAGGTATCCAAAACCGTATTGTGATACCACTTCAAAGATGAGGCACCAGAACAACAGAGCCACAAGTAGCCTGACCTGGGGGCTCCCAAGGTACTGCTTACCAGGGCCGTCACACCTCTGCCCCATTATTTAAAACACCTAGGGCATCCACTCTTTCACTTTTGCTCTGCTTTCTATATTTTATGATCTATGGGGTAAAAACACCAAAAGTGGAAGACGCAACCAGATCATTCAGATGCCAAATCCTAACAAGATCCACTACTGTCCTTTGCAGCTGTGCAAGTCTGACGGCTCAGGCTACCAGATGTTTAGGTCTAGTTAAATAAGGCCCACAGAATACTGTATATTGTACACAAGTTTCCATTTACCACTTATTTTTAACCAAAAAATACTTCTTTGGAGTCTTTTTCATGCACAGACCTCTGGCATTTAAATCTAGACAGATTTTACAGGCAAACCAAAGCTAAGAAATGCAAGTTGTTAACACTCACTCTCCAGATTTTGAGGATTTCTCTATGAAAACTGATCACAACGAAACATGTTAACCTGTATGAACTGCAGAATGGAAAACCCAGTGTATTTTCAGATTTCCACAGCTTAGACTTCACACAGTAGACATGATCTTCACCTGGTAGCGTGCTGTTGCTCTTAGGTAAAACTGAATTTCAGCTGATTCAACATTTATGGAAGTACTGTATGCCAGGCTTATGCTAGGTTTGGTGACTCAAACATGAATAAAACATGACTCGTACCCTTGGGCAGGGACAATCTTAATGGTGGTTCAGGCAGACACCAAGAAATACAAAAAGTTATCTGTTGGCCTACGTGTGCCACAAAGAGGTTTCCCACATTTAATGTCTTGAGGAACGCATGTGAAGAAAAACTAATTCTGTTTGTCAGTGGAGATGAGCTAACAGTAGTTAGTTCTGACATAGGTCCCTTCTTATACAAAGACCTAATATATTAAGTCACTAAAATGTGGAGTTTCTAAAACAGTGGATTAAGTCTTTAACAACTCTGGATAATTTTCTTAGATAATGAAAGGCGTTAGAAACTTAAGTATTCTTTCCTTAAAGTCAAGCAAAATTTCTCCAACAGTTTGTATATATTGTACATCTGAAGGCAATCATATTTGCTTTCAGCAATGCTGAGCCACTCGTAACTGGCACTAGCTGCTAAGGGCTCTGCATCTTTTAATGCCCTGTTTATGTTGTGTATCAATATGGCAAAAGTTACACGCCATCACTAATTTTCTTACCTACCTTCCTTCTATTTGGTATTAAATTACAACCCAAAATATGACTTAGTTTTGAAAGTTATCTTAGAATAAAAATGAATGCCCTATACCAAATACTAACTAACGATAACCACTTAAATAACTGTGGTTCATTAGATGGCTTACTTTTCTGAGGGGACCTATTAGGTTTGATTCACCTGGATCTGCAGGTTAGAAGAGAACCCCACATGACTCTATGTGCAGCATGCTGTACACTCTTTTGCTCAGGCAACAACCACCTCATTCCTTCCCAGAGGCCATCACTGTATGCCTATTGGCAGCTGGCTCTATGGCCTATGATTCTCTCCCCAAAGCAGAAATACACTGACCTTCAGGCAGGAGTACAAAGGTCGATTAGAAGAAGATTGTCTCTACTGCTGAATACTGTGGTTATCAGAGCTCAGGTTCTTGACTTAGGCCTGTACTCTGATCCTCATGCTGTCACTTACAAGTTGGATGACTTGCTTCAAGCCACTTAACTTTTCTGAAGCTTCATTTTTCCATAGTGATAAACAATGTTAATAATGCCTGGTTTGTGGGATGCTTAAAAAGATTAAATGAGATAATAATGCACATAGCTGGAACATAGTAAGTACTCAAAACATTACTAGCTTACTCATCTCCTAAAGCATAATATTGTGAAAATATGCAAAACCTACAGTCTGAAGATTCAGTTCCCAGTTTTGTGCCCCTTGGCTTTACAGTGCTGTGACCTGGTCATAACACCTAGATCCATGGTACTTTTATTATCTCTGCTATACAATGGGAAGAATTATAATTCAAATGAGTAGTTGTGGAATTATGTTGAGAAATTTTCTGTGAAGATGTTCACAAACTATAAGATTCGTGGTAAAATGTAAAAATGATCAAAGTCAAGCACTTGAAAAGAAAGATCATCTCAACCCTATAGTGATAAAAAAATGTAACCTCTGATACATAATGTGAATGGAAAAGGATCCTGAACTACGATTAGTCAACAAATGAGACGCACGTACCTACATACACACGTGTATGCCTGCCAGCCCACACGCCCCTACAATAGTCATCAACAACTGCTCAACTCCTTCCCAATGACCCAAGGCAGTCTCAGAATCCTTTTCTCAAGCAGCCATTACCGATCTATCAATATTGCAAGGGAGGAAAAACCTGTTTTCCATCCTTCATTTTGTCTGCTCTTCAGATAAGGAGCTCTGAAGAAGTTACCAAAGTTACAAAGATCAAACAGTTGGTCAGTGACAGAGTCCGGGTTAGAAAAAAAACAGAGCCTTCTGGTCCATTCCACAGTGCCTATCTGGAATGTTTATCACACACACCCCCTAAACCCCTACTCTTCCTTGCTTTGTGTCCTGATCATTTAATTTCTTACCATCTCATTTTGGCAGCCACACATGCTCCTCTCCCTTTTGCTTTTAGAAAATTCAGCATTCCCTGGCATAAAAGGGCAAAGAGACTGTCATTTCATATCCATGAAGCTAATGAATGCCCACAGTTGACCTGGCATCTCCCCCTTAAGCCATGCTAACATCAGCTGTCACTCAAAAGTTCACTCTACAGCTTGACCTTTGCTTCTGCTCAGAAGTATTCACCCTATTGTAAAAAGTGTTTTTCCTTTAATGTCATGATGACAAAATATTGCGATGTCTGTATGCCTTTCCAAACAGGTAGATTTGTGACACACACTAAATAGTTTTGTCACTAGATTCAAGAATTTAAGGCAGGGAGAAATACCAAAAACAAAAAAGAATTACCAGGTTGAATGACTGGGAAAAACTGGTACTCCTATGCTCATCACCAGCCACAAAAACCATACATAATCATGTTTATGAATCTGACACCCAAAGAACATTTCAGTCGTATTTAATTCAGCAGTTCTATTGTAAAATAAGACGAAGACTGCTCATCAGAGAAGGGTTACCATATAGATGATGTGCATTTTCAAATTGGCCAATTTCCTTATTATTTTCAATACCATAAAACATTTTAGCTATTTCACAAAAGGCAGGCATAACTTTAAACAGGAAGTAATACATCAAGAAACAAAACCAGCTTTCTGGGTTGAAATGAGCCCACCAGTTCCACCACTGTAACCTCAGCTAGGGTGGTCATTATTTTTGTTGCTCTTAAGATTTTTCATTCAAACACTGCAGTTCTATACTTCACAAGAAAAAAATTACCTAATATGCAATGTTCTAGGCAAATAAAAAAAGGTCACACATAAATTAATCAGCATCACAGGACTACAGAGGCCCTTCTTTAAGCAACACAGAAGGAAATGTGCATAACATCGACCATTTTAAAGAGTTTTTATGGTATATCAGGCCCTGAGCTGATCCTTACCCACACTATTTCTATTTTAATCCTTGTTCCGACCTGATAGAAAGAAGGTTATTACCCTTCAAGTTAACAAATGAGGAAATTGACACTTCAAGAAATTCTGTCCATTGTCCAACTTCCCATAACACAGTTGGGATTCAAACTCAGGCCTTTCTGACTCATATGCTTTCTATCCCTATGCTACCCTATACTGCTTCCTACTACACTATAAATATTTAGAACATTGGCAACATTTGTAGATAAGGCAATCAGAACCATAAGTAACTGATCATTCCTCAAAATGCAGGTATCTGAGCTAAACTGCATCCACAATCAAACCATCATATCACCAGAGGCTAATCAGGACATGAAGTGTACCTGTCATTTAAGATAAAAGTGCAACCCTTATGATCTTTGACTGGTTTTACCACACTGTGATAGTTACATGCCTTGTTATGAAGTCAATCATACAAAGTTTGAAAATGTTTAAACAACGGACACATAAAACGTGTCAAAAAAGATAAAACTTAAAAGTAAAAGATTAATCAATGAAAAAGTTGGCATGCACGATGGGCAACCATTGCAAAAGATTTTTCCCTAGCCTATGTCTGCAAAACACTATTTTATGCACATATTTTTTGGAGTTTCAGAAGCTGTTTTACCTTACATTAGCTATTTTAATGTAACTGCCTCCATTATGTTTTTAACTGCTGAACTAGTAAGAAAATTCAGTTTTTTCTTAGAAAAGAAACCATTCTTCTCATTGGCATCACAGTTTCCAAAATAATTCATGCAGGTTTAAGTATGATACTTTCTGTTCAGATGATAAATGAAAAGAAAGGAATGAGCATTTGGCACTTGCCTTTGACAGACACCATGTGAGGCATTTTCACATATGTTATCTCAAAATACTCCAGGTAGCAAATACTATTATATTTCATAGGAGAGAGCACAGTAGGTCAAAAAGTAAAGGATGCCAAGGGCTAGGTGGAGAGGTGAATGGAGAGTTACTACTTTGGGGTATAGTTTGCTTTTCAAATGATGAAAACATTCTAGAATCAAATAGTGGCAATGGTTGTACAACCTTGTGAATATACTAAAAACCACTGATTGTACCCTTTTTAAAATGGTGAATTATATAGTATGTAAATTATATCTCAATTTTTTTAATTACATAGTCATGGTAAATGTTAACATTTGAGAAATCCAGGTGAAGGGTTATATGGGAATTCATTATACTATTTTTCCAACTTTTCTGCAAGCCTGAAATTATTTCAAAAGTTTTTTTAAAAAGGCACAGAAATATGAATATAGTTAATGCTACTGAACTTACGCTTAAAAAATGGATGAGAGGGCTTCCCTGGTGGCACAGTGGTTGAGAGTCCGCCTGCCGATGCAGGGGACACGGGTTTGTGCCCCGGTCCGGGAGGATCCCACGTGCCGCGGAGCGGCTGGGCCCGTGAGCCATGGCCGCTGAGCCTGCGCGTCTGGAGCCTGTGCTCCGCAACGGGAGAGGCCACAACAGTGAGAGGCCCGCGTACCACAAAAAAAAAAAAAATGGACGAGAGGATAAATTTTATATTATGTGTTTTTTTTTACCACAATTAGAAATAAATAAATAGGTAAAGGAATTTGTACAAGATTCTACCTTAGTAAGTAGAGGTATCGGTATTCAAATGCAGGTCATTCCAACACCAAAGCCAAAACTCTTGTTAGAAGCCCAAAAAAGAGCTGATTTATTATCCTTGGATTGTGTTGAGACGTTACTTATGGCCATTCTAAAGCTGCACGCTAACACACACACCTAAACTGCTTTTTCATAAATGAAAACTACTACCAACTAAGTGGGTTTTATTAAATGTTTCTGAGCTACTTTAAGGTTGCCACATGACTGAATGTGTGTGGAAGGAGAAGAGAATGTTTCTGTATTATGCTGTATATTAAATAGTGATTCCAGACTGGATATTGTTCAAAAACAAGGCCTTATGTTGAAATTTCCAGTCAAAATTTCAAAACTGGTACTGACATGAGAAAGTAATGGATATGTGAAAATATTTGTTTTTATCAAATTCTGGTTTTATTTAATGTTTTTCTGTTGACTTAAAAATTCTTTAATTCTATAGCAATTTCTCACAAAGATAATTATTTTCTTTAATTACAAAAAAAATTAGAGACATGAGTTTCAACACACTTATATAATGTGCTCATCTGCCAAACACTGACACACAATACAATGGATATTTGCATAAATGGGTCTATCTGGGTTTGACTTGGGAGCTCACAACTAAATATCTTTAGTATGCCAAGTGTATAAAATATCCATATACCTTTAGAAATCAATTTACTCAAGAACATTAAGAAGTGGAATTTGGGGTTCCATTTGTTAAGCTGTAATCAAGTATAGAAAGCTGACCCTTGAACAACATGGGGGTTAGGGGCACCAACCCTCCACAGCATCAAAAACCCAAGAATAACTTATAGTTGGCCCTCCATATACACTGAAAAAGAACGGTGTATAAGTGAATCCAGGCAGTTTGAACCTGTGTTGTTCAAGGGTCAAGTATACTAAAGGGAAGGAAAGGGGAAAGAAGGGGAGGGGAGGGAAACATTCCTTTAAAAAAAATGTCAGGTCGGAATTCCCTGGCGGTCCAGTGGTTAGGACTCAGCACTTCCACTGCAAGGACCTGGGTTCAATCCCTGGTTAGGGAACTAAAATCCCTTAAGCTGCACAGCGCAACCAAAAAAAAAAAAAAAAAAAGGTGGCAATTCTAGGGGGAAAGAGAATCATTTTTACCAATATTTTTATTTTTTTTCATATCAATAACTATCCAGTGATTCCCAGCAGAGGCACTGACATTTTGGGCAGAACAAGTCATCACTGGGGATAAATTCTTCTGCGGCTGGGACAATGAGGTGTCCTTGGCCCACTACATAGCAGGAGGCACTCCAATGCCACACATTTGTAACAAACAAAACCATCTCCCAAGATTTCCAAATACCCCATGGAGGTGGCAGCACCCCCAGGTCCAGAACCCAGACAAGCTGTAACATCTTCCCCATCTCAGTGTTTCATAGCCAACTGATGAGTGGGAAGCTGCTTCCATCAGTCAGGCTGGATGCCAAGGCTGTCACACACAGCCAGGATGCCCCACGTTTGGAGATAACCCTCTCTCTCTTACGGGGCCCATCAGCTGCAAATTCAGATTTCCACCGTCAGTTATTCTTAAAACCAAACACTGGCATTCATTTGATTGACACCAAAAAAACTCTAAGAGAAATGAACATTTAAAAAATGGAAAGACTTTCATTATTTCGTGCATGCTTTTTACAGTCACAGTCTTCAAAAGTTACATGGCTTAGACCATCTTACTTTTTAATGTAACAGGTCATGATATACTGATTAGAAAGAAACCACTGGGAGTTCAGTTTTCAAAACAGACGAGTTATACCAAGAATCCAAACCCCACATGTCAGAGCACAAAACGTTCAAGTTCAATGCCTCTGCATACTTAAGTTACCAGAGGACAGAAACAACGCAGAATTTATAAAAACTGATTTAGTATAAAATACAGAAGACAGAGTTAACTTTGAAATACAGAACTGCAGTTTTATTTTCAACTGTAATGAAAGAATGAAAGGAAAGAAACTTCAAAGCTAGGAATACTTTAACTTAATGAGAAAAGAAAATCTAGCATTTTCCGTGTTAAATTTTAAACAGTTATCAATCACAGAACTGCATCATCTTTTCACTATTTCTTTAAGCAAAGCCCAATAGGTCTGCCTGTTAATAATAAAAGTCATTGTATTTCTTGCTTTCAAAAGTATTTAATCACCACAAATTCTTTGGTAGAGTCTTTCCCAAGTTCTGACTAGAATCCTGTAAGTCTACAGAACTAGCTCACCAGGGAACACAGCACAACGCTAAATACCACAATCTATCACCAGCATTAACTGCTCCCAGCCCTAAGACTTTAATTGCGACAAGACTGCAGCTCAGAGCCTGAAGCCGGGTAAAGTCCTCTTGCAGCAGGCAGGGACAAGGACCACATATTTTCATACATGCTGGTGCATATTACACACTGTTTTCTGCCCCAGTCACAAGCATGTCCAGGACAAGATTTCTAAACTAGTCACTGAAAATTCTACTCAATGCATTTATCATAGAATGAGCCCCGAATTATTTTAGACCCATCCATGAAGATTAAGTGACCAAAGCACCAACAGGTTTGCCAGTAGCTACAACCTTCTGACAAACTTTGGGAAAGAGAAATCCAATAAAATTTTGTTATCACAACACTAGACTGTCAATTTCCAATTTATAAACGAACTATCGCAGTCAAAACTGCAAAGTGAGTCAGTATTAGCGTTTATCATTACTGTTAAAGACAGATGTGTTTTTAAGAACCACTGGAATTTTTTCTTCCCTTACAGTACACTATTTCTGCAAAACACAAAGTAGATGATATATTTAAAACAGTAATATCAGTTTACAATGTCAAGTTACTGCATGGTCAAAAACTTGATTTCTATAGCGGGTCCTCAAGATAAAACTAAAATCCTCTGCTGCGGTAGGTCTACTTTCCAATTACTAGAAGTAAGCATACGAGAGATATAATTAGTTATGACACTAGGACAGGCATACATGTTTCAACACACACGCAGCTCAGAACAAAGTTTTTGGCATTATATGACAGAGGACTTAAACCAAAGACTCAAAGAGAGGTTATGCAGTGTGTGTGTGCATGTATGTATATGTCTTTTTTTTTAATTTAAAACTTGCCACACCAAATTATTTCTTTAAAGTTATAAGCATATTTTGATTTGTTTAAACATCTCTTTAAAGATTTCTCGGGAAAAAAAAACACCCTGCGGCTTTCATTGCGCCTACATTACAAATTAAGGAAGCTGACTTTATAAAATTCATTTGGTGAAAAAGAATCACCTTTCAAAGAAGGCTGCATGTTGACTAAACACATTTAGAAAAGTTTGATGGTCCTAGTCTTGGATTTCTCAATCAGGGATGAAACACTAATTTCTAAAAATGGAATATACAAGGCAGTACAATTTAACTTTGACCATTAAAAGTCTGTCCAAGATATACTGCCGAGACAGCCGCAAACCAGAATCTTTCAGCAGAGCTTTAAAAATTAAAACATGAAACTACTAAATAAGTACATTACTAAATTATGATCCACTTAGGATCATTTATTCCTTGATAAAGATAGAAAGACGAAAATTTCATAATTATATACCTAAGAATCTACAGAGCAGCATGTGAGAGCTGTATCAACAGTTGATTATAATAAAGTATGACTGCACTCAAATGAGGGGCAAATTTAAGAAAGAAACAGATTACATACATACATAAAAAACTGAAATTCTGCAAGATCCTACTGTGTTTGATCTCAAAGAATTATAACATGAAATATTCCAAAACTTCCCTTTTCTAAGAAAGGGTCTTGGTTTAGGCCTGGATTCAGTCAAAGATTTTATTAAAAAGAAATTTATGATGCAGTAGTTTATAAAAACACAACAAAACTCAATCTCATGATACTCTGAGAAATATCCAATATTAATAAATGGTTCTTTTCTTTAGTTTCTTATCAAATATAAATTTCTTTTCCTGAGAATACCAATCCAAAAAACCTAGAAAGGTCCAATATCTCATGGTAAAGAGATGACACCAAAAAATGGAAGTAGATTTCAAGTCTGACAGCTTCCATCTTCCAAGTCATGACTGCCCTCAATCTGCATATGAAATTCCATGGACAAAGTCAGGTGTAGGTATTGTGAATGGGTGTCGGAAAACACAGAGCTTTTAATTAAGTGCATTCTCAAGTATAATAATCCACCCTGGAACAAGAGAAAACACGGAGAACCCATCCAGCTAGACCTTACACTCCCACAGGAGTCATCATACATGACAATGAATTGACAAATCCCATCTCACGGGCCAAATGGGCCATGAAGACATCACATGTGCTTCGTACAAAGATAGTATTAATGATGCACTCATGTTTTGGTCGAGCAGAGCTTTCCACCTTATATCAGGGCCTGCTAAGCGCCCTCTCTACCTTCACAGAACTATGTAAAAAGCTTTAGTAAACTACATATGTATAAGTTCACTTTGGGTTTGGCTAAAAGAAAACACCCAACAGTTTACAGCTGTTTACTTCTAATACCAGTTGGTCTTAACTTTCTTTCAAATCAGAAAGTTCCAAAGTTTCAGAGAACTCTGGGGGAATCCAGAAACATCTAAAGTTAGCTTTTCTGGAGTCAAACTTATTTCATTCCTTTTTATTTCTTGAATTCTCATTCTTAAAAACCTTCTACAAACTTCAAAACAGGGTGTGGGTGTGATTTCGCAAAATAAACTTATTTTTCAAAACTGATTTTAATATTTTTAACAATAAAATTATGCCAAGATCTACAGATTCCACGCAAAATTAGCATTTTGTGCTGTGGAGAAGAGGTTGGAAGATGAATTGGAAGAAAGTTTACAACACAGCATTTTCCGAGAAGGTATAACTAGTGCATTTCTCAACTGAGAACCAGAAAGTAATCATAAACTGATTGATAAGTGTCACCTGAAACTACAACTTACAGGAATTCAAAAACAAATCTTAAAGCATAAAAATCAAAATAAAATCATACTCCCCTTTAGCAACTACTCTTTCCTTTGACTTCTGTCATCTGTCAGTATAGACAAGACGGCCTCAGAAACAGTTTATGAGCACAAATTTGTACTTCACTTGCTTTCTCATTTCTCATGTCCTGAGTATTTATTTATGCCCCACATGTACAGATTTACTGAAACTAAGACAAAGTATACAATATAAGCTATGTGACAATTTCTAATTTCTAGCCAAAGAGCGCTACATAAAACCGTTTAATATCATGGAGCACTTACACAGTCTCACAACTTAGGTAAAATTTTCCTTGATCGTCTCTGCCTTCAGAGGCCTCCTCAGGCCACAACCTATAATACTTTTACTGAGATTTCACAAGATCTACACTGAAGTACAATCTATTGGGTACTTGCCACGTGCAGCCCAGTTGCATGAGACCACAAAATATTAACACAATTTGATGTTTAGAAAAATGTTTGTAAGCATGCATGTATGAATCTATATATGCAAAAAAATCTCCCACCGGTTCTCCTAGAACCAAATGAGTTTCTATGGATATTAATAGGAAGTTCCATTATTGGGGGGGAAAAATAATATGTCTCAGTTGTCACCTCAGGACACTGTGCTCATTCCAACAACACTACTATTGTTCAAAACGTTTCTGGAATTTTTCCTTTTTGACTATTTCCAGAGCCAATTCATAAGTTATATGAGAAAAATCAACTGTGCCAATTTTCTTCTTACCAAAAATAGAATTATTTGGCTCTATCACCCACCATGTTCATCAGGCTTAACTTCTAGACAATTCAGAAAACCAAAACTTTTGTCACAGAAAATTTGCTGGCATCGAAGGTAATTAGAAGAATTAGATACAGGCTGTCCAAACCCAATGCCAAATGATGAGCTCCAAAACATTTTAAGCTAACATCAGTGTATGACCTTCTAGGCTGATTATTTTATACAGAATAATACTTACTTGTATCTACTTATTTTTGTTTTTCAAGTTTCCTTAGCATTTATTAGTATATTAATTACTTTAATGTTTCACTCAAGTTTATGAATCTTATCAAATTTTTATTAACAAGTTCTTCAAATGCTATAAAACTTCCTTTAACTTGAGAAGGTACTAAAATGAATACCTAACTAGGTGTCCTTCCGAATTCTATCATTTATTTATTTCCCCATAGTGTCTTCAAAATTGCATATATTGTAATTACAAAGTGGAACTGTAAAACTTAAAATGGTGAATTGTATGGTATGTGAATTATATCTCAATAAAGGTGCTTTTAAAAAAAACTGAAGTCACCAAAGTAACCAGTTAAAAGGCCTAAATTACTAAAAATGACATAAAAGAATTATTCAAAAATCAACCAAAAACACAGATCACCCCAAACAGACCAATCAGGTAGCAAGCAAACTCGAATCATCACTTAAAATGGCTCAACATACCTCCTCATATGGGTTAGTGCAGGTACAAAGGGCCCCATTACAGGAGCAATTTAACTCAAGATACCTGAAAATTCTACCAGAAGTTGAATATTAAGGAATATCTATCAGTACACACATGTGTCCTGAATTACATATATAATATTTCACTCCAAACCCAATATTAGATCTGTACAATTTTCTGCATAATGGAAAGACTTTACACATTCTCACAAGTGGTATCACCACCTTATTACTCAAACGCACAACATCTGTGAAAAGCCTGATTACAGATATATATTTTGCTTTAAACAAAGTTAACCAACCTGGTCCAGATCATGCTCAATCCATAGTGTCAAATTTGATTGCACAATGTATCTCTTACACATGTACTATAAGATACCATGCACACTACAAAACACAAATATAAAAATAGGAGAATGAGATAAATCGAATTTCATTTTCCCCAGATCTTATAGGATGACTTTTGCATACCTCTTGGGGTGTTTACATCTACTCTGGAAACCACTGCTCCAATAAGCAGTTCAGATAATTGCAACAGCAAATACCATAAATAACCCTCGAAGTAATAACTAAGATCCGATAAAAACTGATAAAAAAATCTGTTAATGATTACAAGGAAAATCATATGCAGGTATATTCATTCACTCAATAAACAGCTGCTGAGTGTTTCCCATACCAGGCACTGCTACAGGCAGCGGAAATTCAGAAATTAACAAGACAGGCAAAGGTCCCTGTTCTTTTGGAGTTTGGCATCCTGGCAGGAAGGTGGACGACAAATAATAAACTACCTACAAGTAAACAAATTAAGTAGTTTTTCTAGGGGTAATAAATGCTATGAAGAAAAGCAGCAGGGATAGAGGTCAGAGAAACATACAGGGTGGAGAGACAGCTGGGGGAAGAAAGCTGTCAGTAAGTTCTCTTTGAAGGGATAACATTTTTGAGGAGACATGAATGAAATAAGGGAGCAAGCCATGCAAAAATCTGGAAGATCATTCCAGACAGAGGAAAACTGCGTACAAAGGCCTAAGGAAGGTAGGAATTTGGCATATTCAGTGAACAGCAAGAAGGTCAGGATTATGGGAGCTGAGCGAGCAGTGGTAGGAAATGATTTTGGAGCACTGGGCAAGGATTACGTCTTACGTATCCTTTTCAGTCACGGCAGGAGTTTGGATTTCACTGCAGGTGTGGTAAGAAGAAAGAAGACACTGGAAGGTTTTGTGATAGGGAAGTGATTTCTCTGTAAAGAGTCATCTGGGTGTAGTGGGCAGGACAGAGGCAAGAATGGAAGCACTGGGCCAAATGGAAGCTACTGCGGTATTCCAGGTAAAGGGTGGTAGGGCTTTGACCAAGGTGATGGTGAATGGGTGGAAGTCAGGAGATAGATCTAACAGGACTTGCCCAGTAGATGAGGGGCACAAGAGGAGGAGACCCTGAAAGATCCTGAGGAAAAACGTGGTGAGCAAGGAGGTTGGGGGGGGGGTCACATAAACATTAAGTCTCATGGCACTCATTTTAACTGGTCCTTTATCAATGTATTTTTCTAACTATATTTTTATCAGTGTTCAACATTTCCTGTGCAATTTTTCCATTCTCTCCATCACCACCCTCACTTAATTTTTGGTGCTGACACCTTTTCAAATTTAAAATTTGGAATACATTAAACCCTACAGGTTTAAATAATAAAATTCTCACACTACACAACCGTACCACAACTGCTCTGAAACTTACAGACTGCAGACTGAAATAGGGACGCAAGGATGAAAGCTAGCCAACAGGAGGCTCCCCTGTCCACCAACATCTATCCTTCAGGCTCAGTGGATGTTCAGTGCCTTATCCTCCTACCTTCTCTTCCCCTAACAAATGCTTCTCTGTAGTCAAAATCTAATAGATATTAAAGTGTTCTAAAGGGAACCAAAGACTAAAGTAAAAAAAAAAAAAACTAATTGGGAAGTTACTGGAATCAACCAATGTGAAGTCAAAGGTACAGATTTAACTTTTTGGTCCTTTTTGGCACCCATGAAATAGTAAAGAGATGTTGAACATCACACAATGTGGAACACTGAGAATCTTTAAAATCTAATCTTGGCTCTAACTGTATAATGGAAAAGAGAATCCCAAAGTAATCGAGGAACTTTTCTATCACACAGAAAAGAGATGCAGAGATTAAACACATACACACATGCACACACATCCCCTTACTGACTTCCCAACTGCAGTGTATTCCTCCTATATATAAGGACAATCTCAAATAATGATATTTCTCTGCAAGGTATTATTAAACAATAGAAACTTTCTCTAAAAGGTATTTAACTGGTCTTAAGCTTTATTATTTTAAAAAACAACAACATACATCTTTTTTTCCTCCAGGAAACTGCAGCCTTATTCTGTGGCTTCCCACCATTCTCACCTACCCATATACAAAACACATTACATGTAAGGTAGTAGCATGAATTATCTCCCAAGAAATTTAAAATGAATGAAATGGGACTGCCATCTGCATTAGATCCATAAAAAACCAAACAGATGCAAAGTCACCTTAACAAGTAGCTCCCAGGACAGTTGCCTAATATCTGCTTGAGAATATTAACATATCCAGAGAAAAAAGAATTCATCAGTCAGAAGGTGAATGGGAAGAAGAAAAAAGCAACAGGGGTCAATTTTGTCAATGCTCTTCCAAGCACAGTCCAGGAGTGAGGAGTCTGAAGGGTGCACTGTAAACAGAGGCCACTGGAAAGGTTTTCTCTACAAAGGGAGGAGGCCCTTACACCCTCCACCTCCATCCCTAATATTCTCTGATCAAATTCCAAGTTCATAAAGCAATGAGCAACATTTGGATTATGATTTGACTCCGTACTTAAATTTGCCTGCAAAGGAGAGAATGTGCTAAGCATGCCGATAGGCGTATGGAAGTATTTCACCTAATAAGGTATGTAGGTATACACATGTTCACATGGCGTGTGTGCAGGCATGCACATGTGAATATGTAATCTCCACCCCTCAGTCAATGAACAGCTGAATGAGTCCATTAAGGGCTGATCTCTTTTAAGCGTGTATTGACAAAATTAGATTTCTAAACATACAAAGACTAGTGGAGTCCCCTGGACCATGGTTATTCTTTCAAGAAAATGAATACCCTCCTGCCAATGAACTCTGTGCTCCTTCTTATTAGGGTTAGAACTTCTACCTCATCTGTTAGACATACAGTGCCGAACAGAGTGTCATGTGTATCACAGAAATGCAATCGCCTGTCTAATTACAATCTAAAATACTTAAAAGTTGTGTTATGCTGTGGAAAATGATGACAGCCACAACTCCCATGCCTATGTGAAATGTACCGCTTGAACATAAAAACCTGATCATTTTCAAAAGCATCTTTTACTTTTACCAAATCAGTATACTATTGTCTAATGTTTCATGCAAATCTACAGCAAGTTATTCTACATATAGTAACAGTTACCTGCTGGCTGTTAACAGATTACTTTGGCATATCTGTATTTCAGAAACACAATTTGACAATATTAATGAAATATTCAATGATACACTCAATATTCATCCATACCATCCATACATATACCTAAAACTACAAAAAATATTGTACCAGGTATTACTGCAGTATGAAAATGCACATATGTGTCAAACCCTTGCCCCTCACACAACCAAAAACAAAATTTCAGTGAACTATATTATTCTGCTTTCTCCCTCTCCCATAAGGAAGTTGCAGACTATCAGTTTGTCACTGATGCTTCTACCTACATACACACACACACATTTCATTAGATCTAATTGTCACTGTCCTCTGTACACAGAAATGTCATGTCAGTGACTGGTTGCTGTTTATGGACATAAGTGAAGCTGCAAAGACCAATGAACACACATAAATCCTTTATGTGAAAATATTTTTTGCAAAGGACACTTACAGGGTAAAAAATATGGCTTAACACGTGGCAGAATTTGAGTTTAAAAAATATTTAACTACTTTTTCATATTAGTCAGTTAATGTACTCTGAAGTGAAATTAATGTTTTAGTCTATCAAAAACCAATATGAACAAATATTATGCTTTGTTTCCTATCACCATTTTGAATGAGAGGAAAACTGAACTATCATATTGTACTTCCAGAAGCTTACCTGTTAGCGTACAGACGTGTTAACACAAAAGAACTTCCCTAATACACTAGAGTAAAATGTGTATTACAGGGAGATTAAATACCATATGACAGAGAAATGAATGGACTTTCTTTGTACGGCTGTATTTTTCCAGGTAATTACATACTTTATGTCCTTAAACCATGAAAGATACCGTAATAGTACACATGATTTTGTCATTCCATATATATACAACAAGATACATATGAGCGGGCTTCCCTGGTGGCGCAGTGGTTGAGAGTCCGCCTGCCGATGCAGGGGACACGGGTTCATGCCCCGGTCCGGGACGATCCCACATGCCGTGGAGCGGCTGGGCCCGTGAGCCACTGAGCCTGCGCGCCCGGAGCCCGTGCTCCGCAACGGGAGAGGCCACAGCAGTGAGAGGCCCACGCACCACAAAAAAAACAAAACAAAACAAAACAAAGATACATGTGAGCACGTCAAAACATGTGAAACAGAAAAGTAGCATTGATTTATTGCTCAATATTAATAAAAACTGTGTCATTTGGTATAATGAAATTTATTATAACCAAAAATCAAATGTATGGTAAATATAAGATTTTCTACCATACAGTTTTTATAAATGATTGTAAATCCTCTATAGAATTTTCACCAGGAGAAAAGTAATTGTATGTCATAAGATACAATTTAAAATTGGCTAATTACTATTTATGTAACTTAGGTAAACATTGATGAGGGGGGGGAAATACTCTCCACATATATATTTGATCAGTTAGCCATCTAATTAATAGTTGATACTGAATGAATAATGAAACTTTTGTCCAAACTAACTGGCAAAAGGCCAAAACCAGACAATGTAGTTAAGCAAGAACAGCTCATCAGAATACTAGGAAAGCAATTACTTTAGATGGAGATAAATATAGCTGTTTCTTAACATGAATAAAGAAAAATTAGAACTTTAAAAGGGAACAAACTTTTTTTTTAATTCACCAATGATACAACATAGCTGCCCCCAAATTACGTTATCTTTCATTTGCTCTCAAGCTTCTCTAACTCAACGATGAGGTATATTAATTACAAAATTTGTCAGGTAAACTTTAAAATAAGCTCATGTCTCCAAATGTGCCATGCCAGATTTGAACGTGGTATTTATTTAAAACGTAACTGGACCAGTTAGTTTGGGTTTGAGATCATACAGTAATTTTTAGCTTTAATCACTGGTGGTGTTTTTTAGTTACAATGGAATATCTAGGAAGACAAATTTTCTCAATAATGTTTTTTTTTCCTTTCCTTTTGAGTTATTTATAAAACTAAAAACAATTATTTCTAGGTACTTAATTCCACCCTCCAGGGTATGAAGTGTATCTCTTATATAGAACACCTAGAATGCTTTTAAACTCAATGATAATTAAGACACATCAAAGCAAACCCAGGGTGTTTCACAGGGAGCTAAAAGCCATCATCTTTTGGCTACTAAATGACATATTTCTTGTCCCCTGGAGTATCACCAAGAGTTTTTTACCCAAACAATAGATGTATTTTCCTAACGTAGCCTTTATGCTTCTGAGGATCAGATTATTCTGAGTTTTAAAAGTAAACTGCTAACGGCAACAGAAGAAAGAACAGACAGATAAGACTACATCAAACTTAAAAACTTCTGTACAGCAAAGAAAGTAATCAACAGAGTGAAAAAGCAACCTAGTGAATGGGAGAAAATATTTGCAAACCATATTTTCGATAACGAGTTAATATCAAGAATATATAGGGCTTCCCTGGTGGCGCAGTGGTTGAGAGTCCGCCTGCCGATGCAGGGGACAGGGGTTCGTGCCCCGGTCTGGGAAGATCCCACATGCCGCGGAGCGGCTGGGCCCGTGAGCCATGGCCGCTGAGTCTGCACGTCCGGAGCCTGTGCTCCGCAATGGGAGAGGCCACAACAGTGAGAGGCCCGCGTACCGCAAAAAAAAAAAAAAAGAATATATAAAGAACTCCTACATTTCAACAACCAAAAATCAAATAATCCAATAAAAATAGGCAAAGGACTTGAACAGCCATTTCTCCAAAGAAGATATACAAATGGCCAACAAGCATATAAAATGATGCTCAACATCATTAATCATCGGGAACTTCAAATCAAAACAATGAGATATAACCTCTCATGTGTTAGTAAGGTCACTATTTAAAAAAAAGAAAACAAGGATGTGGAGAAATTGAAACCCTAATGCATTGTTGGTAGGAATGTAAAATGGGGCAGCAGCCACAGAAAACAGGAGGTTCCTCTAAAAATAGAACTACTATATAATCCACCAACTCCATTTCTGGATGTATATCCAAAAGAATGGAAAGCAGAATCTTGCAGAGTTATTTGCACACCCATGTTCACTGCAGCATCATTCACAATCGCCAAAGAGTGGACTCAATCTAAATGTCCATCTAAGGATGAATGGGTAAAGAAAATGTGGTATATACATACAATGAAATATTATTCAGCCTTTAAAAAAAAGGAAATCCTGTCATGTGCTACAACATGGATTAACCTCAAGGACATTATGCTAAGTGAAATAAGCCAGTCACAGAACGATATATACCACATGATTCCATTTATATGAAGTATTTAAAGTAGTCAAATTCTTAGAAAGTGGAATGGTTGTTGCCAGCATCTATGGGGAGGGGAAAAGGGGAGTTGTTCAATAGGCATAGAAGTAAGTTTCCATTTTGCAAGATGAAAAAGTTCTAACAATCTGTTGCACAGCAAGATGCAGCTAACACTACTATACTGTATATTTAAAATGATTAAGTTATTAAATTTTATGTGACACTTCTATCACAATAAACTGCAAAAGAACCAAGAACAGCTAAAATAATCTTGAAAAAGAGGAACAAAATTGGAAGACACACACTTTTCAGTTGCAAACAATGCAAAGCTACAGTAATCAAGGCAGTGTGGTACTTGCACAGGGATAGACATATAGATCAATGGAACCAAGTGGAGAGTTCAGGGGAAAAAAACCCTTACATCTATGGTCAAATGATTTTCCCAAAAGGTACTATGATAATTCAAAGGGGGAAAGAACTGTTAACCAATGATGCTGGGAACAACTGGATATCCTCATTCAAAAGAATGAAGCTGGACCCCTACTTCATATTATACACAAAAGTTAGCCCAAATGAATCAAGAACTTAAACGTAAGAGTTCAAACTATAAGGCTCTTAAATTTTCATGAGCTTGGGTTAGACAATGATTGCTTAGCACACCAAAAGTACAAACAACAAAAGAAAAAATAAATTGGATTTTGTCAAAATTTAAAGCTTCTGTGCTTCAAAGGACACCATCAAAAAAATAAGACAACCCACAGAATGGGAGAAAATATTTACAAATCTTGTATCTAATAAAGACTTGTGTCCAGAATACATAAAGAGCTCACAACTCAACAATAAAAAGACAACCTAAATGAAAAAAGGGTAAAGGATTTAACAGACATTTCTGCTAAACAGAAGATATACAAATGGCCAATAACCATATGAAATGATGCTCAACATCACTAATCATCAGGGATATTCAAATCAAAATCACTTTACACCCACTAGGATTGTTAAAATTAAAAGACAGATAGAAACAAGTTCAGAGAGGATGTGGAGAGATTAGGAAACTTATACACTGTTAGTGGGAAGGTAAAATGTGCAGCTGCTTTGGAAAACGATTTGGCAGTTCCTCAAAAGGTGAAAGGTAGGGACTTCCCTGGTGGCGCAGTGGTTAAGAATCACCTGCCAATGCAGGGGACACGGGTTCGAGCCCTGGTCCGGTAAGATCCCACATGTCACGGAGCAACTAAGCCCATCCGCCACATCTACTGAGCCCACGTGCTGCAACTACTGAAGCTCATGCGCCTAGAGCCTGTGCTCCACAACAAGAGAAGCCACCGCAATGAGAAGCCTGCGCACCGCAACAAAGACCCAACGCAGCCAAAAATAAATAAAATTATTAAAAAAAAAAAAAAGGTGATAGAATTGCCACGTGACTCAGTGATTCCACCCCTAGGTATATCCCTAACAAAAATGAAAACAGAACACATGCATACAAATGTTCACGGCAGTGTTACTCGTAATACCAAAAAAGTGAACACTACTCAAATGTCAATCATTGGATGAATGAATAAATAAAATGTGCTATAGCCACACAATGGTATGTTATTAATTGTACTTTTTAAGCATATGAATTATACAGTATGTGAATTATATCTCAATATAGCTATTAAAATGGTAAACAGCTCTGATTATATAGTCCTATCACATAAAATATAAAGTGCTCTCACTGGAAAGAAATATAGAAATTATAAAACTCACTTGTTTTACCAGGGATGAAATGGAGGCTCTCAGACCTAGGTAGACTAGAATGGGACCTGCCTCTAAACCCAGTCCCCGGGCTGTTCTCACTCTGGAGTGGACAGTGGTGCAACTGCTTTCCAAGGCGTGGTCAGCCAGCTGAGATACTGACTGCATGAAGAATAGGTGCAGGCTTCCTTCAGAGAGTAGCTCCTGACATGCATTCCTTTTCTTTAACTACCACATGGCTCTTTTGGGGGAAGGTAAAATTACAGCCTCAAATGTCCCTCCTTCCTCTTCTACTTCTCCCAACACAAACCATAATGAATGGGAACGGGAATATTAGAAGGGGCAACGTTAACACACCCCTGCCTTGTCCGTGGGAAGGCCACCAGGTCACCTGAGATGATCAAAGTACATTCATCTGACTATCTGCACAGAACTTCCACCCAAGGGTCAAGAGACTGGGACATGGTGGCCCTGGGCTGGCTGGGCACTTAGCTGTCAGTTACTGAATGAATATGTATTTCCCTGCAGAGGATCATCCCACCTGAAGAAAGGAATGTGGAAATAGTTCATCTCTCCTCCCTGAAACAAAGATAACTTGGCCCACAAGACGCCATGAAAAGCTTAGCAGAGAAAGTTTCAAATACCACTGTGAAAAAATTAGCCTTGGCTAAAAAAGGTAAGGTCAAGTAAAACTTAAAAATCACTTTATAAGGATTCAGTAATAAATCATTCATATATTTGCAAAGCTACTGGGGTGCCCCAAAAGAGTTTGGTAAACTGACAAAAATTATTTAAATTAGAAAGACAAAAATATTCTAGTCGCCCCTAGCAACAAAGATTTTCCTAATTTAAAAAAATAAATGAACTTGAGGGTAAAGTGAGATGCAGGTATTATAATTTACCATTTTCTATTCAAATGTGTTGAGAATTCTTAAAAAGTAATCTGATGAATCTTAAGATGTTGAGTAATATTTTCCAATCCAAAGTCTGCAAATATTGGTCTTTATTATGATTTGCAAATAATCCAATGATCATCTTTTTCTTCCTTCACACTGAGGCAACAAGGCAAATGCATTTTTAAGGAATCAAGGGATAATACAAAAGATGCTAGAGGGAAATCAAAAGGGAAAAATAGTAACATAGGAAAATAAATAGGCTACATTATTTTACATGGATTTTAAAATACATATATGACATCTATGAAATATCTCTTAAATTCTTTTCTAGATATGGAAGAATTAACAAACTGCTAATAGATCCATTTACACAGATGATTCAGTCAGTATAAAAAATAGTTATAATGCACTGAATAGTCACCAGAAACATCACTTGGGTCCTCTGAAAGATTATAAAATGAAAATAAGACTCTTCCTTGCAGTCCAACTTATTCAATTCTCCCTCAAATGAAGTTTAGCTGAAAACAATGTGACTGACTTAAGCTCTGCACAGGCAAATCTTGGCAGCCCTCAACTCTGTCTATCTCCTTGGCCTGTTAAGCAAAATTCCTTCACAAACTGTTGGTCTCTGCAATAACTCCTACAGAGCTCATTACTGCCAGCATCGGCCTATCCCCCGTGTTGTGCATTTATTCCCTGGGATGCATATCAACATGTGGCACATGTCCTTGACGTGCACAGAAGGGCTGCACCCCAGGACAGCAGCATGCACGACAATAGTGTCGACTCTCACTTCTCTATGGTTGCTGGGATGTAACCGAGAAATCTAATAACTGTGACAGTGGGGCCTTTCGGTTTTTCCTTGCCTTTCCAGACAGTGAAGCTGCACAGACACTAATGAAAGGTTAAATGAATAGGAATGGTTGACAAGAGGTACAATAAAGAAGGAGCTTGGTAATCCAGACACTGAGCAGAGATCCTTGGCTCAAGCAGAGAAAGGACAGCACATCGTCGAGTCACAATATTTAAAACAGCTTGCTATACACAGAGGCTTTTGTGTCTGGGTACATGTCTGGCTTTGGACTAAAAAAAAAAAAAAAGACACTGAAAAGGAATTTCAGCATGGGGCACTTTGGCAAATGTAAGGTCATAATAAGAGAAAAATGTTTTGTGTGGGTTCTTACATCTTTGTACTGAACACAAAAAAGCAGAGACTATGAACTCGTGAACCACAAGTTCCAAGACAATACTGTACATTTTGACAACTATTAAATACTGTATCTAGAGGGGTGGCTTGATGTGATTCCCACTGGTAAGATATACATGCAGTGACTCATTTAGCAGCTCCACATTCTGCCTTCCTTGAGGAAGAATTCCTGAATGCTCATCTTAGAATTCTATAGTCAAGGTCTAGTCTTCAGTGATTTGTTACGAATACTACCACCAAAACTCTCAAGCCATCTCCCACTCACTGCAAAACTTCCCAGCAGCTTCCTGCAAGGAAACTGAATTTATCACCCTAGCAATGTGTAAAGTACAAGGCAAACTTTTTTGTAATTTCAAGTGACTGCAATAGTGAAACGTCCTCGACTAGAATTTTTATTTATGGAATTAACTTTTTTTCAGTGCACCACTCACTATACTTTAAGGGAAGGTTATATTCCTTGGGGAACTGATTTTAAATTATCATAACAAGGCTATTCAAATCACCAAGAAAAAAGTGCTCCAGAATGTCAAGGGAAAAATAAAGCAAAAGGAAAAAAAACTGACATTGTTAGATACAGATTTTTTTAAAGGAAAAAAATGTATGACTCTGCTATGGCCAAACATTAAAAAATGAAATATCTGTAAAACTGTTCCTATGCATAAGCACAAGCTAGAATAGTTTCACAATAAATGGTAAAATCGTACTGAGAACATGCTTTAAAACAAGGGAGCCTCTTTGAACAGCCAAATTAAATTATAGCTGAACTCTTACTTGTACTAAGAGTTCTAATAAGCAACAAATAAAGACTTTTATTGGCTGGCAACATAATGAGAGCTACTGTGCAGAAGATTAAAAAAAGACCAATCTGGGTAGTTTATCTCACCGATTATATTATTTACTTAAATGGTAAATAAGTTTGTCCAAAGTAATGCTATTAAAAACTAGCATATAAGTTTTAAAGCGCAGTTATGATCAATGACCATTTAAAGTAAACATCACAAATTTTAGTGATAAACAAATGTGAAATTCAACAAATATTGAATTTAATACCACTTAAGTTCAATTTCTTTAAATTTAACTAATTTATTGATCCCTAATACACTGGCTTTATAAATGGTTTACTATTTATGCTTATATCATGAAGTATTTATCTTAAAGGAGTTTTCTCTCCAAAGTACGGCAGTTATGCGTATAACTCCTTCAAAAAGAAAGGAGGTTGTCCTGAGTGAACAAGAAAGAAGGTACCCCCTCCTCGGTGATTGGGTAGGAAGTTCCTTTTAACAGAACTTTGAAGGTTGGCCTCTTTTTAACAGACCTCCATCAGTTGACAAAGCTACAAACAGTACTTAGCAAACCAAAACAGATTTTAAATGTATCGGGGTGCATTTTGCTTGATCCTCAGATCATCTTAAAGGTAGAACCCTAGAAATCTTAGGTGACTCTTTGACTGTTCTTGGAGAAAGTTCTGCTTCTATCACAGCTAAAAAAAAAAAAAAAAAACTACAATAGCACCTCCAAGCCTAAACACTAAGCCAGCACTCATTATCTCCTCCTCTTCTGCAACATTCTGATTGCTAGTGATTTAAAAAAAAAAAAAAACCTTAAGTATATCTAATAAAATCATGAGGCTCCCTCTAGCTCTTCAGAGAGGAGTTTACTAACCAATGATCCAATGATCCTATGTAATTCCCATCCAACAGGAAAGATTTGAGGAGGCTGCCTCCCTTCCACAGAAATATTTTTCAACCGTTTCTTGTAAGGATGTAGATGGTAAATGAGACCAGCTGCAGAGGAATTCAGAAAGCACTGCTCCTCAAGTCCGCAATGAGTTAAGAATCTATTAACTGCTTCCAACCTAAGCTTTAGATACAAAATTCTATAGTGAAACTTTAACCTGTTTAAACTACATATCACTCCCAACTTAGATTTACCCACTTGCTAAAACTACATTTAATCAAAAAATAAGGACATGCATGAGCATCTATCTACAGAAGTTGTTACTTGTAATCTGGTCTCAGTTCTAAAAACCTACATATAAATTCAGGATCTTGAAATTTTTTAAAAACATTAACAGTGTATCTGTGGCTTTTATATAAAAAAGGCTGATGGTAATTTGTAGAAAACATGTCCATGTACCATAATATTTATACACAACACTGTTAATAACTTTTATTGTTTAATCTTTTCTGCTATTCAGCCCTGGATATTTTGGGATTGTCGTTATTCAGAAGACTATAAATAATACAGTCCAAGTATGCCATTGATATTTAGTCTACCTTACAATAGCCATAAAAGACACACAGTCAACTGGCAAATCATTTCAAACAAGTGAAAATGGAAAAATGCTAAATCGAACTCCCACTACTCATTAGGACCATCTTTCGAATACTCAAGGAACCTTTAAAACTGTGTGGAATCATAACCCTAAAATTAAAAATAAAGGGAACCACTACCTTCAAGTCATCACCTACTGGGGGCTCCCTTAATATAAGAAATATTCCCAGGAACAACAACAAAAAGGAAAGCTCCCCCCACCCACCCCCCGCCCCTTTTTGAGCCAGTGTCCAATTTCTTCTTTTCTGAACAGCTGTATTATCCAACTTAAGTTGCTCTGCTAATTTCGGTCCCACAAGGACTAACTTGGAAGGCAAAAAAATACAAGAAAAGATCAATTTGCTGGGAAAGATCAAATGAGAAAACTGTGGGGACAGCACCAGGTCAGCGTGTGGAGAACTAAGCAGACCTGTTCTTCATTAACTGTGGCTCTCTGGGGATGTCACACACTACCTGTCCGTGGGCTTTATTGAACTGCCTAACCCGCCTCTCTGTTCCATTCTTCTGGGCTCAAGTGAATCATATCCTGCTGCTGACAAGTTAGCAGGGGACTGCGGCTGCAACATGAAAGTACTTTTCTTTCTTGTCTAAATCAGGCAGATTTTTGAAAAGACGACACAGCATTGACTCGTGACATGGCAAGATGAAACGAGAGGTCTGGGCCGGTCTTGGAGCTGTGCAGATAAAAGTAATCAAATGACACTCCTGGAATGCAAATTGGCATTCTTGACTGCAGCAATTGCACAACCATGAAACATCCCTGACAGCAAGCAAGATTAGGACAAAATGTTATGTAAAGCACTGAACTCAAAAACTCTCACTTGAAAATTCAAACTGTTAACACTTACATTTTAATATAGCAATAGTCAGCTCTGCTTTTGTCTGCTGCTTTTTGTAATCACATATCCCTGCCTGACAGATATCTTCCATTTCAGGGAGAAGAAAAATGTCAGGTATTGATTGGGAAGGTACGACTGCTATTAATATTTTCTTCCTATTTATTTTTTTAAATCACGCTAGGTTGCTTCTTTTCCAAAGCCTTACATGCAAACAACAGCGAACTTAATATTCTCAAGGACCAGTTTGAGACTTTTCTCACACGATACTCAAACCAAGTTCACGTTCAGGCTCAGTATTACTTCCCTCAGGTGAAGACACTCCTGTACGTTGGTAAAGTGATTAGCAATCTGGATTTTACTACTCTCCAGGAACAGAAAGAGCAGCTCCAACTAAGAACTTCTTTAAGGCTGAAGAGTTTAAATAAAGCAGCTATAAATATAACACAGAACACAGATACCCTATGAAAGTTCACAAGGGATTTTTTGGGTGACTCCAAAGGGTCAATCAAGCAAGTTCTATTAACTTGCACAGAGTCTCACTACTCTTGAATACGTCCTCAAATCAGACACACTACACAGGAATAAATTCCACCACTTAAAGAATGTATGTGCGTGCACAGTAACATCCGAAACTGCAGAATACAAAGCAGTGGGTGACAAATGTGCTTAACTACTGTTCAAAGTGATTAGTATTTGGGAATAGATGTGTAGACAAATAGTATATAGGTGAAGGGGGAAGGGAAGAAAAATACCTACAACCGGCTTTTACAGTGTTCTTGTGTAAAATGCGGCTATAAGAAAAACTCTCAAGTGCTAAACAGATATATTTAATATTTTGTTTTGACGCCTCCACTTAAATACAGATTCCAACCATTGCAACTGTCCACGAAGTACATAAGAATTCATAAAACAGGCCACTTCTGCCACTTTAATCCTGGGTACACAGGATTATTTTATGTCTTTTGTACATCAGTTTTACAACAGCTTGACTCTAGGGTAAATGCGAACCACCGTAAATCGCACACTGCTTTCAAAACCACTTTAATTCCTGTCAGCGTTACTGTAACCTCAGTCTTGGGCTCACGGGTTTTTTTTTTTTTTTTTTGGTGCCTGCATTTGACAGTCGCATCCCCTACACTCCAGTCGTGACTTTGATCACTGAAACAAGAGATGTCACATTAGGAG
Source organism: Lipotes vexillifer (assembly GCF_000442215.2). Lineage (NCBI taxonomy): Eukaryota > Metazoa > Chordata > Mammalia > Artiodactyla > Lipotidae > Lipotes > Lipotes vexillifer. The sequence goes on from NW_006792454.1 coordinate 4,550,750, forward strand.
GAAGGGAAGAGAGAGAGAGAGAAAAAAAAAGCCAACCCACTATCTCCCTTTTTCTTACATAGTCCATCTACATGCGCAACGCAGTATATCAGAACCCCAAGAGGGGGTAACAATAGCAGCAAAGGGTGGGAGCAAACTAAAAGGAAGGGAGTGGTCCAGCCCCATTTCTAACAAATCACTTCCCCGAAAGCGGACAGAGCGCTCAGCAGCCGGCGAGCTAATTGCCAGCTGCCTCGCTGCAGAGAAGCTGCTTCGGGTAGAGGGGCTGTGCTGGAATCTCGCTTCGCAACGCCTTCCCACCTCCTCCACCACTTGCACTTGGAACTTTTTTTTTTTTTTAAATCTCAGCCTCACTTTACAGAGAATTTCACCCAGGTTTAGGTGGGGTTTTCTTTTTTTTCTTTTCTTTTTTTTTTCATCCTGCCCTCTCCCCGGGCCCCAAATGCCACCCTCCAGTAAATGTGTAAGTAACACAAATCGGCTCCTGTCGAACTCCACCTCAAAATCTCTCTCTTTAGGGTTGATTTTACTGCCCTGCGTTTTGCACATTCTTCAGAAAACCTCCAGGAGCACTTCCTACATCTTCTTCATTTACAAAGGGAGGGTTCCCCAACGGGAGGGCGAGGAGGGGAAAATCAGAGGTGCCGGGGACCGGGCGGCGGTATCCTCCCCGCGCGGCGCACCAGCGCGCCGAGGCGCCCACGCCCAGCCGCCGGCCCCGCACTCGCGGGCAAGTTTTAAAAGTTGCTGTGGGTCCAAACGGCGTTCCTCTCCGCCCCGAGCTCCTTCCAGCGCTCCATCAGCTCCCGCCTGCCTCCCGGCCCGTCCCAACTCCCCGGAGCCGCCCGCCCGCTTACCGCTCACCTTGCCCCGCCGGCCGCGAAAGGGGCGACCTTCCCGAGCCCCCCCAGCCTGTGCGCACACCCGCCCTCCCACCTGGAGCTCTCCTCCGCCACTCGGGCCAAGTTGAAGGGCGAATTCGGGAGCGGGACCGGAGTGGACTGAGGCTCTCCTTTCCTGCCCGCCCTCCCCAGCGCCCCCCTCCACCTCCCGCCGCTGGACTGGAGGAAAACACAGCCCACGGGCGGCCCCCGCG
>NW_006792454.1:4552868-4585259 GCF_000442215.2 Lipotes vexillifer
GGGCCGCCCTTCCCGAGCCCCCCGAGCCTGTGCGCACACCCGCCCTCCCACCTGGAGCTCTCCTCCGCCACTCGGGCCAAGTTGAAGGGCGAATTCGGGAGCGGGACCGGAGTGGACTGAGGCTCTCCTTTCCTGCCCGCCCTCCCCAGCGCCCCCCTCCACCTCCCGCCGCTGGACTGGAGGAAAACACAGCCCACGGGCGGCCCCCGAGGCGCGCCGGCGCGGGGCTCCTTTCTTCCGAAGTCTAGAATAAAAAGGAAAGGAGGGTGGAAACTTCTTACCATCTCGGCATGCTGGTTGTCAAGTGCAGCCCCCGCCTCTTGGTCTCCTCTTAGCGGCCGCGCCTGGACCAGCCCCTCCGCCGCCTCACGCTCCTTCTGTCTCGGCCTTTCTTTCCCTCCCCCTCCCGATTTCCTCCGGGCAGCCGCTCTCGCCGCCTCCGCCTCTCCCCGCCCGCCCGCGAGCGCCCTCGCCGCGGCCCCTCTGCGCTCAGGTGACTGACTGATTTACACCCGCGTGCACGGTCGCCTTCGCTCCCCAAGTCGGAGCCTGCCGAGTTCCCCCGGTTCTTCGGCAAACAAACAAACAAAAAAAGGAACGGACTGTCCCGGGAGGGGGCTGCTGGGGGGCGGGGTACTGGGGGAACCGGCGGGCGAGGTGACCTCGGGCGGATTTGCAAGCCGCACAAGTTTCTCCTCTCTGCAAAACTGTCGCGACTACGATGTTGCTTCCCTTTTGCAAAATAAAAGTAGGTTGGTTTGGTTGTTTGTCCTCAGATTCTAGGGGGCTAGTGAAGGAGGATGTATGTTTCTCCCGCGCCCTGTTACTTGTTTTCTCTCCCCCTGCTCTCTCTGGGGATGGAAAAACAACTTTGGCGCCCCCCCGGGGGGTGCGGGCTTGGAGGTGGAAGTGGCCGGTAGCGCCTAGCTGTCAAAAACGAGTGGGGGAGACCGGAGGGGAGGCTGTGAAGCGCCGAGGAAAGGGCGCGAACTTTATTCCGACTGCAGCAAACCGCGGCGTCGCTTTCCTTTTCGGGCACTCGCCCGTGTGGGTCCCCTATGACCAGTTCCTCCTCCCGATCCGCCGCTACCCCCTCCTCCTCTCCCCTTCCGTGCCCCCCGCGCTGCCCCGCGCGCCGCTGGGGAAGGCGAGGGAAGCGGAGGAAACCCCAGGGGCCAGAAACTCGAGACGACAACGTGGTGGGCGAAAAGGCCAAAAGTTGCGCGCGGCTGGGGAGAAAAATGTTTTTTGGTGGCGGCGAGTTTCGTGCCGGGCCAGACGCTGGCTTGCGGCGAGGGCTTCCTTCCCCTTCCCCTTCCCCTGGTCTGGGCCGAGGGCTGGAGACGCCGGGGGAGAGTAACGGCGCTCCCGCCTCCGCGGGTGCCCGCGGGGGAAGACCGGTCACATCTGTGGGTGACACTCAGCCGGCCCGAGTCGCCCTGCCCCGGAGATGCAAAAACGCTGGCTGCAGGCTCAGCGCGCACACGCCTGCCGCTGAAGGACATTTCTTCAATGCAGGCAAAAACACACTCCCGGCCGCAAGAATGAGGAGGAGGGGGGTGGATTTAATCACCGTCATCTTCCTAACGTACACATTGTGCCAAAAACATCTCCGCGTTGTGCCGATTTATCATAGCCTGAACAAACTTTCTGCTTATCTGACAGGGGAGGGAGTCACAGGTTTCGAGCATCCACCCTCTGAGCACTTGGCAATCAGGTTCGGGGAAGGCGAACGCTTGCTTGGCAGAACAACAGGTCTGGATACCAGTTACTACTAAAAAGAGAAAATCATCTCTCCTTCCTTTCTCTTTTCCCCGAAGTAGAGGAAGAGACTGGCCAACTGCATTCAGAGGTCAGAATCAAATTCCTTTGAAAATACGCAGCCTTGGAATTAATGTAATTTTATTTTCTTTGATTGCACAGTCTGGTCTAAAGTTTAATATAAATTTTCGCGTTAATTAAAAATTTTCGGAAGCCGTACCTGACGAGAGACTAGGCAGCCTAAGTAGCCACAGCTGTTTTGAAAATGTGATTAAGCTTATTATTCACGTGGATCCAACTTTTTAACAGTGGGGTCACCGCACCTGCAGTTCTGTGTACTGATTGGGTCCAAATTCCTGACGGTTTCTAGGGCCCTTTCAGAGCAGATTTCAAGTCACTTCTGCTTTTGTGAATTCTCTACACCATCTTGTCGTGGAAAGGTTTGTCTGGTGAACGTTTTGACAATATTATACAGTAAACACCTTAGAGTTTTAGGCACATGGTTTAGCTGGAGGTTTCTAGTGGGAGTCAGATTACTTCTCTCACTATAGTACAACTCAAAGTATAGAGTAGATATCTAATGACTAGCCACATATATAAATGCATGTTATCTAAGAAGGTTCATCTTTAAATGGTTTGATTAAGGTGTGGAGCGTGTTCTCTTATTCTGTAAACATAACTGTAACCTTATCCTATAGTTTGTAGAAACTGATTACACAAGGGATAATGATGACCAAATGTACATTCTGAGCCACTGAGGATCATCACAAGAATTCTCCAGAAATGAACCAAGTTCCAATGCGGTTTCCTGTATCACAGAGAGATGAAAAAAAACTAGTTGCTAATTTCAGAGTCATTACCCATACAAATCCATTCACACACCACTTGGACAAGTGACAGGCCAGCAATTGCCAAACAATTGTATTCACATAGTACATTTCTGGCTGCACACCTACACTGGCCAACAGGCAGAAGTTACGCCACATCAAGCAACCTGTAATTTACATTCCCCTGATTGGTTCCAGATCTGTTTTTGATGTTAGCATACACACAGTTTATGTGAGGCAAGATGTGTCTATTTGGGGTCCGGCGCCTTTCTGGAGAGAATCATTATATAGATGGGGAATGTGTTGGGCTGAAGAGCAGCCCTTGGAGAAGGTGGAAGAATTTACGGAAGCAAAGTATATGAGAGAGTTCCATAGTCTCTTATTTCCTCTAGTGAGTTTGTAGGGCAGTTCAGACAAAACCTTAAGTCCTTTTTGTGTCCTATAAAACCTTACTGATCTACACCAGCCTGACCCTTTAAACTTTTTTTTCCCCCGTTTTTCATTCCCCTCATGGACTACACTAAAGTCACACTGGTTTTCTTTCTGTTCCTTTACCTTGCCAAGCTCCTTGCTCTCTGCCCCTGCTGTTCTCCCTACCTGGAATATTCTCCCTCATTTTTTAGTGGTTCCTTATTTGTTACTTGTCAGCTGTAACTTGTCCTCTTCAGACTAATTAAAGTAGCTCTTTGCCTACCACCCAAAATACCACTCACTCTTTCTCCTCTTACTTGTTTTCTTTATATGCTTTAGCCATATCTGAAGTTACCTTGTTTATGTGCTTAGTATTTTTTTTCAACTAAAATGCAAGCTCCATTGGAGCAAGGGTCCACCTTGTTCGCTTTGTAGCCTCTGCGCATAAAACAGTACCAGGCACAAAATAAACTTAGAAATATTATTTGAATTAAGGAAGAAATGTTAAAATCATTACACTATGTTGGTGATGACCTACCTTAGAGCCAGACAAGTTCACTTAAGGCATATGGGAAAAATGTTCCCTATCTGTTCTTTTGGGGGATGGTGCAAAATTCTTAACTTCCTGCCCCAGGGATCCTCAAAGTGTGTGCCAGGCACCCCTGTGGGTCCCCAAGACCCTTTTAGGGGGGTCATTTTTATTATAATATTGAGAAATTATTTGCCTTTCTTGCTCACATTCTTTCATGAGTGTAGAGTTTTCCAGAGACAATGTGACTTAATCACAGCAGACTGAATGTAGAAGCGGATACAAAAATCCACCTATCTTATGTTTTATATCAGGCATTAAAGAGATAACCCAAAATGTAAATGCCATTTTTCTCACTCATTTTTATTGTTGTTTTGGAAAACATTTCTTTTTTATTTCAAAATATGTGTATATATTCATTTCCTGCAGCTGCTGTAACAAATTACCATACATTGAGTGACTTAAAACAACACAGATTTATTATCTTATAATTCTGGAGGTCAGAAGTTCAAACTGGGTCTCACTACACTAAAAACAAGGTACCTGAAGGCTTTCTGGAGACCCTAGGGGAGAATCCATTCCCATTTCCAGCTTCTAGAGACCACCCATATTCCTTGGCTCATGGCCCCTTCAATTTTTAAAGTCCATGATAGCCAGACGTGTTTTTCTCATGCTACATCACTCTGACACTGCCTCCTACTTTCACTTATAACTACCCTTGTGACTGCATGGGGCCCATCTAGATAATCCAGGATAATCTACCAATCTCAAAATCCTTAATCACATGAGATTTATTCACAGGTTATAGGGATTAGGATGTGGGCCATTATTAGGAGCCATCATTCTGCCTACCACAGGATAGTAACAAATGATGGTTTTATTATTGTTATTTTAAACAAATTAGGAACTATTTAAAATTTTTCAGAATTTAAATTTCTGATACAGTAAATATCAATAAGCAATTGCCCACATACACAAAAGTTCTTTGTAACCTTCAATAATTTTTAAGAGGTCATGAGACCAAACACTTCAAGAAGCCCTGGCTAGCACAATAGCTACTTTCCCTTCTTCCATGCCTCAGGTTTGACTAGATTGTACTAAACCTTTGCTGTGATTGTGTTAAGGATGGGCATGTTTCCTATTTCTGGTCAATGAAGGATGAGGGGAAATCATGGGGTGCGGGGGGGAGACGTTAAAACAAACAAACAAAAAAGACTGACAAGAAATAAAGTGTCCCTTTTCTGCTCTGGATGTTAGTATGTGAGAATGTGGTACCTGAAACAGCTGAATCCATCCTGTGACCGGGACGTAACCCATATACCTGGAATGACAAAGTAGGAAGATGGAAAGCACCTGAGCTCTAGATGTTATTGACTGACTGACTTAACTAACCCCAGATGGCTTGGGACTGCTTGTTAGGTGATATAATTAATCCCCTTGTCATTTAGGCCATTTTGAGCTCACCTTTCTATTACTTGCAGCTTAAAGCTTCCTAAATGTTACAGAGAAGTGGCATGTCTCTGTTGTGTTTCCATGTGGGAATTCCTATCATTTTCCCTCAAATTTGTATATTTTTTCCAAATCTTGTGGGAAATTTGTCTAGAAATTGGTAAAAGTATTATAATTCTATAAGAATTAAAAGTGACTGATCAATGTAGAGATTTACTAGTTCGAATGAATGCAAGAAGTAACATTTTGGAAACCAAGTAAGTCCTTAAATTGACAATTTCAACCTGTGATTTTCTGCAGTGCTGTTAACCTTGCTAGGAGATCCTGAATAATACGTTATTCAGATACTGCCCAATGTATTCACAATGGACTACAGTTTTTTGTAAAGGCGTTAACCCAAGAAATGCCAAGAGAAAGAATATGTTGTTATGAGAAAAAAATCTGAACTTAAAAAAGCAACTCAATTTCAATGTCAAAATCAAGGCAGACAAAATATTTTCATTAAGAGAAAAATGACTTTCTGTGGAAAGACATAAATACTAACACTCAACTTGAACATGCTTTCAGACTCACAATTAACATTTTGACCAACATCAACACAAAATGAAAGAAATTTTTCTACAAGTGTAAGCTTAATCATGAAACAAAGATCAACACTATCAGATAAAGCAATTAAAGTTCTCTAAGTTTTAAATTTTTGTTTTAACAATGGTAAATTTTAAATATTAAGTTTTGTAGATTGATCTTGAAGTTTTTAATGTATTTCTTTTAGCATTTATGTTAATGTTTCCCTTTTTTTCTAGTGCTTTCTATTATTAAATGTCCTTATCAGGTAGAATTAGTTTTTATATATTATTTAAATATATAACCTTCTCACAAATATATTGGTTCATAATACTAATAAACCATATATTGATTATTAAATTTTTTTTTACATGAAACCTCTATCCCTATAGCAGAAAAATGATTCATTATTTATGATTATGGTCACTCATTATTATTTACTAATATATAAGTGAAGTGTTATGAAAAATATAGAATAACTTGTGACTTGGGGAATTCTCAAGAATCCCAATTTCTTATTCCTGACTCCAAAGATTAATATATCAGAAATTTGAAAGCACTAGACCTGTGTTTGTTATACCAAAGTATTTTTAACTTGTCCTACCTTAAAATAATTTTTAAAATTCTGCGTTATTTTATAGTTATCCATTAATCATTTTGTGAATAAATGCAGCAACGTTTACCCCAGTCCCTATTCTCTTTGACTCTCAGATGCATTTGATATTGTTGATCAACTTTCCCAAACTCTTCTAGCGGTTTCTTTCACACTCTCCTATCCTGGCTCCTTCCTTTCCTTCCTCACAGCCTCTCCCCACCCCTTCACACTTACTCCTCCCCACACACAAAATGAAATTTGCCCAGAAGTTCAAACCTCTCAGGTTTTCTCCTCTCTATTATGCTCTTCTTCAGTGTCTGAACCATCCCCGCTGCAGCCTGATCTCAACCTGACCTCTCTATTCTATTTCCCCCAAATCTAGTCCCCTCGCTTATAATGCCTAAGTAGATCTTGCTAACTGAATGTTCAACAAATAGCTTATCTTCAACTCAAACTTAACCTAACACAAACCATCAGCAACCCTTCCAAATTATTCTTCCCAACTTTACTTTCTCTGCCTTTACTGTTCTGTTCACTCAAGGGCAAACCGTATATTCATCTTTGAATAATTTTTTCTTTGCCTTCATTTCCCAAATCAACTCATTTACTAAATCACATAGAAGTTCCTTCCATGTATTCCTCATGCCCAAACATTTTCACTTCATTCAGGTGACCACCATTCTTTCAGGTTAACTATTGTGACAATTTTTCAATTATACTCCTTATGTCCACCTTCTACACCCATTCTAATCCATTTGCTGCCAGGTTTGGGCTTTTCCAATTCTGTTTTTATTATATGTCTTTCCCCTGCATAATAAGTGGCTAAATAAATAAATCTTCCATCTCACCCTGTTTTCTACCATTCAAGCCAAACTGTAATGTTTGCCTTTCAAAGCTCACCTTTATTCAACTCTTACATTGTACCAGGTACAGTACCTGGTACCTAGTAGTTGCTCAATAAATCTATATTGAATGAATGAATCACTTACCATATCTATAAAATGAACCTACTGCTCTAGTCAGATAGACTTCCCAGAAAACGTGCATGATCATTTCTATATTTTTCTTCTGATTTTCCAACTGGATGTATTCCTTGCTCTTTACCTCTTCATATCTGTGCCAATTGATTTCCCTCAACTTCCAAAGGTCCTTTGAAGCGGCTCAGAAAATGGGACACAACTACATTAAGATCATTTAAGATTATAGTTAAAATTTACTGGTACCTACTATGTGTTAAGTTCTTCACTATTTTCTTTATATATATGTTATCTAATCTTCTCAACAAACTGTAGAGTTAGGCATTATCATTGTATGGATGAGAATGAGGCTCTAAAACTTTAAGTACCTTGCCTAAGGACAAACAGCATGGAAGTGTTAAAGCAAAGATTGCATCTCAGGTATAGCCTCCAGTCCTGAAGTTCCACCCATCTTTCAAGCACCTGATCAGATGCTACATTCTGCATGGAACCTTTATTCCTGTGGCTCTCTTCCTCTCTCTCCCCTGAGCACTTGCAACCTTTAGAGTCTAGATGATTGATTCATCACCTAATCACATGCTGTTATGTATTTATGGTTGTTTTACATGTATCTGTCTTACCTCCTTAATGAGAAAGTAAGCTCTTTGAGGACAGAGACCCTACTGATCGTACATTTCTCAACTCCCAACCATCCTGGTAGAGTGACAGGCTCATAAACAAAGAAAGATATTTAATGAAATAATTTATGAAAACAAAGTTCTAATTCTTAGACATGAAATAGTTTCAGATGAAAAACATTCTGTAGGAATTAAAGTCCTCTCGTCACAGATTCAAATGTTACATGAGCTTAGGATAAGTTTTAACTCCAGCTGTATCTGGTCACCTGGATATTGGGACCAGGTCACTTTCTTTTGCTTTGTTTTAATTGCATGCTCTTTTTTTTTTTTTTAATTTTAGTTATTTATTTTTGCTCTGTTGGGTCTTCGTTTCTGTGCGAGGGCTTTCTCTAGTTGTGGCAAGCGGGGGCCACTCTTCATTGCGGTGCGCATGCCTCTGACTATCTCAGCCTCTGTTGTTGCGGAGCACAAGCTCCAGACGCGCAGGCTCAGTAGTTGTGGCTCACAGGCCTAGTTGCTCCGCGGCATGTGGGATCCTCCCAGACCAGGGCTCGAACCCGTGTCCCCTGCACCAGCAGGCAGATTCTCAACCACTGCGCCACCAGGGAAGCCCCTAATTGCATGCTGTTTTGATGCTGCTTCACTCATGTGATTGTGTCATCTGCTCAAGCAGTTGTTAAAGCCCCACCTCTTCTGAGTTATATGGATGATTGCGATATAATTGTGTCAAGCAGAGCCCCACTTATGAATCTTTTCTCATCTCCTGTATTCTCTGTGATTATATTAGCCAAGTCACCTCTCTCCTACCAAGAAAATATATATCTTATTTATGCACCCCATACTTCTTGCTTTTTTCGTATATAAATGTTTAGCACCTGCCCTGAGAATACTTTAAAAATGTGCCTAGTTAGTTAAATTTTAAGGCCCTCATCTTATCTTACATTTATTACTAAAATGTTCTAAGCCATTTATTTTCTAATTTGCATTATGTAAGTGAAGCCATTTATTTATCATTTTGCTGGACTAATGCTATTCCTTTCTATAGAACTATGGCTCAATTTGTCTAGCCTAAAAAAAATGCAAGGATCTAGTTCAAAGTACTGAATCTCTCCCCAAGTTACCAATCAAAGTTAAACACTTTCAAACAGTTTGGTTTTGTAGCCAAATAAAACACCGGAAGTAATCTATACATGAGTCCATCAGTCAACATGTATGAGACTGATGGCCATTTTGATAAAGTTGATGAGGTTAGACTGCTGTAGGGCTTTAGGCAAGGTGTAAAAAGGCCAAAGGTTGAGTTTAAAACCCAGTTTACCTAGAAGTGGCCATGTTTACTTCCAGTTGAGCCACTGGATCTTCTAGGAATCAGAAAAAAGGAACTAACATTTATTGAATACCTACAGGACACTTTACCCAGATTGTCTCATTTCATTTTCTCAACAACCCCTTGAGGTAGTTATCATTTCCATTTGACAGACAAAGAAATTAGAGCTCAAGAGATTAAGTAACTTTACAAAGGCCACAAAGCACAACAATAAAAAAGGAAACATAGGATTATAGCACAAGCTACTAGTTCCTGTGTCAGTGTTGCCTCTGACTATCTCAGCCTCTGTTGTTGCGGAGCACAAGCTCCAGACGCGCAGGCTCAGTAGTTGTGGCTCACAGGCCTAGTTGCTCCGCGGCATGTGGGATCCTCCCAGACCAGGGCTCGAACCCGTGTCCCCTGCACCAGCAGGCAGATTCTCAACCACTGCGCCACCAGGGAAGCCCCTAATTGCATGCTGTTTTGATGCTGCTTCACTCATGTGATTGTGTCATCTGCTCAAGCAGTTGTTAAAGCCCCACCTCTTCTGAGTTATATGGATGATTGCGATATAATTGTGTCAAGCAGAGCCCCACTTATGAATCTTTTCTCATCTCCTGTATTCTCTGTGATTATATTAGCCAAGTCACCTCTCTCCTACCAAGAAAATATATATCTTATTTATGCACCCCATACTTCTTGCTTTTTTCGTATATAAATGTTTAGCACCTGCCCTGAGAATACTTTAAAAATGTGCCTAGTTAGTTAAATTTTAAGGCCCTCATCTTATCTTACATTTATTACTAAAATGTTCTAAGCCATTTATTTTCTAATTTGCATTATGTAAGTGAAGCCATTTATTTATCATTTTGCTGGACTAATGCTATTCCTTTCTATAGAACTATGGCTCAATTTGTCTAGCCTAAAAAAAATGCAAGGATCTAGTTCAAAGTACTGAATCTCTCCCCAAGTTACCAATCAAAGTTAAACACTTTCAAACAGTTTGGTTTTGTAGCCAAATAAAACACCGGAAGTAATCTATACATGAGTCCATCAGTCAACATGTATGAGACTGATGGCCATTTTGATAAAGTTGATGAGGTTAGACTGCTGTAGGGCTTTAGGCAAGGTGTAAAAAGGCCAAAGGTTGAGTTTAAAACCCAGTTTACCTAGAAGTGGCCATGTTTACTTCCAGTTGAGCCACTGGATCTTCTAGGAATCAGAAAAAAGGAACTAACATTTATTGAATACCTACAGGACACTTTACCCAGATTGTCTCATTTCATTTTCTCAACAACCCCTTGAGGTAGTTATCATTTCCATTTGACAGACAAAGAAATTAGAGCTCAAGAGATTAAGTAACTTTACAAAGGCCACAAAGCACAACAATAAAAAAGGAAACATAGGATTATAGCACAAGCTACTAGTTCCTGTGTCAGTGTTTGTCCACTAACCAGCATAGGTGCTAATTGACCGTCTGATCCCCTAACTTCTGACTCTTATATCACCAACGACTTTGGGGAGTCCCAGTCACTTAGTTACATAGTCGTCATACACACCCCCAGCCAGCAAACAGGACTGAGCGTTAGTTTGGCCCTCTATCTACTTTATACATATTAAGTACACTGTGTGCTTTTCCAAATGCAGCCTTATATTATGGTTTTTCATTCTCTTTTAATATCCAGATTTATAATGGAGAAATAAAACTTGTGTTTATTTCTAGCTTAGAAATAAATGTTCTACCCCAAAGGTTTTAAGTACAATAAGCATTGACAGCGTTATTATTTAAGTTTTTTGTTTTTTTTGTTTTTTGAGACGTACCTTTTGGCATAGCAGGCAAAAGCAGTCTGGTGGCTTTGTGTGAGTGCTGTTCACACTTGGTAATGAATAAATTCTGTTGGCTCCTTTAGAGGAGTCAGGAGGGAGTCATTGGGTTAGTAGAGTTATGGCCTAAAAACACCAAGCCAGCTCATCAGTGCAGCTGATCTCGTGCCCTTCCTCTGGCAAACCATGTGTCGGATGTGGTAGGAAAAAAAAAAAAATCTCCCTTTCAGCAGCAGAATGTGTGCAAGCTACACCCTGAATTATCCCATGATGACCTTGCAAATGCAACACATGCCCTGTGACCACAAGTCCCGACAACTGTAATTTCCTCTGCTTTTCGTCAGAGCTCTTCTGCTGCCTGCATCAGGCAATGTGTGCTAGGGTCCAGCTGCTCCCCGAAGCCCAGGACACCTGCCCTCCATCCTTTACTGCCTATGCAGAAGAGATTGTCCAATAGAAAGCTGACCCCACTGCTTATGCAAACTCTGAGTTCATCTTCCTGGGTGAACTGGGAAGCCTGACTAATGTTTACTATGCCGCAGCCGGCATTTGGGAGATATTACCTAATGCACTTGCTGAAGTCATTCCAAAGATCGTTATTAGGCAATTTCTTAGAGCAATCCATGGGTTGAAGTGGCATTTCTCCCAAGTGACATCATTGATGGGTATTTCATTTACCCAACACATATCTATTTAGCACTTACTAGATTGCCAGGCACTGCTCTAGGTGCTGAAGATAAGGCCATGACTAGGGTAAAAAGTCTACTTTTCCTGAGTTTACTATCTCATGGGAGAGACACAAGTTAACAAATGCAAGTTCAAACTGTGATAAATGCTTTAATGATAATAAAATAGGGTGCAGTGATCCAGAGTGACTAGGTGTGGGGTGTTGGTAGTGGATACCTGTGGAGTAAAATGTTATATTGGATGATCAAGTCTTCCCTGAGGAGGTGATACTCTGCTGAGATTAGAATCTTAACAAACCTTGTAAAGATCAGTGGGAAGTTCCCCCAAGGCAGAGAAAACAATACCTACAAAGGCCCTGAGGTAAGGAAGGAAGTTAAAGATCAGTGTGGCTGGTTTGTCCTGAGGGAAGGAAAATAGTGGGAAGGGTTAAAGTTGGAGTGAGAAGCTTTGCCCAGACAACCTGTGTATTCAGTCAAAACCTTCTATGTAAATTAGGAAAGACCCAAGGATGTCTGTAACTTCAGATGAGATAAGATTCATCAACCAGAGAATCCACGGTTGAACTGAGGGAACATAGGACCTTGGGTACATGGTGGGAATCCTCAATGATTTTCCCTCTTCCAAGACTTATCTAGAGGCTGGAATTTACAGTCATTGTAAATGCCGATACCAAGTTCTAGAACTTGATGCCTACCACCACCTTTGCTTTGTCATTCGTGTCATTTTAGAGTTCTAGCATTTCCTAAAAATTCAAATGACAGCATCCCTTTAAAAACATTATAGTGGCTCATTCTGTTTGCAGTACACTCAGTAGGAGATGGACATGCAGGAGTAGATATGACCCATAAATGCAAAGTAGCTTGACACTCAAAATAAGTAACCCAGTACCCCATTATGTATTTGCTAACCACACATTTTCTAAACCATATTCAGAAATGCTCACTCAAACTTCCAGGACACCATTGGCCCTTACTCTGACTCTACAAATGCCTCTCTGGAAGCCTCCCTGTGTGCGTTCATCCTCCCCAAGCTAATGGTATCCCCTCCAAGGAACGCTGTAAGGCCTCATCAGCAAAAAGGCAGCATACCTGTGGTTTGGTGCAGGGTGAACTGGGCCAGGAATCTGGGGAACAAGTCTTTATTCCCATCATTGCCAGTCACTCTGGGATCTTGAGCTAATCAAATCCTCTCTGTTCTTTAATTTATACCCATGCAAAATGGAAAACATAATAGTGTAATGGTGCTCTGAACATGTACAGCCAAATCTGATGGGAACAAAACACTTAGGGTATTTCATTTGCTTCAAGCTCAGAGACGTGACCTGGAAACCTCCAGTCACAGAGAGTAGGAACACATAAGGGAGCCTAACATCAAGTAAGATGGGGAGAATTTTAGTCTATTTTGAATATGGGCATTTAGACCTGGTCATTGTGTCTTCCTGTGGAGACTGTGATGAGCAGAGTGATGGGAAAAGCTAACCAAAAGCCAGACTGCATGAATATCACATGCAGAAAGGCTTTACTTTCACCTATTTATGCCCCTGTTGTCACATTAAAATATATCCAAGTCCCGTGTTGTTTAAAATCTCTGTTAACTAGCTTGGGCCCAGGATGAAAGGTTCCATTTCAGCTCCAGTTCAAGTAAGTTTATCAAATCCTGACTTGGAGTAGCCATTGTACTCCTGCTGAGGGGTAATTATAATGCAGTTGCTTACAATGTAGTAGGAAGATACGCACAGTGAGGCGGGGCAAGAGAAGTGTCCTCAACAAGACCCAAATTAGACTTGTGGGAAGTCTAGGGAAATGAGACTGTTCTGGTTCGAGAAATAACTAGGAAGTGGTATTTGAAGTGGACCTAGAAAGATTTCAACAGGCAGAGGGATGTCCAGGTGGAGGAAAGTAAACGTGTGAAGAAAGAATGTGCAGGAAGCAAGAAATATTTGTTTGGGATGGGGGAAAGGCAAGTAATACATGGTGAGAGCAGTTGTTCTCAAACCTGGCCACACAACTAAATCAACTGGGGAGCTTTTTTTTTTTTTTTTTTTGTGCCTGAGTATTATTCCATTGTATATTTATACCACACCTTCTTTATCCATTCATCTGTTGATGGACAGGTTGCTTCCATATCTTGGCAATTGTAAATAATGCTGCTATGAACATTGGGGTGTATGTATCTTTTTTAATTTGTGCTTTTTTTAAGATATAAACCCAGAAGTAGAACTTCTGAGTCATATGGTAGTTCTATTTTTTAGTTTTCTGAGAAACCTCCATACTGTTTTCCACAGTGGCTGCACCAATTTATATTCTCACCAACAGTGAACGAGGTGCCGCGCAGCGGCTGGGCCCGTGGGCCGTGGCCGCTGAGCCTGCGTGTCCGGAGCCTGTGCTCCACGGTGGGAGAGGCCACAGCAGTGAGGGGCCTGTGTACCGCAAAAAAAAAAACACACACACACATTTCTGGGCTCCTTCCCAGACGTTATGAATGAGAACTTTCAAGGGTGAAGATCTCGGTTAGGCTGCTTTTTTAAAAAAATTATTTTAATTTTCCAAGTGATTCTAATGTGCAACTAGGTTTGGGTGATTCTAATGTGCAACTAGGTTTGGGAAACACTGGAGTAGGTTTTACCAAACTCTGAAGAAACATGTCGTGGTTGGCCATGCTATAGGATCATCTTTTCTAAACTTTAGTTTTGAAAATCAATTTAGCAAGTCTTATTACGTAGTTTAAAATTTTTTTCAAAATATCAGAATGCATTGTATGCTGTAAGGGTAGGAAGTTTTTGTGAAAGATTTGTTTCGTGTAAGTACATATTTGCTTATGTATATGCTTGTGTTCTCACTCTTTATACAATATCAAATATATTTCTTACGGGGTTTCTTCAGTCAAAGCAAAAAATGGAAAGATCTGAATTACAGGAGAAGATTGTATTTAATTTGGTTGGCAATGGGAAGCTAGAGAAGCTTTTGAACTGGAGAGTGACATGATCAGATTTACACCGGTGAAAATACTCAGGCAGCAATGCATAAGATGGATTGAAACGAGGAATAAAAGGAATAAGATGTTAATTGAACATATAACCATTTTCAATTTTAAGAATCAGACTGATTAAAACAGACATAAATACTAAAATTATTTATTTCTAATTAACATAACATTTTTTATTAGGCCAGAAGGCACATCGGGATTGATTAGGACTTGCAGTTATTATGAACAGCAATTATTACTTAGCCTCTGTTAGCCCAAAGATTGTGATTAAGTAATATACCTCTTTGTATGAATTCTAGAGGGAAAAAATGAGGAAGTACTTAAAGATGTGTTGCAGGCAATTCAAAAAGTGGGTTTTAGTCCAGAATAGTCATTAAATTATTGACAGTGAAAGGATTTGAATAGACATTTCTCCAAAGAAAATGTACAAATGACCAATAAGCATATGGACATCACTAGTCATCAGGGAAATGTAAATAAAGACCACACTGAAGACATGCTACAACGTGGATGAACCTTGAAGACATTAAGCTAAGTGAAATAAGACAGTCATAAAATGACAAGTACTATATGATTCAACTTACTTAAGATACCTAAGCTGATCAAACTCACAGAGACAGAAAATAGAGTGGTGGTTGCCAGTGGCTGAGGGGAGACAGGAATGTGAAGTTATTGTTTAATAGGTACAGAGTTTTAGTTTTGCAGGATGCAGAGTGTTCTGTGGATAAATGTTGGTGATGGTAGCACACTATAAAGGTACTTAATGCCTCTGAACTGTACACTTAAAAATGATTAAGATGGTAAATTTTATATGATGTGTATTTACCACAATTAAAATTTTAAAAAATAAATAGCATTGAGATACCACTTCACACCCTCTATAATGGTGATAATCAGAAAGACAGATAATAACAAGTGTTGGCAAGGACATGGAGAACTTGGAACCCTCATACACTGTAGGTGAAAATGCAAAATGGTACAGTTATTTTGGAAAAAAAGTTAAACATAGAGTCCATTCCTAGGTATATTATACCCAAGAGAATTGAAAATATATATCCACACAAAAACTTCTTCAGGAGTGTTTATAGCAACACTATTCATGATAGCCAGAAAGTGGAAACAACCCAAATGTCCATCAACTGATGAACAGATAAATATGGAATATCGCACAATGGAGTATTATTCAGTCATAAAAAGGAATGTAAACTAATACATGCTACAAAATGGACAAATCTTAAAAACATGCTAAGTGAAAGAAACCAGTCACAAAAGACTACATATTGTATGATTCCAGTCATATGATATATCTAGAATAGACAAATCCATAGAGACAGAAAGTAGATTGGTGCTTGCCAGGAGCCGGGAGAAGAGGGTAATGGCAGGGGGTATGTTGACGGGGCAGGTTAGTTTCTAGCAAATTTTATAACTGCTTCATTTGGCTACTGAAAGTTCTGATTTGGAACTAGAAGACTTGGGTTCCAGACCTGATTTCTTTTTATATAAATTTATTTATTTTATATATTTTATTTTTGGCTGCGTTGGGTCTTTGTTGCTGCGCACGGGCTTTCTCTACTTGCAGTGAGCAGGGGCTACTCTTCATTGCGGTGCATGGGCTTCTCATCTCAGTGCCTTCCCTTGTTGTGGAGCACGGGCCCTAGGCATGCAGGCTTCAGTAGTTATGGCTCACAGGCTCAGTAGTTGTGGCTCGTGGGCTCTAGATCGCAGGCTCAGTAGCTGTGGCGCATGGGCATAGTTGCTCTGCAGCACGTGGGATCTTTCCAGACCAGGGCTCAAATCTGTGTCCCCTGCATTGGCAGGCAGATTCCTAACCACTGCACCACCAGGGAAGCCCCTGGTTTTTTAAAAATTTTTATTGGAGTATAGTTGATTTACAACATTCTGTTAGTTTCTGCTGTACAGCAAAGTGAATCAATTATACATATATATATATCCACTCTTTTTTTAGATTCAATTCCCATATAGGTCATTACAGAGCATTGAGTAGAGTTCCCTGTGCTATACAGTAGGTCCTTATTACTTATCTATTTTATAAATAGTAGTGTGTATACATCAGTCCCAATCTCCCAGTTTCAGACCTGATTTTGACCCCTATTTGCTGCACGAATCTAGGCGTGCAGGACATTTGGTCCTTCAGATCATCACCAGGGAGATTAGAATAATGAAACTTAACCTACCGTTGTATGAACTCAGAGTGCATAAAAGTATTTTGTTGACTTTAAGTCATAGTAGAAAAACAAGTTGTAATAATAATTACTAAAGTCAGTAACAGCCGTTTGATAACACCTGCCAAAGGTGTGGGGAACAGCCATGTACAGTCACTTCTGATAGAAGTGTAAATTGGTTCAGCTGCTACAGAAGGCACTTTGACATTTAACAAAGTTACAAATACGTATATTCTTTGAACTTTGAGGAAATTCTACTTATACCTCTACTCAAAGAAAGTGACATGGTAATGTCACCTCGTAGCTTCGTTTATTATGGCAAAAGATAGGAAACCACCTAAGTTGTCTCATTCAATAGGGTACTGATTAAATAAGTGTGGTACAGCTCTTCCATGGAGTATTATGTAGCTCTAAAAAAGAATGACCATCTTTTAAATACTGAAATGGAATAAGATATAATTAGAGGGCAAAGCAAGGCGAAGGAGATCTACAGTATGCTACCTTCTGTATAAAAAAGGAAGAGAAAGGGAAATTTCTCTATGTAGTTGCAGGTATATGAATAACACACCTCTAGAAGAACACACAAGAAATTGATGGCACTAAGTGCCAGTAAGGTAGAAATGGATACGCGGGAGGATTTCAGCTGGATGGGCCCAGCCCAGAGCCAGCAGCAACTGCCATCATGTGGCAGCCAACTGACTCCCAGGACAGCTGAGCCCAGGGAAAACCAGCCGATGAACAGCCCGGGCAGCCCACGGAACTGTGGGCAATCATGAATTGCTGCTTTATGCCATTAAGTTTCAGGGCTGTTTGTTACCAGAGAAGACTACGTCAGTAAGGTACGTTCATTTTTATGCAGCACAAGCTGTACCCTGGGCCGGTCAGGTTCCTTGTTTGTTTTACTCCGCTGCTGGTATCCCTACGCTGTGCCTCTTCGAGTCCACCACACACGCCATAGGCACTCAATAAATACTTGTTAACTAGCCCCAACACACATATTAGCCTTCGGGTATATTTATATTTCTAAATGTACTAATGTACTAATTTGCAAACTGCTGAAAATCAACATAATTATCATCAACAATTTGTATTGCTCTCATATCACAACTGAAACAATAGAATGTATAATTGGGATATTGCTCCCTGGCTGCGGTGGATGATAACAACTGTCATAATAATGCTGGTAAGATTATACAGTGAGTTAGCCCTCAAATGTGGGTTAATAAATGAACTGGTGGATTTCTATAAGTGAAACCCTAAGACCACTTAGGGTCTTTTTTAAATTGCCACTAAAATTGTACTGGGAAGAGTTATAATAAACAGATCAATGCATCTTGGCAATGGACCAGACATCCTTCTACTGATAAACTAATAATCCCTCGCAACTTGTTTACGTAACTGTCTCAATACCAACATCACAAAACCGGATCCAAAATAACAATAAATATGCTTCTTTGGAAGAAAAGCAAAAGCAAATGAGGAAACTGGAAAATGTCAATATGAAATCAGCTATCTCAGTGACAGGGAACTTCACAGATGCTGGTTTACTCTTTCAGGTTGGCTATCCTTCCCACTTTGATGTCAAATCAGAAGACACTTGGCATGCCACCAAATTTTATTCCAGTAATGGAACACTAATGTTCTTGACCAACAGAGGCTATGCTAGGATGAAGTGCTAAAAACACATCAATCTGAACTGCAAAGTATTTATACATATATTTATTCCAAGAAGCTTTAAGGTATGTTGCTACTCTATTTTATCTTCAGAAACTCAGGGTAACCACACACAAGATTTTGAAGAGGACTACGTGATCCAGGGAGTCGATAATGGAGCAGAGAATAAAATGGAGGGACCCGCATTCAGATCACACAGTGCAAGATGCTCCTAGTCAAAGGATCCCCACAGAGCACAGCTGGAGGTACAGAAGGTGGAGGATTAGCTATCCCAGGTGGTGGACTTCCTCCATCTCAGGGGTTTGGCTTCAGCCAGCACACCCATCCTAGAAAAAACTCAACTTCTAGGTATGGTGCGACTTACGTGCAGAGAGCAGAGAATGTTAACAAGAAACAATTCATTATTCGTAAACAGATCACCTGAAGGGTGCAAGCTCTCTACAGACTCACAAAAGTGCTCATATGTTCGGTACAGTTTGTCCTCAGAAAACCTCTAATCAATCACCATTCACAACTGGCTTTAAGGTCTTAGACTGGGAAGACTTGAACCACAAAAACCCTACAAGGCAGCTGTGTGAAGAACTCGGACTTGCAGGAAAAAAACCTCACTTCTGGTTCTGGTGCTTGTATGTACAACTATGACACTGGCCAGTAACTGAACATCCCAGGGCTAGATTTCCACAGTGTTAACCACTTCCTTTAATTTACCTTACAACCCTTTTTTTTCCCACGCCCCTCCTCAGTTAAAGACCTTATAGTCACACAGAGCCTCTCCTTTATCTCCTTTATATTAACTCCATAGCGAGAGTGGCTGGACAGACTTGCTGAATAAATGTGGAAAGAGTCACCTTAGCAAGGAAAAGCTGAGAGTGGGTGAGTGGAGAAATTCTGAACTATAAAAACTCTCCCTCTCTCTAGGTCCTTTTACATTTCTTACATTTTTGAGTGTTAAGACTTGGAGGCGCTTTTGGGATCTGGGAGCTGCCTTTGACTCGAGAATGTGGTTTTACAATCTTTTAATTTTTTAAACTTTTTTTTAAGAAAGCAAATATACTCTGGGCTATAAAAGTAAAAATATTATAGAATTGTATAATATTGAATGTAAGTTATTTTCATGTACACTTCACTCCAGCCTCTGTTAATATTTTGGCGCATATTTCTGACTCTGGGGAAGGACCAGACAGGAAGCTGGGACCTAATGGATTGAAGTTGCCCAGAAGCTTTGAGGAAGTGGCTGCAGTGTCCCCATGGTCATTTAAATGCAGTTTCAGGGTAAGGAGGAAGAAAAGGGTTCTGGATGAAAGTCCCATTCAATAATACATCCCTGGCATGGTGGCTGTCAAGTCCCTTTAGAAGAGGAAATACTCATCCAGTTAAATGGGTATCATCTTCATTAACTCTGATGCAAGTACCAGTAACTGGAAAATATATTTTCCTTTCTACTTACCCAAAGTCCCAGCTCAAGCCCCTACCTTTTCCATTAATTTTTTGCACCCACTTACTGGTCATACCACTCATTTTAGCCTGCTGAGAAACTAACTTTATACACATGGACACTCAAATATTTATGAATGACGAAAAGCCTTCACTGGGATCAGCAAATGTACCTCAAGATGAAGCTAATAAAACGTCAGACTCAGGGTTAAAAATCTTTAAGAGTGCATTGAGTGCATTAAATAGTCGAGTTTTACATCAAGAGAGACATATTTGAAACAGAGGTAACTCAATGATGCTTAGAGGTATTTGTATCTGCTTATTTGACTATAACAAGAAAATAAAATTATTCATTAAATGTCTGCTGAGAGATTGTTGACTGTAGGGAATATAATCTTTTCAGCCTGTGTCCCTCAGCCCGAACACAGGGCCTAGCATGTATTTGGCACTCAATAAGTGTTGGATGAATTATTGACTGACCAAAGAAATATCGCACTGAAATGAGCAGATGGGATCAACTGAGAAATTTTCCAAATATTATGTGGAATATAGAATATTTCAATATTTCAGAGCTAAAATATTTTCTGTAATGGTGTAAATTAATTGGGGACTTATGATCAGTGTCTGAGCAGAAACAATTAAAAGTAATTGTTATTTTAATTCCTTGTTGGTAAAATATGTTCTTTAAAAAAGCAGTAAATTACCATTTTATGATTGTGATAGAATTTGCAGAGAAATCAAGATGAGTGATAAAAATGAGCTATATATTTTCTTGCAAAATTGGCTATTTAAAAAGTAAAACTCACTTTGCATTAGAATACTGTTTAAATTTTTAAAAATCTCCATTGTCTGCCCTTCTTTTTTAGGGGAGGAATAACTAAACTGAAGAGATTTTAGCATGATTTCGTGTCATCATCATCATCTGAACCCCTTTGGGGGAAATATCCACAAAATTAAATTAGATATTCTCAGGCTTTTTTTTTTTTAACATTTAAATATTTATTTATTTGGCTCCGTTGGGTCTTTAGTTGTGGTGTGTGGGATCTTCATTGCAGCGTGAGGGCTCTGAGTTGTGGCATGCAGGATCTAGCTCCCTGACCAGGGATCACACCCAGGCCCCCTGCATTGGGAATGCAGAGTCTTAACCACTGGACCACCAGGGAAGTCCCTATTCTCTGGCTTTTGATTCTTAAGCTACAGAGAGATAAAATTTAGAGACTATTATATATTTTTTCAGAAAATGTAATTTAATTATTTCCTTCTTATAGTTTTACAATATATATGAACTCTAGCACCATGGCATCAGTGAAACATTGTTGAATGAGAACAATTTAAATATTTGCTTATATTAACAAATCATTGCTCAGAATTAAAGGTAGTATATGTTCTCAGTTTTCAAGTTGTAAAGCTTTGAATGCCTACTAAACAATTTCTGTAGTGAACAGAGGCATACTTGAGCCAAGATCCATCCATACGAGAACCTATTTCTTTCACTGGGAAGAAACAAGACACACAAAAGTTGTCATTAAAACCTCACAGTATAAGTCAGCTATTGATGTGAGTAAATAGAGGACCCTGCTGTTTTGGAAAGAGAGGTCGCCCAAACACAATTTGGGTTCAAGTTCAGATTCTCCTACCAACCAGCTATGTAATGTTGAGAAAGTTTATATAACCTCTGCAACACAGAGCTCTCCTTAGGAAAATGGCTTTAAGAACACTGGCTTCCTGAGGTTGAAGTTATTAAATAAAGTAACAAAGGAAAAGGGCCTATAAAACCAGCTAACACTCATTGAGTGCCTGTTCCAACTACCATGCTATTGATATTTCACAGACTTACAATGTCCATTTTCAGAGAAAGAAGTTGAGGCTTAGAGAGGTTGACTATTACTTTGAGGTCACATAGTTATTAAGTGGCCTGGGTAGGGCTCCTCCAGGTAGGTCTGACTCCAGAATGTCTTTAACCACCACATTTTACAGCCAACAGTTTCCCATCCGGTAAGAGAAATAAGGAGTTCACAAATATCAGTCCACCATAAAATACAGTAAATGCAATAAAAGTCCTCAATAAGAGGAAATGGGAGGATGGAGATATTATTTCCAGCTAGTGGATCTTCATGACAAGGCTCCTGATTAGAGCTCAGGTCAACCAGGGAAAA
Source organism: Lipotes vexillifer (assembly GCF_000442215.2). Taxonomy (NCBI): domain Eukaryota; kingdom Metazoa; phylum Chordata; class Mammalia; order Artiodactyla; family Lipotidae; genus Lipotes; species Lipotes vexillifer. The sequence goes on from NW_006792454.1 coordinate 4,574,845, forward strand.
CGAAAAGATGTGGTGGGGTTTTAGATTCTGAAAAAATACATTATATACTTGGCAATCTGACGAAAAGCCTGCACATTGCTGTTCTCAATGGACCCTCATGCCAATTTTCCATCCCTAATGGTATAAAAAAGCCCTGTTCAAATCAATTACTCCACTTCAAAATCCTGAAGAAAGATTCACAATTCATTCTTAAGGTATTTAAGGTTTACTTTTTTCCTTAACATGCCTGGGGATTAAATGCATTCTCTTGAGTAGCAAAGGCTTATATTAACAGTGACTCTTAGAAGGAGTCATTTTTTTCTCACTCCTGCCTCAGGATTATACTAGGTTCACTCCTATTTACAGGGCTAGCCCAGGACAGCCTCCCCTCTTTCCCTATTTCAATGTTTTGATTCTCTGATCCATTTCCTTAGCTCTTCTTTCTCTTACAAGTTCGATCACTACTGCCCAGAGTGATAATGCCCAGAACTAGCCCCATATGTTAATTTCTCAGTAAGTTGTGGCCTTCTAAGTCAAGCTACTCATAGGAAATGATTTGCCATCAAGGACTCTGCATACCTTCTCAAAGCATATCATGTGGGCAGCTCTCTACCCTTCAATAATATGACCAACCCTGATAATCAAAGACATAGATTCTACCCCCAAACAATACAGTTAATCTATACAACATTTGTTAAGGCTTTTTTCTTCAAATAGACCATAGCAGATTCTGACATCCAGACCTCTTCTCTCAAAGGATAAACTCAGCATCGTCTAATTTCAAAAACGAATCACTTCGACATGTGCTTTTTACTCCATTACCTCTTAGTGAGAGCAGGGCGCCTGCTTATGGTTCTAATGTTTCTAGTGCCTAGGATAATGACTGAGACATAGTAGACACTCAATGTATGTGGAATGAATAAACCTGCTTAGCGAATATTCTTAGAACTATATGCCTCTGCTTTTACCTTATCTGCAATAACAGAAATGAGAAGGCTCTCAGATATCCCTTGGGTTTACTTTATTTCAACTAGGTGTGCTTAGCTATATAGGTGGTTAAGAAACCAGTTACATGCTGCCTTATCTCAGTTATCTATGTTTAGCTACAGGAGATTGAGAAATCAGTTATATACCGTTATGTATACTGTTTTATATATATATAGAAGGGACGCTATAGATAGATAAAATACTCAGAGAATCCTCAAATCACTTTTTTTCCATTCCTTTTTTATATAAGCCTTTTATTCACAATTTGTTTGGTCTCTTTGAAAGATGATATCTTAATATCTTTTTGTATTAATTTTTTTTAGGGTGGAAACTGTATATTTGATTGAGACACCCGAAGATTACCATCGGTGGCAGAGACAGTTCAATGTCCATTTCCATGCTGTAGAATTGTCACTGAATAGTGGCTGCCAGGTCAGGGGCCACAGACATTTCTTAGGCCCTTGCTTCTGGGTGAAAATGTGGTTCCACCAGGAACTTTTAAGAAGTGAGTGTGTGTCATGTTCTCCACCTTCTTTTTCCCAATGTGTGGACTGAATGTGTGTGAATCTGAACCCTAAGAGATGGTAGAGTCACAAAATAGAACAACTCTGGTCTCGGAGTTACCATGTAGAGGAAAAGCCCTCTGTCAACCTTTTCTGTTATGTGAGCAAGACATACGTTTTTATTGTATGTAGCCGCTGAGGTTTGTGAGTTTGTCTGCCACAGCAGAGAGCATCATCATGTGTGATCTTTTTATTCTAACCACTCTCTGGTGGAGGTGCACGCGAGCAATTCTGACACGTGGTCTAAAGCATATCCTTAACTCCAAGACATAAAATGAAATATGGAATTAGGGGAGTGTCTGTGAACAGATTGTCTGTGTTCACGTCCCAAGAGGGAAGTCAGAGGACAAGACGAAATGGTGACAAGGCTGAGGGAGGGAGCCATGAGCCTTAAGGGAAGGAGCAAAAGAGGTTGTCAAAGAGAGAAGCTGAAAAATTACAACATGATTAATCCAATATATTTTAGATTCCAGATCTTAGGGGAGGGTTCCAAACTGAAAGGAACAGAGTAAAGGTAAAGCTTCAGAATTACAGCTGGGGGAGGATTAGCCTTCGTAGTGTGGACGAAGCTTGTACCCAAGGCTCTCCTGATGAGTCCAGCCACAAAAGAGCAGAAGTCTGGGCTGGCAGGACATCCAAGCTGACAGCCAGCTGAGATACAGAATCCCAGAGATCCAGAGGGAATGGAGAAACTCCATGTAACGGAGAGCCCTGATCAAAAAAGCCCAGGCAGGTGTGGCTGATCTTTTTGTTGGTTTAATTTTTTTTTTTTTTTTTTGCGGTACGCGGGCCTCTCACTGTCGTGGCCTCTCCCGTTGCGGAGCACAGGCTCCGGACGCGCAGGCTCAGCAGCCATGGCCCACGGGCCCAGCCGCTCCGCGGCATGTGGGATCTTCCCGGACCAGGGCACGAACACGTGTCCCCTGCATCAGCAGGCGGACTCTCAACCACTGCACCACCAGGGAAGCCCGGTTTAATTTTTTTTAATTGAAATATAGTTGATTTAATATAGTGTTAGTTTCAAGTGCACAGCAAAGTGATTCAGTTATGTATATATTTTTTAGATTATTTTCCATTATAGGCTATTATAAGATATTGAATATAGTTCCCTGTGCTAGGCAGTAAATCCTTGTTGCTTATCTATTTTATGTATAGTATAATAGTTTGTATCTATTAATCCGTACTCCTAATTTATCCCTCCCTGCCCTTTCCCCTTTGGTAACCGTAAGTTTGTTTTCTGTGTCTGTGAGTCTCTTTTGTATATAGATTCACTTGTATCATTTTTTAGATTCCACATATAAGTGATATCATATAATATTTGTCTCTCTCTGTCTGACTTCCTTCACTTAGTATGATATTCTCTAGGTCCATCCATGTTGCTGCAAATGTCAATATTTCATTCTTTTTTATATCACATTTTCTTAAGCCATTCGTCTGTCGACGGGCACTTGGGTTGTTTCCATGTCTTGCTATTGTAAATAGTTGCTGCTATGAACATTGGGTTGCATGTATCTTTTCGAATTAGTTTTCGTCTTTTCCAGATAATATACCCAGGACTGGTATTGCTGGATCATATTGTACCTCTATTTTTGGTTTTTTAAGGAGCCTCCATACTGTTTCCCATAGTGGCTGCACCAATTTAAATTTAAATTTAAATTTAAATTCCCACCAACAGTGTTGGAGGGTTCCCTTTTCTCCACATCCTCGCTAATATTTGTTAGTTTTAGACATCTTGATGATAGCCATACTGACCGGTGTGAGGTGTTACCTCATTTTTTTTTTTTAATTGAAGTATAGTTTGTTTACAATGTTGGGTTAGTTTCAGGTGTGCAGAAAAGTGATTCAGTTCTACATATATATGTGTATTTTTTCAGATTCTTTTCCCTTGTAGGTTATTACAAAGTATTGAGTATAGTCCCCGTGCTCATTCTGGTTTTGATTTGCATTTCTCTAATAATTAGCAATTGCAGCATCTTTTCATGAGCCTGGTCGCCATCTGTATGTCTTCTTTGGAGAAATGTGTATTTAGGTTTTCTGTCCATTTTTTGATTGGGTTGTTTGGGATTTTTTTGATATTGAGTTGTATGAGCTGTTTGTATATTTTGGAAATTAACCCCTTGTTTGTCACATCCTTTACAAATATTTTGTCCCAGTCTGTAGGTTGTCTTTTCATTTTGTTGGAGGTTTCCTTTGCTGTGCAAAACTTTTAAGTTTGATTAGGTCTCATTTGTTTTGTTTATTTTTGCTCTTATGTCTTTTGCATTGGGAGACTGATCTACGAAAATATTGCTATAATTTATGTCAGAGAATAGTTTGCATATGTTCTCTTATAGGAGTTTTATGGTGTTATGTCTTATAATTAGGTCTTTAAACCATTTTGTGTTTATTTTTGTATATGGCGTGAGTGAGTATTCTAACTTCATTGATTTACATGTAGCTGTCCAGCTTTCCCAACACCACTTGGTGAAGAGAGACTGTCTTTTCTCCATTGCATATTTTTGGCTCCTTTGTCAAAGATTAATTGACCATAGGTGTGTGGGTTTATTTCTGGGCTCTCTATTTTGTTCCACTGATCTATATGTCTGTTTTTGTGAGGTATGGCTGATCTTTTTGTGATGGTATTTAGGTATCTGTTATCTAATAATGCCATGGAAACATCAGACACTGGCTTCAGCCCTTGGGAACAATCAGTAGAAAACAATTTCTACACGCCTCTGGAGTAAGAGCCACAGGCATGAGGTTTGGCAGAACTTTACTGGCTTCTAGGAAGGAAAGGGTAGCCTTCTTCTGGGTACTTATTGCAAATATTTGGGATGGCCCTAGGACCCTGGGCAAAAACCAACACAGACTCCCTACCATTTGGATAAAGAGCTATCCTAGCCAACTCTAGAAGATGAAGAATTCTATAGCTATAGCTGGGCCAGGGAGCAAAGTAGAACAAAACTGAAAATCATTGGTCTAGCTTACCTCGTTTATGTCTGTAGTAAAGCAGTATGGCTGGAACCGCAAAGAGCTAGTTAAAGCCCTGAAGACTGAAGTGAGCATTACCGTATAAAACATTCCTGATTCCTCTGTTTACATATGCATCCATGTGTATTTGCGGCAGACTTTGCTGTAGATTTGAAAGATGAAGAATAGTTACCACAGAGGTGTGAACAGCTAAAACTGAACTTTTCTGTTATGAGCTCAGGTCTCCGACTATCATACCCCACTTCTTTTCCTTTCTCGTACTCAGTTTCAGCCCCCTAGTAATTTATAATTTTATTATGCAAAGTAGTGAGCTCCTCCTTCTCAATTCTCTGCCCTCACTACATAGTTGCACGCACTCAAAGCCTTCACCTCCACGAGCCAGCCTGCTAACACCGGGCTGTCTGTCCTGTGTCTCAGTCTCCCAGCCCCAACTGGCATCTTCAAAAGGGAAGAAGCAATGTAGCCAGTCCTTTCTCACTAAGGTTGCCAGATTTAGCAAGTGAAAATACAGAACGTCTGGTTAAATCTGAATTTTAGTTAAACAACAGATAATTTTTTAATATAAGTACATTCCAGATATTGCATGCAACATACTTACACTAAACTTTTATTTGTTGTTTATCTGAAATTCAAATTTAACCAGGCGTCCTGTGTTTTATCTAGTAACCCTGACATGGGTTTTATCTGGTTCCACACTGACATGAATTAAGCCAGCGTCCTTCAAAGGTAGAATTAATTTTCATTTGGGTTGAAATGATTTTTTTCCCTTTTTAAAATTAAATTTAGCAACTAGAACATTGCCTGGATGCAGTAGGTGTTCGATAAATATTTGTGAACAGATGACAGAATAACTCCCTTTTGACCTTTGAGGCAGTTTATAATGGTTAAGCAATTTGCCTTTTCAGTGCTAGCCTCTGGGAAAGTGGGGTTGGGGTGAGGGTAATACAAAACTACCTCTCTCCCAATTTCATTTCTAAAATTTATAGTTTAGGATTAAGCTCCTGTCATATTATGAATAATTTTTTTATCTGTTGGAAAAATAGTAGGCATGAAAAGAAACTGGTTTAAGAAAATACTTGGAATTAATTTAAATTTTGACTACTTAGCATTTGGGGGGTAATGTTTTTAAATATCTTTTTTGTTAAGATAAATACATTGGTACATCCTTGTCTTAATTTAGAGTATGATTTATAGCTTTGTCAGAACTATTACATTGAAATTTTGATCCAGCTTTTCTTATTTCTCTTTGTGCCTTGTCACTGCCAGATAACTGGCATTCAATTAGTATTGGAAGAAAGATGGAAGGAAGGAAGGAAGGAATGGAGGAAGGAGATGTCGTAATTAATAGGGAAGACAAGAAGAGAAAACTTGAATACTTCACATTAAACACTTTAAAAAAATGATTTCCGAATAAGATCCAAAGAACCATCAAAACTGAATTTTCTGGGCTTCCCTGGTGGCGCAGTGGTTGAAAGTCCGCCTGCTGATGCAGGTGACACGGCTTCGTGCCCCGGTCCGGGAAGATCCCACATGCCGCGAAGCGGCGGGGCCCGTGAGCCATGGCCGCTGAGCCTGCGCGTCCGGAGCCTGTGCTCCGCAGCGGGAGAAGCCACAGCAGTGAGAGGCCCGCGTACCGCAAAAAAAAAAAAAAAAAAAAAAAAAAAAGTGAATTTTCTCATTCTAATGAACTTCAGTTCAGGAATTCAACTGAGGAAAATTTACACTTAACTCATCAAACATTTTTTTGATGAAAAGAAAATATTTTCCTTTAAAACATTTACTACCTAGTTTTTATGGGGGTATGTGAAGGGGGAAAAGGAGAGAAATTTAGTAGTTAATAAGCTTAATTCAAGGTAAATCAAGGCCATAAGAAAAAGACAAAAAATTAATGAAGGAGAGATTGTATCTAGCTACAGATATCAGGAGAGGATGTACCATTTTAATGAACTTAGAGTGGAGTCCAAAGGGACGATTCTAAGTTAAGAGCCCAACCTAAACAAAGGCACAGAGGTAGGAAAATCCAAGGTCTATTTGGGGAAAAGTAAGTGCAGACATATTAGATGAATGTCAGAATGATAATCCTACAAATTCTTATATCCCAAAGATTGATATTAGCAATTGGAGGATGGAGCCAGATTAAAAGATAAATATGTTCAGCCATCTCAGCCATCCTTTTTTTTTTTTTTTTTTTTGCGGTCCCTCTCACTGTTGTGGCCTCTCCCGTCGCGGAGCACAGGCTCTGGACGCGCAGGCTCAGCGGCCATGGCTCATGGGCCCAGCCGCTGCGCGGCATGTGGGATCCTCCCGGACCAGGGCACGAACTCGTGTCCCCTGCATCGGCAGGCGGACTCTCAACCACTGCGCCACCAGGGAAGCCCTCAGCCATCGTTTTTTGAATGAGGCAGGCTAGACATACCAGCCACTCTATACATACATATAAACACGCACATATATAAGTATGTAAAATTCTTTAAAAGTATTTTTCCTCATTGTCAAAAACTACCTGTCACAACAAGACTTCAATATCTTTATGCCATTTATATCTAAGAGCTCTGCTACAGCAGTCAAAGTTTGATTCACAGAGGAATTCTGCAGTTGGGTTCTGGGAAGATCTTCCATGTGCTTTTTGTTAAATAATATGTAGAATATCAAGAAAACTGAGTTATAGTGCTCAGCACTGTAATGCTGCATCTTTAGCTACATATGCCTCCCAGCTACAGTTTCATGTTTTTTTGAAAGACTAATCCAGGCATTACATTATTGTCAGTGCCTCCCAAAATATTCCTTGCCAATTATTCTGCTTGTTTTCAAAGGTTCTCTTAGTACAGGTATTTCCTGTTTTATTTCAAAATTATTGATAAATGATAGGCTTTTGAAGATTTAGAGAATGAACTGTGGTCCAAGAAACCTTTTTTTATTATTGGATAGGCACTGCCTAAACTGTTCCAACAGTTTTCCTTCTCTCAAGTTGAAAGGTAATTATTTTTTTCCATAGTCATACATTCTTGAGGACTTAAAGAATATATTTTGAAAAGTTCATTTCCAGAATATATTTCCAAATGAAAACATCATAATACTCTTTCATAATGAGTAAAAGTTTCACTTTTACATTTATTCAGCTCTGAAGCATTGTCTCTATAACGGCAAACGTCCTCCAACTTAATCATTTTAATATGGGTTATTGCTTTTTTTCTTTTTAATTGCCAAAAACACTTAAAAGAGGAGAAATGTTTTTGAATGAACAAGTACCCATTTTAGGAAGGCTCAGTCAATTTCTTTCAACATCAACATTGCTAGCGATGGGATGGTATGAAGAACTTCGGTTTCCTTTTATTTTTTCCTTTAAGGAAATGATAATATTTCAAAAAGTCATAAGATCAATTAAACAATCCAGTTTCCCGTGTTAAAGGCTACCCGTGAGAAAACTGAAGGGAAAGAATATTGTTGGGATTTATCATTATGAAAAAAACACTTGCAATTGAAGTGCATCAATTCCAATTTCATTCTACGCCTTGGTTAATGACAAGGCAGACTTTTTCCTTTGGATCTTAAGGATAGTCTGCATTATCCCTAAAATAGTGCTTGAAACTCTCCATCTTCTGAAGCTCTGTGCCTGGTTGGGGCTTCCTCCGACTCAGTACAATATGCTCACAATCAAGATGTTCTTTCTGGCTGTGACTGTGACTGGCACGACTTACAAACCTGGGCAGAGAACCAAAGAATCACACCTGGCACTCTGGTCCTGTCCAAGAAGGATGAAAACAGGGCAGGCCAAACTTCGACTGCCAACATGTCCAAGGCCGCCTGGCCCTCCACACACCTTTGTTCTGGTCATAAAAGATTACGGAGACCCATGGTCACAGCCCAACCTGACAGAGACTCTCTCTTTTCCTCCCAACAACTGCCACTGCCTCTAAGGTTTGGAAGCTAACCTCATTTTGTAGCACTTTTTTAGACCACCGGTTCTATATTAGAACTGGAAAAAAAAGTTTGTGTGCACACATAAATTTATACACATACGTATATGTATATTCTAAAAATAAACTTTAAAATATTAAACTAGTATTATTTTCAGAATTTCATTGTGATACTGTGCTCCTTTGGGCCATGATTAGAGATTTTAATCCATTGGTGATATTGATGTCCTTACATTTATTGAAGCTGTTGAATTGCTTGTCACAATCACCTGGTGGAAGGGCAGTTAGGTTTACATGCTGAGAAGTAGGAGGAAAAGTAGCAATGATTAAAAAGACATTTGAGTGCTACTCTTGCCTCTGGCTGGTTTACTTTGGACATCATAAACCCTTTTTTTCAGGATCTAATATTTGGGAGTATGCTTGAAAAAACAGAGCTTCAGGAAAGCTAAGAATGACCTCTCTTTGGCTGACTCATTCTGACTTTAAAGTAATATGTCTTTGCAGAACATGGTGAGAGTTCAAAGTCTGCTTTTGTTTTTCCCGTATTTCCTATGGTAGAAGAAAAACAAAACTGTAACCCATGCATTTGTTTAATTCCTACTTTTATTTCAGTGGGATAAGCACTGCATCCTTTTGTCATGGAAGAAAGTGTGATGGATAGTATCCTTCCTTTCTTACAGTCACCTTGGTGTTCCTTCAGCCGCAGGGCTGTAGAAATGGACTTAAGGTTCTTGTCAGACAGGCCATCTCCACTAGCCTGGCTTTAAGGAACATAGACAGGAGCACAAGAATATTCTGCGTTGGCAGGACGGTGTCACAGAAGGAGCACAGGATTGGATTAGAAACCTGGACAAGATATTTAACTTTTCAGAGCATTACTTTCCCCTAGTACAATAGAGGTAATGCCTGCCTAATGGTGTCTTCATTATGATTAAATAAAAATATGACTGTAGAACTTCCCTGGCAGTCCAGTGGTTAAGACTCTGAGTTCCCAATGCAGGGGACACGGGTTCATTCCCTGGTTGGAGAATTAAGATCCTGTATGCTGCATGGCACGGCCAAAAAAAAAGATTGTAAAACCACTTGCATTGTGCTTAGCATATAGTAGGCACTCTAGCACTTTCCACAGGTATGTTGGTATAATTAGCAAATTGGTCCTCTTTATTCTCAGGCCATTTTCAAAGTGCAAATTCAAAGTGCATGCTCTGTGTTGTCTGATTTTCTCCTCCAGATCCTACTGCTGAATTACCTCAAACTTAATGATACAGCTTTCTGCTACTTTCCAGATCCCCCATCTTTGAACTTGATAGATTTTTCAAAACCCTGCTTTCCATTTGTATCGTGCAACTCATGACCACACAGGGTCCTACTTGGACCTTCTACTTTCCTGCTGTCCTCCAGTGCTTCTCTGCCATGGCAGCGGGAAGACCACACAGCTCCCTGAATCAGGGTACCGTTCAGGGTCCTCTTTATCAGTTCTCCAAACTGGCTGAACATTGGGAACACTGAGAAGCTGTTTACACAACAGATCTATTATGTAAGATATATCTATTTAAACAGATTGTGCTGGTTCTGATTCAGTAGCACACAGGAAACGTGATCTGTCTGGTGATCTGTCACACATTTAGATGGACTAAATCACCTTCAAATCAAAGGTATATGGAATACCCACCCATTTTTTTCTTTGTTTCACTTGTACGCCTTCTAAGGAGCCATGTTCTTCCAATTTCCTCTTAGTTACTATGCATGATCACCATCCTCTTGTTCTGATGGCTAAACCCCTTTGCTTTTCCCCAGAGCCACCAGTCTGCCAAATCATACTGTTCTCAAAAAACTTTCTCTAGCCCTCAGGCTCCTCTGTCTTCTATCTCTTTTCTAAACTTGAGGGAACTATTCGTTCTCATCTCCTATGAACCTCCTCCAGTCTTCGCTCCTTACCAAAAGGCCCCTCTGGATTCTTACCTCTGAACTTTCCTCAGTGCTGCCTTGACATTCCTGC
>NW_006792454.1:4585269-4587180 GCF_000442215.2 Lipotes vexillifer
GGTCTTGGTTGTTAGAGCAATATCTTCTCCTGGTTCACCTCCAACTGCACTCAAAGTCTAGTGGAGCTGGTTGCCTGACCCTTCCACCTCTTGGCAGGACTTGCCCCCAGGGTGTGGTGACAGAGGACTTCGCTGTTGCCATTTCCACTGCTGCCAGCTGGGGCCTGCCAGGGTTGCCATAGAATTGGACTGCTAATTTCCAGGCCGTGAGAAGGCTTTGGAAACACTCTGGCTTCTGGACTCTGGCTGAAGCCAGCCCATCCAGAAGGGTGATTCTGCTTCACGGTTGCGCATCTCCCTGACAGGCCGGACAAAGCCTTTGCACCCAGGCTTGAAAAGACAGACTTCTATTGACTTTCTCTTCTCCCTACATACCTTTCTAAGACCAATTCCTTTTAATGCCTTCTTTGAAATCTCCCTTCCTTTGTGTTGATTTTATGGGCAGTAACTCACAGGAAATCAATAATATTAAATATATATATATAATACCATTATACAGGGCTTCCCTGGTGGCGCGGTGGTTGAGAGTCCGCCTGCCGATGCAGGGGACACGGGTTCGTGCCCCGGTCCGGGGAAGATCCCACGTGCCGCGGAGCGGCTGGGCCCGTGAACCATGGCCGCTGAGCCTGCGCGTCCGGAGCCTGTTGCTCCGCAACGGGAGAGGCCGCAACAGTGAGAGGCCCGAGTGCCGCAAAAAAAAAAAAAAATCATTATACAAAGATGTTCAAAAATACTCTTCAGTCAAGTCAGTATGCAACCCAAAACTTCAATGAATTCTCATTGTTTAAAAACCTGAAATCAAACCTGTTGATTTCACATTCAAAACTTATCACTATTCAGTCCTTCCTTGGTCACATTTCTCTTATTCTCACTGTTCCTTGGAAGAAGTCAGTGCTTCCACCAATCAAATATCTTCATTGTTCATTTATTCAACAAATGTTGACTGGGCTCTTTGGATAGTGCATTCTGTGGGCACCATTTCCTAGACTCACTGTAAACATTTCTGCTTCCTGATCTTGTTCAAATCTACCCCACTTCTTGCCCTGCCTTCCCCACCTGGCTTCCATCTCAGGCTCAGGTCCGGCCTCATTTCCTTTTTCAAAATCTTTGTGGGCAGCTCCAGTTTTCTGGCTCCCTCATCCTCTTTGACCTTTATTTACCCCATTATCTGTGTTACTCCTTAGTACCTACTTTCTCTTCTCCTTTACTTTGTCCATATGCTTAAGTAGACCTTATATCAATATTTTTTAAAAATTTTATTGGACTATAGTTGATTTACAATGTTGTGTTAGTTTCAATATCTTCTTTACTTATGTGTCTCTCTAACAAGATGAAAAGTTCCGTCAAGTCAATAGTTCTCACATTTTGGTCCCTGATCTGGCAGCATCAGTATCACTTGGGAACTTGTTAGAAATGCAAATATTCAAGCCCCACCCTAGACCCTAATGCGTCAAAATTCTGAGTGTAGGGCCTAGCAGGCTGTATTTTAACCAGTTTTCCAGGGGAAACTGATGATCCCTGAAATTTGAGAACCACAACTCAAGTCATGGATTTGGAAATGAGGAAGGCTTGGTCTGCCTGTTTATTCCCCAAGTATACTTGCAAAATATCAATATTTGGGACCTTCTGTTTTGATGGTGTATTTGAAAGCCTTTGGAAAACCTTAAGCCTCCATTGCATATATATGTAATTGTTTATTTTTACCCTTTTCAAAAATTACTTGAACCAACTTAAAAGATGATAAAATAGAAAATGAGAACAAAGGAAAGGAGGAGGTGATAAATATGCTAACTACCAGAGTTGCTATTGTTCTCATAGTATCTCTGAGCTTGCTGGCAGCAAGGAAAAAAAGGAAAGTATAATGTCTTTCTTTTTTTTTTTTTTTTTTTTTTTTTTTTTTTGGTTACGCGG
>NW_006792454.1:4587417-4596889 GCF_000442215.2 Lipotes vexillifer
GTCCCCCGCATCGGCAGGCGGACTCCCAACCACTGCACCACCAGGGAAGCCCTATAATGTCTTTCTTGTTCCATTTGTACCAGAGGAGGGCAAAGTTCTATTTCTCTAACTAAACTAAAAAAAAAAAAATTCCCATGTGGAAACTTCTAGAGGACTATAGAGAGTTAAAAGGTAAAATCTAAAGATTTTATAACATATGTAGCAATGGTTCACACATGACTGGTTTATGTTTATTGTCACCATTATCCAAATTTTGCCAATGCTGAGCATGCAAGATGAGGAGTTATGACTAAACTTGCGACAGGAACTCACTCTGCCGTTTCTCATAATTTGGTGGCTGGAAGGAGGCGTTAATTTTCCCCAGCAAGCCAACCAGCAAGACAATAATGTGGAGTGTTGTGTTGGAGTGTCAGCCACTCACAGTGGGCCCTGTAAGAGGCAGGAAGGGTGTGAGATGAATAGGCCGTTATCCACAGGAAAGAGTAAACATCTAAAGGAGGGCAGCTCTGTCAGAGGTCCCTGGCCCTGTCTGCCTGGCCCCAAGGTCACTGAACCTAAACAAGGTGAGTTTGGACTGGAGCACAGGGTCCATCAAGTAGAGGACTGAGGCCAAGTACAGTGAGACCGGAGCCGGAAGATGGGACATCTAAGAGATTTGACAAATCTCTTCCAAGTGCTGTCCACCACAGAGAACAGTTTACAAGAAGACAGTTGTAACAGTTTTATCGTGGGGTGGGTTGCCTTTATTTTATGATAATGACATAATAAGGCTTTTCTGAAATTAGGAATTCAAACCAACACTGCTGCATAAATTCAGGGGCAATTTTAGATAGGACTGGGATGCAAGTGAATTTATCTTTAGTAAGCCCCTATTGACTTTGGGTATGGCCCCTGTATCCACAATCTGGATCCTGTTCTCTCCAATTTGACAGCCTTATGACACATGAACGCCAGCTGGGGGAAGAAGGGAGTTAGTTCCTAAGCACTGAACAACTCTTGACTATTGTGTGCTTTTCTATCTATTGTAAGTAATCTCGCACAAGTAATTTTCCTGAAGGCAGCACTGCAATGCGTCTCAAATGTTTGATAGAATAAATAGGTGATGAAGAAGAAAGATTACATAATTTGGAGTCAGGATTCCAGACTGTCATTTACCAGCTGCATGACCTCATCAGATGTGATCATGCATAAAAGTGCTTTGAAAGCTGAAAGTACCATATACTTTGGTTGCTGTTTCTTATACATGGTCAGGGAAATTAGTCTCTTTTAAAAATTTTCAAATACAGTTGAGATAAGGGCTATGTGGGGGGAATTTTACGTACATTTCCTGGTGTGTGCCACACATTCCCAGTCTTCCTAACCGTGAACCTCAACTTACATGGTATTGCTGAGGGCCTGTTACCTGTCAGGGGTTGGGGTAGGTTAACAACCATTTCACAAATGAGGATATTATAGCACCAAAATGTTCAATACTTTATCCAAACTCACAGAAAGACTAGATCTTTTTAGACAGGGCTTCTATTAGAAGAGAAGGGAGAGGAATGATGATAATAATAATAATGATAATAATAATAATAGCAGCAATAACAGCTGACTGAAATCCCTGCAATTTGTCAAACATTTTACACACTATCTTGTTTAATCAACCCTATGAGATGAATAGTTACCCAGTTTTAAAGTCGAGAAAACTGAGGTTCGGTGTCCTTGAAGGGATGTGCCCAAGAAAATTCAGCTAGGATTGAAATCCATCTTTTCTCAAGACCTTGAGTTTCACACTATGTTCTATTCCCTCCCAGAGTAGAGCACGGATAAGAACCATCACATTTCTCACTTTCAAATCAATGAATTCATCAATATCAAATTTCTGGAAAAAGCCCTCCCTAAAATTTAAGTCTTTACCAAAATTTAAGTACTAAAAAGACAGCAATCTCCACAGATGTTCCTCTGGAAGTTTCTATAGTGGCCTAGGTTTATATTTTATTTAAATTGAATCCAAAAAGATTTCATTTTTATATTAAAAAATTCACCAACTGCATTATTCCTTCCAAACTAGTATTCTTTTCTCTAATATAAAAAATAGTTTCAATTGATCATTCATTTTTCTGATCCTTCTCTTACTTTTTTAGGCTATCCCATTCATCTTCATAAAAAATGGTCCAGTTGAGGAAAATAACAAAGGCGAGGAAAGGAAATGCTTTGGCTTTCTGGCGTGTAGTTGGCCTGATTCTGTGAAAAGAATGTATAGAGGATTAAGTATGTTTTTCCCCTCAAAGTGTGCTTGTTAATTCCTACCTCCCACCAACTCTAGCTACATAATTTGTGAGGCCCAGTGCAAAATAATAACTAGGTCACCTTGTTCAAAAATTATTAAGAATTTCAAGACAACAATAGCAGAACATAATGGACATACAAGGCCCTTTGAAGTAGGGGTTCCTGCAAGACTGTGCAGGTCATGAGCTCATGTCCAGCCCTGCCCCTTGGTAGTGTTGTAGCTCCAGGAACATATCAGTGACAAACTTAGTTTGGTGTAACCAAGGATAAATATCCTTGGTAAGCACAGGGTTGCCTCTCTTAGTGATGCCTGGCTGAGAAGTCCAAGGAAGCTTTTGAAGATTTTGCTATCACATTCACTCAAGGCACATTGTCTGTGGAGCAAGAGCTTGCATCGGTGCATAATTGCTATAAGTTATTTCCTTGTAGCAAGTCATTCAAGTGTTTTATTTAAGTCAATAATCATAGGGGATATTGTCAAATGTAAACGTAATAAGGTAAAATAAAAATATTGATTTCTTTTCCAAAGAAAGAGTATATTTGGCCTATGATCTTGGTAGCTATTATTGCTTAGTTACTAAGCTGAATCTGACCTGAAGGGCCTCATTAGGGCCTGGAATAAAGCACTTGTCTTGGGGTTTGTCTCTGTTTCCGTGCGAACTCCATCCAGCCACAAACTCCATTACCCACAGATGTAAGGAGAGAAATGGGGGAAGGGTGAAAACTCAAGCATATTATGTGTCTTCTAGGTAGAACTCTAAATATTTTTAAAAAATACTAAAAATTTGCAATCATCTACAGGATATTTTTCTGGAAAAATAGTTTAAATGTTTAGAATACTTATATTTTTGAGGAAATTTTAAAAGATTCCCTTGTCTGCTAAGATTTCAATGAATGACAAGTAAAGAATATAAAAATGGAAAACCTTGAACTACTTTTTCTCCTTTCTCAGTTTCCATGTAGATTTTCCCTCAGGGCCTTTAAAGTAGACAAAGGGAAATTTGAAAAAAAAAAAAAAAAAAAAAAATTAAACCATAACTTTGAAACTTGAAAATAAAATGATAAAATGGACTCAATAATCTCTAAATAATAAATAAATAATCAATCTATCTGGTTTAAAGCTTTTTAAATGAAGAGATCAGTTTCTCTTGGGCAGGTTCTAGGGTGGAAGAAGTGGAGAGAAAGAATGTTATAAAACTGTCATCTAGAAGAATGATCCCTTCCTTTGCAATGAGTTTTATACCAAGATTGATGGTCAAGTTTGCTTGTTAAATGTCATCTTGGGAGACTTCCCTGGTGGCACAGTGGTTAAGAATCTGCCTGCCAATGCAGGGGACACACGTTCGAGCCCTGGTCCGGGAAGATCCCACATGCCGCGGAGCGCCTAAGCCCGGGCGCCTCAACTACTGAGCCTGCGCTCTAGAGCCCACGAACCACAACTGCTAGCCTGTGTGCCACAACTACTGAAGTCTGCCACAACTACTAGAGCCCATGCTCCACAACAAAGAGAAGCCATTGCAATGAGAAGCCTGCGCACCGCAACGAAGAGTAGCCCCAGCTCGCTGCAACTAGAGAAAGCCCTGTGCAGCAGTGAAGACCCAAGGCAGCCAAAAATAAATAAATAAAATTTTAAAAAAAGAATTATTTCACTTATATGGGGAATCTAAAACAAAACCAGAAAGCTCCCACCAAACTCATAGAAACAGATCCGATTTGTGGTTTCCAGAGGCAGGGGTGGGGGGAGGGGGAATCAGAGGAAGGGGGTCAAAAGCTACAAACTTCCATTTACAAGATAAATAAGTACTTGGGATGTAATGTACAGCATGATGACTATAGTTAACCCTGCTATGTGATGTATGTGTGACAGTTTTTGAGAGAGTAAATCCTAAGAATTCTCACACAAGGAGACATTTTTTTATCTTTTTTCTCCTTTCTCTTTTTAGTGTTTCTATGTGAGAGGATGGATGCTAACTAAACTTATTGTGGTAATCATTTCACAATATACGTAAGTCAAACCATTATGCTGTACATCTTAAATATGTATTAATGTATGTCAATTATTTCTTAATAAAACCAGAGGGGAAAAAAAAGAGAAAAAAACTCTGAGGAATAAGGCAGCCCCTTGGGACTAGTAATAGTGGGGTAAAGAAAAGAATGCTGTTATCAACCCAAGACCTGGAGGGAATGGCTACTAGAACCCAGAGACAGGGCTGGTTGGCGAGGGCCGCCTGACAGCAGCTGTGACCTCAGTCACGGGACGAGGGAAGCAGCCAACCTGTTGCAGCCCTGCAGGGTGGGAAAGGAAGAGAACTACACACTGTGACCCCACTCGGGCTTTCCTCCTGATCTCCTGCTGGGATCTCTCATTAGCCAACCCCAAATAGAAATGGAAGCAGAGGGCAAGAAGATTATCCTATTAGGGCAAGAGCGGATCTGGAGAGGAAAAGAGAAGTTATGCAGCTCCGTGTCAGTGGAGGAATGTAGTGAGTTCAGCTCTGAATGGGGGGAGTTTGAGGTTTTTGAGGGATGTCTGGAGGGTGTACATACAGCGTAATGTTTAGGGAGAAAATGAGCTCTGGAGCCAGAACTGCCCATATTTGCATCTGGGAGTCACCAGTTACTAGTTGTGTGAACTTGGAAATGCTGCTTACCTTCTCTATGCTTCAGTTTCCTCATCTGTAAAATAGGGAATCATCATAGTACGTACCCCTTAGAATTGTTGTGGATTATAAACGCATTATCACATGTGAATTATGCAGAATGGGGCCTGGCACATAGAAAGCAGTAAATAAATGTCTGCTGTTAATACCTATGAGCCATATGGAAATGCCAAGTCAGCAGGTGAATATATGAATCTGAAGCTTGGGGAAGAAGAGAGATTACATTCACATAGTTTTGAGGGAAGTTAAGATGTTGAGGTCACCCAGGAGGAATGTCTAGAGTAGCACTGTCTAATAGAAGTATAATGCAAGCCACATATGTGATTTCAAATTTTGAAATTAAAAAAAAGAAAAAAATCCATGACATTAAGAAAAACTGAAGAGGAACAGTTGAAATTATTTTTGATAATATATTTTCTTTAATCCAGTATACCCAAATGTTACTGTTTCAATATGTATTCAATATTAAAAAGTTAATGAGGGGCTTCCCTGGTGGCACAGTGGCTGAGAGTCTGCCTGCCGATGCAGGGGACACGGGTTCGTGCCCCGGTCTGGGAAGATCCCACATGCCGCGGAGCGGCTGGGCCCATGAGCCATGGCTGCTGAGCCTGAGCATCCGGAGCCTGCACTCCGCAATGGGAGAGGCCACAACAGTGAGAGGCCCGCGTAATGCAAAAAAAAAAAAAAAAAAAAAAAAAAAGAAAAAAAATACTTTCTTTTTTTGTACTTGTACTAAGTCTCTGAAATTTGGAGTGGATTTTCTCCTTATAGTACATCTCAGTTTGAACTAGCACATTTTAAAACCTTGATAGCCACAAGTACTAGTGGCTTCTGTATTGAGCAGTGCTGGTCTAGAGTCAGAAAGGCAGGAAGACCAGCAGAGGTCAATGAAAAATACTCATAGTTAAGGTTCCGAGGCAGGATAAAGAAACTAGAATTTAAGAAAGGCAAGGTTATAGGAAACAGAATAATGTGGTGCTGCAGACATCGGGTGCATGGAGCGTTTGTAGTGATTTTGAAAATTTTCAGATACGGCAGCCAGTCCTGTAGGAACACGCCTATAAAATGCCCACTAAATCTGGCAAATGTTCACCAGAAAGGTTGTTGGTGACCTGGGGGAAATTGTTTTTATTAAAAAATAATGGTAGCCAGAGGAGGGATAGGAATGAGTTGTGTGATTGTGCTGGAGGGAGAGCTGAGGTCACGGGAAAGTTTAAAAATTATTAGAGGGAGCAGTGAGCATGCACCAGAGCTTCTTAGTTACACCTTCAAAACAAGACAAGCTCAAAAGTGTCACATTTACTCACTCACTTTCTATCTCTTCTTCTAACGTCTATCTCTTCTCACTTCTGTTGCAGTGTCATCTTTATTGACTTCTTTGCCTCTAATCTTATAGTCTCATCTGCCTCCTTCGCATATATTTCAGGGAGATTGTAGTAGATCACAAGTACCATTAATGTTGGAAACAATGTGTCTATCCAGCAAACGCTGGGCCCAATTTGTACACCTGCTGTTTATTCATCGGCATTCATTTCCCTCTTTCCCCTTTCATTAAGCCTCTTATTTCCACTTTGGAATCCATGTGGCTCTAAAGATGAAGCATGTGACCTAGACTATTCCATCTCCTCTGACACATAGGTTGGTCCCTATGTGACAATTGACCTAAGTCTGCCAATTAGAGTGAATCTTAAGTTCTGCTTGGAATGTTAGGATGAGTGTGTTCTCTCTCCCTCTAGATGGTATGGTATGCAGATATGAAACCTAGAATTGTTACAGGTATATTTGCTCTACCAGGGAATGT
This sequence comes from Lipotes vexillifer, assembly GCF_000442215.2. Lineage (NCBI taxonomy): Eukaryota > Metazoa > Chordata > Mammalia > Artiodactyla > Lipotidae > Lipotes > Lipotes vexillifer. Next base: position 4,594,150 of record NW_006792454.1, read on the forward strand.
AATCTGAGGATAAAGCAAATACAGAGAGGAAAGGAGAGCTCAGAGGATCACAGAGAAATGAAGCCAGAGCCCTAAGGATAAGAAAGAGGTTCAAGCCATGCCTAGAGTCTCCCTTGGGGCATTTGTTATGGGAACCAATAAATTACTTTTATTTTCTAAGTGATATCCAATTGTATTTTTGATTACTTGCAACCAAAAAAATCTACTCCAAAGCCTGCCATGTGCCAGTATTTGTGTTAGATCTTAAGATCATTTTACTGCTTAAAATTCTTAAACAATTCTTGCCTATAGTGATGTTGACAATTAGTATTATCACACACAGGGCAAAATCTAACCTTGTTTTTAAGGAGTTTCAAGGTCAAAAATGCCCTTCATAAGATAGCCTTGCCTACTTGCATCCTCCTGTAACATTTTACCCTCTGATAATAATGAACTATTTGTAATTCTCTAACATGCTCTGGAGGTATCAAAATATGGCCACAAATTATTTGAAACTACTCCAATTACGATGTGATATATATGTCTCCTCTTCTTGAATCTGAGTGGGCTTATGAATGCATTGGCCAAAAAATTATAGCAGAAATGATGCTTAAGTGGCTTCCAGAACTAGATCATAAGAGTTGTGCACCTTACTACAGGTTTTCCTGCAATACTTACTGTCTAGATGCTTCCTCTCGGGGCATTCGCTCTGGGAACCCAACTGCCATACTGTCGGGACTCTCAGGCCACATGGAGGTCTTCCTATCTGCAGTCCCAGTTAAATCCAGCCTTTGAGTTGTCTTATCCCAGGCACCGGAATGTGAATGAAGAAAACTTCAGATGATTCCAATCCTCTGGCATTTGATTCACTCACAGCCATTTCTAGATTTCTAGCATCTTTCTAGATGAGGCCCAAGAGACAAGCTGTCCCTGTGCTGCACTTTCTGATTTCCTATTTCACAGGTCATGAATTTAATAAAATGGTTTTATCTTACACTGCTAAATTTGGGATGCTTTTTTACATACCAATAAATAATTGGAACAGAATTGGAACTTTTATTTAGAATTTGTGTCTGTAAAGCAGGAACACCCTTCCCCTCATTGCCCAGGCAAATTCTCATTTTCCCCTATAAATCTAGAATAGAATTCTACAAACTCATTGAAGGCTTCCTTTAACTCCTCAACAGCTTTATGTTTTCTTTCTTCTATGTTCCCATCAGTGCCAGCTTATAAATTATCTTAAAGGATTTAATTCTTTTGTGGCCTGTTCCTGCCCTGGAGTATAAACTCCTGGAAGGTAGGAGCCATGTCTTTTTTGCTTTGTATCTTCAGGGCTGGATTATCGTGTCTAGCACATACTAGCTGTCCAAAAGGGCAATAAAATGTTTTATGCTAGAAATGTTATAGAGTTCAAGTACAGCACTGTCAAGAACTGTGAAGGGTCTGAGATTTTATTGTTTTTTTTTTTTTTTTTTTTCCTTGCGTTATGCGGGCCTCTCACTGTTGTGGCCTCTCCCATTTGCGGAGCACAGGCTCCGGACGCGCAGGCTCAGTGGCCATGGCTCACGGGCCCCGCCGCTCCGCGGCATGTGGGATCTTCCCGAAACGGGGCACGAACCCGCGTCTCCTGCATCGGCAGGCGGACTCTCAAGCACTGCGCCACCAGGGAAGCCCGGGTCTGAGATTTTAGATGTAATATAATAAACTAGCCTGCCACAATTTCATGAATGTTCACAGAAGACATGCGACTCCTTGATCAGGGACAAAAGAATACATTACTCATGACAATAGTAGTAGCTAGAATGTCAACATTTCTGCCCATTCCCTAAGTGCCAATTCTTCCTAGGTGACGCAGATAGGGGCGGATGATGCCTAAACATGCATTGCGTCACATTATAGGAGAGGAACCCCAAGCTTAAGGAACCTGAATCTTTTATAAAAGTCAGTAAACCTGGCTGCCCTTTGCCCTGGAGAGAGACATTGTCTTGATTATACTGGGCAATGAATAAACCTGCCCTTTGCTCTGGAGAAAGACACTATGTCTTCCAAGGCTGTTTGCACAAACATCCTTTAAAAGATAGTACGAAACAAAAGAGTCACTTTACTGGCAAGATGAACAGAAATGTGAGAGACCCAGGAAGATTTGTCTCCCAAGAAACACAAGGAGAGATCATTTATACTGGTTATTTTTCAGATCATTAAAGTCTTCAAAGAGGTGTTACATAAAGTGTCTTGAAATTTACGAGTAGGCATTCACCAGGCAGATGGTGTTTTTAGGACATTTCATGAAGCAGGAGCAATTTGAGCAAAAGTATGGAGTGATGGATGACTTTGGGAAACCGAAGATGGTTTGACATGGATGCAGTGCAGGGTGTGAGGGAGGAAAGGGTCTAGTGTGAGATGATTGAAGAGGTAGGCCAGAGGCAGCTCCCAGAAGGTCTCTGTGCCATGCTGACAACGTTGACTTTATCCTGTAATCCATTGGAAGCCAGTGAAGGTGTTTAAGCAAGTGAGGCATATGATCAGATTTGCATTTTATAAAGGTCTATCTAGCTGGGACAGAAAGGGTATTCCAGGCAGAAAGAACAGCATGGACAAGATGGAGACATTAAAAGTGCCAGGTAAACTGAGGGAACTGTAGCAGATTTCTGAACGTGATCATCGTTGCAACATTCATCAATGCGATTGTTTATCAAGAGTGGCTTAACAGCTTTCAATCAGTCACCAGGAGCCAGTTGTTAAGCTGGGGCATAGTGTAGGG
>NW_006792454.1:4596952-4610313 GCF_000442215.2 Lipotes vexillifer
CATAGTGTGGGGAAGTCTAGGGCTATGCCGTGTTAAATTAGGATAAGCTAATTCATGTCAATAATCCACAGTGAAAGAAGAGACTCAAGCTGGCAATTAGGTTGCATCTCTTAACTGCCTGCTTTTATTGTTTGTGATGGGCCACCTGGAACGTGACGTTAAAAAGTATTTTCAGCCCAATTCTGGGCTCATTGGTAAATAAGGAACTATTTACTTAGTTTTGTCTGCTATGGACAAAACTATGGTGAGTTAACCATACATTTTCTGACAGTAGCCTAGGGGATAAGGTTTGGTCAAAGCTATTATTGAGAAATGGAAACCTACACGAGGGCCAGGACCTGTGGCAGGAGTAGTTATATAAACATGGGAAGGTTAGGAGGACAAATGAGACGGCAGAAGAGCACAAACAAGATGGAAACAGGGACAATTAGGGTTGAAAAGCCAAGATCTATATCTAAAGTATGAGATAAATGAGGCAATAGCCAGGTTAGGGACAGAGATGTTTCAGGTTATACCAAAGGGAGAGTTATCAAAGAAAGATTTTTTGAAATGAGACAACTTGAGTCATCTTGCTCCAGACTTCACAATTTGATCCTGGCACTTGATGGTAATGGAGATGAAAGTGACACAAGACCAAAATGTCATAGTCGCTACCTAAGGATACAGAGAATGCGTCTCCTTTGGTTGAGGGTGTTCCAAGTTTTCTAAAAAGTAAGCACTATCATAAGGTGGTTTTGCTGTATTCCTTGACAATATTCAATTCTGTTATGGAGGATAAGCAAAACAAATGAGATGGATAAAACTCATATGTCAAGTGGCTTGTAAGATATAGATAACATTTATTAGAACCTTAAGCACAGATAGTAAGTTATCTATAAGACATATTTAAGATAGATGTTGGAAAATATGGTAAAAACAATAGAACCAGAGTGTCAGATATATATGTATGTGTATCTAAAGAGCTAGAAGGACCAAAAAACACAAAATATTCATGATATATAAACATGAGGCACGTGAAGCGCTCAATATTCAATGTTCAATATTCAGTATTGAATACTCAATAGTGAAGTTCTCAGTATTAACAGAGTGTTGTTTTTTCCTTGCTTCTTTGTGGTAAGTTTTGATTGAAAGCTGGACATCTTGGGTAGGACAGTATTATTCATGCCTGAAATTGGCCATGCCTCTTCTTTTGTTAGCCCTTTAGTGTGGGGTGTTGAGATAATTAGTCAGGAGTTGAGCTGGGTTTGTGTTTTATTGTTGCTATGGTTACCTTCAGTACACCTTCAGGACAGGTTTCAAATTCTTCCACCTTTTCTTGTGCTTAGGCTGAGACTGTTTTGCTGGAGACTTTTTCTTAATGTCTCCTCCATCCTCAGCTTTAGGTCTTCCCCTTGTGCCCACCTCTCAGAGAGTGAACACCTTCACACTATTGCCTTTCCCTCAGCTGTTACTTGTTCCTAAGCATGTGCTAGACTGCTGGTGGGATTGGGGAGTTGGGTTCTCCAGTTCAATTTCAGTCATAGGGGCTGTGTTTCTGAGTCATAGGGATGGGAACTTCTCAGCAATCAGCCTCACCCCCAGTGATGGGGGAACGCTAAAGGACCAGAACATTTTCCCGCCCCCTCTCCTAAGAGCAGAAGTTTGTTTGCTTGTTTGTTCCCTTCTCCCAGCTGCATGGGTGCCCTGTGGGTGATAGGGTTTGTTACCCTTCTCCCAGTGGCTTAAGAAGGCTTTTATTTCTCAAGGCAGAAGGAACTAGGTTGGGCTTTATGTTTGTCAAGCAGTGGCTGCTGTTCCCTTCTCTCAGGCCTGCACTTTCTCTGTCTCTCCTACATCCAGTCTTTGCTGTGGAGGCTGAGTGAGAGCCTTAGAAAAAAGCCTGCAAGCATGTGCAAATTCCCTTTGTGTCTGTGGCTCCTCCAGATTATATAATTTTATTCTACCCCACACTCAGCTGTTGGCAGTTTAGTAAACAATTTTAGCTAAAGTAGTCTTCTCAGCAGCTTGTATGGCATCTCACATCTGCCCAAGGTAAGCAGGTCTTGTAACTCATCTCTCCTTGGATGTATCTGTTTGTTGTTAGATTTTAGGTTAACTGGTTGCCCTATAACCTTAGCTTTCTGGAGCATTCAAGAAGTGATTTTTATATAATATGCTTTTATTTTCTGTTGTAAAGGTGGGGAAAATGCTCATTGCATCTCTCTACATCATGAGCGGAAGCTTGCACCCTACCCTAAGGGTGTTAACCTACCCCATCACTTTCTTCCCATGTGTCTTTTATTTTATTTAATTTCAGTGACCTCTCTCTTTTATTATTGATCAATATTGCCAGAGATCTGTCTTTCTTTTTTTTGCCTGTGTTGGGTCTTCTTTGCTGCATGTGGGCTTTCTCTAGTTGTGGTGAGCAGAGGCTACTCTTCGTTGCAGTGTGTGGGCTTCTCATTGCAGTAGCTTCTCCTTGTTGCAGAGCATGGGCTCTAGGTGCGCGGGCTTCAGTAGTTGTGGTTCGCGGGCTCTAGAGCTCAGGCTCAGTAGTTATGGCGCACGGGCTTAGTTGTTCCACAGCATGTGGGATCTTCCCAGACCAAGGATCGAACCTGTGTTCCCTGCATTGGCAGGCAGATTCTTAACCACTGTACCACCAGGGAAGTCCCCCCATCTGTCTTTTAAATTGATTTAATAAAATATGAGGTTTGAGCATCTTAATTTGATCTGTGAGCCTCTCTGTTCCTAACATCCATGAGAGTTTTCCTGGTGAAGTACTTCTTAGACTACCATTGCATCAAGGTAATTTCCCACATAGCAACTATTAGCTTGGTGTGGACAAGGCTCCTTCCTGTTGAAATTATTTCCTGAGAGCCTGGGGCATTTTTCCTCAAGAATTTATAGATGTACTGAAGAACAATACACTTTGTTGCACTTTCACACATAAAACAATTTGTTATTGAAACAATATATAAAAACACACACATATACAACATGTACAACAATGAATAACTTTTTTGGTTATAATAAATCATACCTCTGTTCTTAGTTTTCTGGTTCCAGTTTCTTGAACTTAGAGAGCTATAAAAGACTTAAAGATTATTTTTGTCCACGTTTCTTCTTTGATGGTGAAGACACTGAGATCCAGGGTGGTAGAGAGGCATGTCTAAGGTCAGAGCAGTTAGATCTGGCATCTGCCCTCTGGTCCCTGAGCCCCAGGATTTTAGGATTTAGAAAATATTTCTAAATCTTTTCTAAAAAATAGGTGACAAAATGGCAAAAACGTACAGTTGTCCTTTCATGAATAAATAAGTTAGTTTTCATTTAGTTACAAGTTACAAGAAATGTAACCAATCCTATCTTCAGCATTATTATCTCATAAAACAAGAAGTCTAGAGTGGGTAGATGGTTCCAGGTGTAACTGGGTGGATGGTTCCAAGAACAACTGTTCAACAATGTCCTGTTACCTATTTATCTGGACTCTGCCATCCTCATATGTTGGCTGTTTATCCTCGGGCTTATTGCCAGTGGTTGCAGGATGGCTGTTGCAGCTCAAGACACTACATCCGCACATAACCTCGTGGGCAGAAGGAGGTCTCCTTGCCTTTCTCTTTTCACAACAAAGTAAAATTCTTACTGGGAGTCCCTACATCAAACTTTTTCTTCACCTCAAGCCCAAACAGGTTTACATGCCCACCCATAAACTAATCACTAGCAAAGGTGACAGAAGTTACTATGCTTAGCTGAGAGTCTAAATCTCAACAGCGTATAGATCAATCAGGCTCTACTCTTGGGGCTGGCAAAAGAGCCCATCTTCCCCATGTGTTGCTTCCTTGGGGTTCTATAATACTAACAAAGATGGGAATAGCTGTCCTAATAGCTATAGCCAACAGTGCCTGATTCAATGACATTCAATAAATGTTACTTTGCTGCATTAAAAATAACCACAGTGAAAAAAGGAGAAATAATCAGGTTTGGAAAAAGTAGAAATTGTTCCATCAAATTTATGAACTATTTCTAAATATTCAGTTGGGGGTGGTCTTGTACTATAGCATAGTCAGAGGAACTACATCTGGCTTCTTCACGCTGAATATCATGAGGATAAAAAAAAATCCCATCATGATAAAGTCAAGATTCACATTTATGATGTGATTTCATTGTCTAATATGCCTATTACTCTTCAAAAAAATCCTGGGAAGAATTAAAAGAAGATAAATTTAAGATAGAAGGGCTGCTACTATTTCTAATACCAAGAAATCATCATTCCTCAGATGTTAGCTTAATAAAGATTGTCAAGGAAGATTTTCATTTATTCTCTATGTGTTTACTCTCATGACTTCAAGCAAAAGTAAGATTCGAGTAGAATTATTAAAACACAGCCAGAGAGAAAGGGAAATAAAGATGCCACAGGCAAAAGTGCAGAAGTAGTAGAGGAATTTCTCCATTTTCCTACTCCTACCCTTTTTTCACATTGGGCTGCCTCTTCCTGGGACTTTAAACATAGGTGTGATAGATGTGTCAACTTGACCAGATCATGGGATACCCAGATATCTGGTTAAACATTATTCCTGGGTGTGTCTGTGAGGAAAATAATAGCATTTGAATCAGTGGATTGAGTAAAGATCTCCATACAGTAGGTGGGCATCATCCAACCCATTGAGGGCCTGAACAGAACAATAAGGTGGAGGGAGAAAGGATTAGCTCTCTCTGCCTGACTGCTGAGCTGGGACATCAGTCTTCTGCTCCTGATTCTCAGGCCTTCAGACCAGACTGGAATCTGTATCATTGGCTCTCTGGCTCTCAGGCCTTTGAACGGCACCACTGGGTTTCCTGGATCTTCAGCTCGTGGATGGCAGATGATGAGACTCCTTAATCTCCATAGTTACATGGGCCAGTTCCTTACAATAAATCTTATTGCAGATGGATAAACAGATAGATAGATAATATGATTGGTTCTGTTTCTCTGGAGAACCCTAATATAATAGGTAATATTATTGTCATATCTAGGTTTAATTTTGATCCCTCTATTTACTCCTGTGACATGGAGCACACATTCACAGCCAGACTAGGGGCTTCTTCCTCTATATTCCTATGAGCACTTGACTCAAATATTCATTAGTGTCACTTTTAATACTAGTTGACACATATAATTATCAGACTCTATGTTTGCATCTCTATTACTATGTTGATTTCTGAAGGATATTCATAAATTCCCTTATTCATCATTTTATCCCGTGTCTAAAAGAGTCATTAAGAAATTCATGAACTCTTGTAAACTGACCAGTAAATAACACTTATCATGCAAGTTGTGAGGATTGTGTGAGATTGTATATGTGACTGGGTGTCATAAACTGGAAAGTGCTTCTCAGATATTGATTATTACTATTACAGGCTAAATTGCCTTTGGTGGAAGGGCCAAACAAGTAACATGACTTCCATTTATATCAATGATTCTATGACAAAGTAATTATAGTAGTAATCTCTGCTGGGTATTGAATGCTTCCATAACACCACGGCTGGCACACAATGCTTTGGGCTATGGTTACCTGGTGTATATAATCTTTCTTATAGCAGATCTCCAGGCCTCAAGTTTTGTATTTCTTGGCTCTGATCTTTATATTTTGCCCAGATCTTGTCGGCTTTCTTCTCCCTCTAGGGACTGAAGCCTGATTTTGTTCTTTTATATGCTGCTGAGGCCCTGCTCTACCCAGGACTGACCACCTGGAATATGAGGCTGCAACTGGCTGCCTCCAGTGATCACTCCTGCCCGGGGACATCTTCAGTTATGTCCTGTCCATTGGGCCAAAACTGTTGGGTATTCACATAAATTAAGATTAAGCCAAGACTTTTTTTTGCAGAAATTGCCAAGCTGATCCTAAAATTCATATGGAATTGCAAGGTATCCAGAGTAGCCCAGACAATTTTGAAAACAAATAAAGATGGAGGACTCACATTTCTAGATTTCAAAACTTACTACAAAGCTACAATAATTAAGGCAGTATGATACTGACATAAAGATAAACATATATATCAATGAAATAGAATTGAGAGTCCAGAAAAAAACTCTTCAGTTGATGGTGAATTGATTTTTGATGAGGCTGCCAAGACAATTCAATGGGGAAAGAATAGTCTTTTCAACAAATGGTACTGAGACAGCTGGATTTCCATATACAAAAGAATGAAGTTGAACTCCTACCTCACACATATACAAAGACTAGTTCAAAATGAACCAAAGACATAAATGTAACAGCTCAAACTATAAAACTCTTAGAGGAAAACATAGGCCTAAACTTTTGTGATCTTAGATTTTGGCAATGGTTTCTTCGATATAACACAAAAAGCACAAGTGGCAAAAGAAAAAAAATAATTAGACTTCATCAAAATTAAAACCTTCAAAGGACACCATCAAAAAAGTGAAAAGGCAAATCACAGAACACGAGAAAATATTTATAAATCATACATCTGATAAAGGACTTGTATCCAGAATTAAAACAATTAAAACACACACAACCCAATGAAAAAAATGGGAAAAAGATGAGAGTGAACATTTCTTCAAAGAAAACATACAAATGGCCAATAAACACATGAAATGATACTCAACATCGTTAGTCATTAGAGAAATGCTAATGTATTAGAGGAATAAAAACACAATGAGATACCATTTCATACCCACTAGAAGGGCTATACTCAAAAAGACAATAACAAATGTTGGTGAAGATGTGGAGAAGTTGGAATACTCATATATTGCTGGTAGGTTTCTAATATGGTACAGCCTCTTGGGAAAACATTTTGGCAGTTTCTCAAAATGTTAAACATAGATTTACTACAAAACATAGCCTTTCTACTCTATATACTCAAAAGAATTAAAAACTAAGTCCATACAAAAACTTGTACACAGATATACATGGCAGCATATTTATAAGGGCTCAAAAATGGAACAAATGTCCTTCAACTAATGAATGGATAAACAGAATGTTGTCAATCCATAAAATGGACTATTATTCAGCAATAAGAAGGAATGAAGTACTGATACATGCTGCAATGTGGATGAGCCTTGAAACCATGCTAAGCCAAATAAGCCAGTCACAAAAGGCCATATATCGTATGATCCCATTTATTTGAATTTTTCAGAATAGGCAAATACACAGAGACACAGACTAGATTAGTGGTTGCCAAGAGTTGAGGGTGGGGAATCGGGTGCTACTGCTAGTGGATATGAGGTTTCTTTGGGGGATGATGAAAATGTTCCAGAATTAGATATTGGTAATGTTTGCACAATTCTGTGAATGTACTAAAACCCACTGAGTTGTATACTTTAAAAGGCTGAATTTTATTATATGTGAATTATATCTCAATAAAGCCGTTATTAAAAATAAAGATTAGGGCTTCCGTGGTGGCACAGTGGTTGAGGGTCCGCCTGCCAATGCAGGGGACGCGGGTTCATGCCCCGGTCTGGGAAGATCCCACGTGCCGCGGAGCGGCTGGACCCGTGAGCCATGGCCGCTGAGCCTGCACGTCCGGAGCCTGTGCTCCGCAACGGGAGAGGCCACAACAGTGAGAGGCCCGCGTACCGCAAAAAAAAAAAAATTAAGCTGATATTTCCTTTCACTCCTTGAGGCACTTGAATTTGTAATTCTGAAAGAACTATCTCTGAAATGGTGCTAGTTCACTAGATTTTGCCTTACTCTCGTACTTCCCCCGACCTAATTCTGAGATTTCTATATAATTTACTGACAAGCCTTTATCAGAATAGGTTAATGAAATATGATTTTGTCAATTAGCAACAGTATTTTCAGACTTCTGAGTGAAATAAACACTCTTAAGCTGCACTAATATATACTTCAATCCATATCTAAACATTTTGATGTATTGATTACATGGGGAATTTTTAAAAATAATGTCACTAGGTCAGATATCTGGAATAATTAAGAGATTGACATGAAATAGTGTTTGCATAAAAAGCAACCTATTTTTCAAGACTTTTATTTTGAATGTTAAAATTTTCTGCACACTGCTTCTTCCCCCAAAGACGTTTCTCTTTCAAAAAACAAACATAATGTTAAATCGTGAAAAGAAACTTGTCTCTTTTTAAAAGTCCTTCAAGTTGATTTTTAAAATGAAATCTTAAGTTTGCCCTCTTTCTCTAAACTGTGTACCTGCCAGGAGACTTGGGGGCAAAGTATTATTATATGGAATTCATTCTTGACATCTTCCTGGAAACTTTATTCCACTATTCAGCAAGCTTTATTTCAACACCAGAGAATATAATATCATGATTTTTCTAAGGAACAAGTACAATTGAGTCTGAAATGAATGACACCGCACATCATCAGGTATATCTGGAAGGCTGTAACCTAAACAGTAAGCCTGTTTATAACATACACTAGACTCCTAATTTCTGTTTCAGTCTTCTGAGGCCTGTTGCTAAATCCCTTTCTACATTAAAAATACTAACCACACTCTCCACTTATCTGACAGACTGCAAAACAGCGGAGAATAAAAATTCTGCTTGGATATCATGTCTTCACTGTACATACAGCTGCTACACACAATGATGGTCAGTAATGACTGAAATATGGCACTAAATACAATCCCCTCTGTGCGAATTGAATTAATTGATTTATTAGGTGCAAAATAGCCAGGTGGATTTAAGCTAATTAAGAATTTGATTGCTAATTGCCAACACGGGGGGATTTAAAAAAATGAGTAAGTTGAATAAGGGATATACTTGTAGCACATACAAAACTGCAAGCTGTATCCAGCAAGGAAACAATGATAGGAATGTAGTGGTAATGTCTGTGGTGTCTGAGTAGAATTAAAACATTCTATTCTCTCTGCAATCCGTGAATGTTTCTGGTAGTGTTACCTCCTTTTAGTAGACACCCACAGGAAAACCAGGTAAGACACGAAAAAGACCATGCGAAGTTTAGAAGGATCCTCAAAAAGACAGTCAGACATATGAACTGTGAAATAATAATAAACCAGGATGACCTGAGCTACTAAAGGAATGGTATGAAGTATATAATAGTCCACTATATATTTCTGTATATTTTTGTATCCATTTATCCATCCATACTTTCATCCACCTACCTATTTAACCATTCATTCAAAGTATGTTGAATATTTTATGTACATCATATCCTGCCTCTTTACTTGATACTACATCTTAAGGATGTCAACATATTAATAAAGCACACCATAATTTTTTCAAATATTTATTTAGCAGTATTATGTGCTGGGCGATGTGCTAAGTACTTCACATGCATAGTCATCTTTAATGTGAGCAAAAGCTACAGATGCAGAAACTGAAGCTTAGACGTGTTAAATAATTTGCCCAAGACCATGAATCTTGTAGAACTGGGGTTCAAACACAAGCAGTCTGTCTCCAGTGCTCTTGTGCTTAATTATTCTCCTACAATGCCTTTCCATAAATCTTTTTAATGGCAATATCAGATTTCAGTGTTTTGATGTGCTATATTCCATGTCATTATTCCCCTATTTTTAGACACCTAGGTTGCTTCTTTTTTTGCCATTAAGTAAATAATGCTGTAGTGAGTATACTTGTGTATGAATTTATTCACTTCTCGGATTATTTCTTGCCCCTTTGTGTGTATCCTTTGGAGGTATGTTGATTTAGATGTTTTGCCTTTTTTTTTTTTTTTTTCTTGCGTTATGCGGGCCTCTCACTGTTGTGGCCTCTCCCATTTGCGGAGCACAGGCTCCGGACGCGCAGGCTCAGCGGCCATGGCCCACGGGCCCAGCCGCTCCGCGGCATGTGGGATCCTCCCGAAACGGGGCACGAACCCGCGTCTCCTGCATCGGCAGGCGGACTCTCAAGCACTGCGCCACCAGGGAAGCCCTGTTTTGCCTATTTTTAAACAGGGGTATTTGCCTTTTTTGTTGTAAAAGTTCTTTATGTATTTTATATGCAAGTTCCTTAGCTGATATATGTTCTGCAAATATATTCTCCCATTCTAAGGATTGTCTTTTCACTTTCTTTATAGTGTCTTTTTTTTTTTTTTTTTGCGGTACGCAGGCCTCTCACTATTGTGGCCTCTCCCGGTGCGGAGCATAGGCTCCGGACGCGCAGGCCCAGCGGCCATGGCTTACGGGCCCAGCCGCTCCGCGGCACGTGGGATCTTCCCGGACTGGGGCACGAACCCGCGTCCCCTGCATCGGCAGGCGGACCCTCAACCACTGCGCCACCAGGGAAGCCCCCTATAGTGTCTTTTGAGAAGTACTTATAAGAGTTTTGGGTCTTAATTTAGGTCTTTGATCCATTTTGAGTTAATTTTTGTATATGGTGTGAGATAAGGGTCCAACTTCATTCTCTTACACATATAAGAGAATTGTCCAGTTGTCCAGTTGTCCCAGTACCATTTGTTGAAAGACTCTTGGTATCCTGTCTTAAATCAGTTGACCATAGATGAATGGATTTATTTCTGAACTCGCTATTTTGTTCCATTAACTTACATTTATCCTTATGTCAGTACTACACTGTCATGATTATTTTTGCTTTGTAGTAAGTTTTAAAATTCTAAAGTGTGAATTCTTCTACTTTATTCTTTTCCAAGAATTTTTTGGTTATTCTGTGTCCCTTGCACTTCCATATTAATTTCAGGATTAGTTTGCCAGTTTATACAAAGAAGTCAGCTATTATTCTGGTAAGTATTGTGTTGAATCTGTAGATTAATTTGAGGAATATTGCCATCTCAACAATATCAAGTCTCCTAATGTATGAACATAAACTGTTTTTCTGTTTATTAGGTCATTTTTAATTTCTTTCAACAATGTTTTATCATTTTCAAAATACACATTTTGTAATTCTTTGGTTAAATTATTCCTAAGTATTTTATTCTTTTTGATGCTATTGTAATTAAAATTGTTTTCTTAATTTCATTTTTGGATTTTTCATTGTACATGTACAAAAATACAATTGATTTTTGTGTACTGATTTTGCTGAACCCCTTTTGCAAACTTGCTGTACCCTTTTATTAATTCGAATAGTTTTTTAGCAGATTCCTTAGGTTTCCTATGTGTAAGATCATGCCATCTGTGAATAGAGATAGTTTTACTCCTCCCGTTTCAGTCTGCATGCGTTTTATTTCATTTTCTTGCACGGTTGTCCAATACAATGTTAAATGGAAGTGACAAAAGTGAACATTCTTGTCTTGCTCCCGGTGTTAGAGGGAAAGTATCCAGTCTTTCACCATTAAGTATGATGTAAGTTGTGGATTTTTCAGAGATGCACTTTATCATGTTAAGTTCCATTTTCATCCTAGTTTGTTGAATGTTTTTATCATAAAAGAATGTTGGAATTTGTCAAATGCTTTTTCTGTGTTTAATGAGATCATGTGGGTTTGTTTTTATTCTATTGATATGATGTATTACACTAGTTGATTTTTTTAATGTTAAACCAACCTTGCATTCCTACAATAAATCTCATTTGGTCATGATGTATAATTTTTTAAATATATTGCTGAATTTGGTTTGCTAGTATTTTGTTGAGGATTTTTGTATCTATATTCATAAGAGATATTGGTGTTTAGTCCTTTTTTTGTGTGATAAATTTTTCTAGTTTTGGTATCAAGGTAATACTGGCCTTATAGAACAAGTTGGGAAGTGTTCCTTCCTCTTCTAATTTTTGGAAGAGTTCATAAAGAATTGATATTACTTCTTTAAATATTCACCTGTGAAGCCATCCAACTAATTCTTTAGATATCTGGAAGTGGAATTACTGTGTCAAAAATATAAACATATGCAAAATTCTTTACACGTATTATTAAATTGCTTTCCTGGGTAGGGAGTGCCAATTCATACTTCCACTAGCAGTAAAATGAGTTGTACATAATTTGCTAATAGTAGACTCGCACTGAATGTGTGCTGAATTTAATTTTATTGATAACTGGTTCTTACGAGCTCTGGAAAACAATAATTATGAGTACAGCAATCAAATAATTGTTCTCAATACTAGTATCTTTTAAAAAAGATTAGATCTCTTGGTTATAGTAATTAACATTTTGTGGGTATGCTATATTGATTTTAGGCCAGTCTCAACCACAATGAACTTTATATTCTCTAGGTCCAGCATATTTTAGAGTTCAATGAGTAATAAATGCCTATATCTGCCTAATACTTTTACATTGTAGAGAGTCTTTTCACCTATAGTATAGCTTTCTTAAAGTGCAGGAAGCATCTATATGATATGCTAAATGTGAACCTGGTCACAGACTTGCTCAGTTTGCTTTGCTATTGTTGTTAACAAAATGGGATAAGAGATGTAAGGCTTTAATAATTATGAATATTAATAAAAATACTTGGCAGATTCTTGTATCCTGCTTGTCGTATATGAGATTTCATATTTTTATCACAACTCTTTATGAGTATCCTGAATTCATTTCCCATATGGATGAATTTATACACCTACTACTTTTTTGTTTCCTTTTCCCCCCCAGATTTATTGAGATATAACTGACATAGAACATTTTGAAAGTTTAAGGTATACAATGTAATGATTTGATACCTACTTATATTTAACCTTGATTGAATACTGAGAAATTTCTGATCAACTGAGACACTAGAAAGAAACATAAAATGTGGCTCTTAATTGTGGAATGTAGCAAATCTAACTGGTATGTCTTATCCATTAACCTTAGAGCTCATTCTCCTCTTGATGTACTCTCTTGACTGTTGGTGGCTCCTCCTCTTCACGAAAGGTCCTGGAGTTTGTCACCCACTGTCTACTTAAGCACGAGGTCCATTTTAAACCTGCCAGGTCCAAGTCGGTGATTTCCATCTCTGATGTTTGTTTCTCATAGTACGAGGAAAAACAACTCATAATAATATAAGATGTATTCCATACAGGTTGAGCCCAGTGACGGTTTAGACAACCAGTTAAATAGATTCTTTAATTACTCTGGTTGCACAAGCTTATATTACTTAAAATGGCATTCCAGGCACTAGTCATTATAAGTCTTGCTTCGTTACATTTGAGTATCTTATTTTCTTTCTTCTCTTTTATTGCCTTTCACTTTGGCGGTTGTTTATAGCCCTGCTGGGCTCACTTGGTTCTTTATTTAAGAGTTCACTGAGTTTGAATCTGATCTTATCTGTAGTGTCACCACCTTCCCACCTCTTGCTGGTTGATTTAATATTCACAGTGACATTATCTCCAGCTCTCTTGTGAGTGAATTCACATCCAACTTAGAGCGAGTTACTGCATGAATTATACATAAAACATTGCCAGTTTAAGTGACAGAAAAGGTTAAATTCTGGATTTTTTTTTCTCATGACTGATTCCTCACCTCTCCCATCCCATTTCAGTGTGTGTGTGCATGTGTGTGTGTGTGTGTGTGTGTGTGTGTGTGTGTGTGTGT
>NW_006792454.1:4610323-4629821 GCF_000442215.2 Lipotes vexillifer
GGGGTCCTTTTCCCATAGCAGGGATGGGGCCGTTGGCGAATTTTAGAGTCCCATGTGTTGTACAGAATTTACTGAACATATACAATTTTCTCTCCTAAACTTTACTGTTCTTCAATTTTAAATACTGAGGATAAAATGATTTCATATTTACTTTCAAGCATAACTGTTTCTGAAGCCTGTGGCTTCTCTCTCACATTCACTGAAGAGTTCACTGGGGACATGGGCCTGAACCTTTACATCATGTGAAGGTTCCAAGCACATTACAGATGTGCTTAGAGTGTGTGTACTTCCCATTTCTTAGCTAAGTTGTTTTGCTTGGAAGTAAGAGAAACTAACTGCTTTGGGTAGTAAAGGGAATTTACTGGAAGGACGTGGGTGTGTCTTAAGAACCCAAAGACAGCTGACTTGCCCAGGGACTGAACGCAGAACCTGGAGAGCCCCCAGGCATTCATGCAAGCAAGACGGCTCTACACTCCTTAGCTCTACTGCCGTCTCTGCCTCTCCAGGTCAGCTGTCTCTGGCTCTCAGGGTACATGATAGAAGAGGGTCACCCCAAAGGTGCTGAATTGCTCCATCTCGCTCCTATTTCCAGATCTCTGTGAAAAGAATTAAAGTAACCTAGTTTGGATCAAGTGTTCATCCCTGGTCCAGTCATCTGTGACCAGTTGCCCACAGCAGCCTGTGAGTAGGAATAGATGGAGTAGTTCCCCCAAAACTGGTGTCACATAAGTTAGACAGACACCCTTGTAGTTTGTTATGTGTACTGTTTAGGTGCCAATTCATGAATTATAGAAAGTAACCATTTAACAGACAGTAAGCCATATCTAGTCTTCTTCACAAATGTATGTAAGGTCAAGGCTTCATCAGTATGATAGTGTTTGTTCCCTTAATTGCATTTCATCTGCCATGTTCATACTTAGCCACATACCCTCTTGGGCTCATCCTTTTATTCATTTATATTCCCTTTCTAGATATAAGGGAAATCATAAATCATTTGCAAAATTTTCTGATTCATTCATTCCTGGATAGAGAGGAGTAGAAGGAATAGAACTGCCCTAGTGAGATTCAGTTTCATGCTCTTCATAGTTGATGTGGGTATTATTTCTCCAATAGCATTCTTAATGTTCTCAATTATACCAGCTGTTGTGATTTTCCTTACTAACATGGTCTTTAGTGAATTGTACTCTCTGGCTGGTTACAGCACATCTGTGTGACAATGGAAAATTTTCTGTAACCATGTAATTGCGTTTGAATTTTGAGATAGTGTTTCTGAAGATGTATCTATTTAGAATCTGGTGATAGCAAGGTCTATGTCCCTATGTAATATGTTTCTAGAATAATGGGGTTTTTTTGTTTGTTTGTTTTGTTTTTTTAGAATAATGTTTTATATTCACTTATTCATTAATCTTTACGTACTGAGATCTTAAAATGAACATAGCACCGTATGAGCTAAAAAAAGTGGAAAACTCTTCTACAGCCTGCCTACAAATTAAAAAAATGGAGACTTTAAGAGTTTGGAAGATAAAGCACATAATATAAACTATGTCATGGAGGTCAAGATAGGAGACTTTCAAAGAGGAGGGGTCCAGTGCTATCAAAGAAAGGGCATTGTATTTAACAATTAAAGTGGCACTTAGAGTGGGTATTTTTAATCATTTCAACAAATGTATTTTTGCTATCCACTTTTCTTTTATTTGGGCCATTGCTCATATTTAACTCTCTTATGGAACACTTTTGAAGCACTATTTACTTATTAATTATTTCATTAGTATGTGTTCATGGGAGCAGGGCCTGGGGCAAGAGGACAAATGGAGACTCACACATCATATGCCCAAGTATTTAATTTCAAATTTCAAATTAAGCTTATTATTATTATTATTATTTTTTTGCGGTATGGTACGCGGACCTCTCGCTGCTTGGCCTCTCCCGTTGCGGAGCACAGGCTCCGGACGCGCAGGCTCAGCAGCCATGGCTCACGGGCCCAGCCACTCCGCGGCACGCGGGATCTTCCCGGACCGGGGCACGAACCCGTGTCGCCTGCATCGGCAGGCGGACCCTCAACCACTGCGCCACCAGGGAAGCCCGACACTTCATTTTTTAAAATAATAGTTGTTAAATTACTCTCCTTGTAAGAATTCTCTTGACCATATTAAGATGGTAAAAATGAATCATTTGTGCACTTCAGTTTAACTCAACTTCCTAAATGTAAAACTTTTCCCAGGTATCACATAACTTGGATATCATAGTCCATGTGTTACTTTGACTTAGGCTGATGTATTTAGTGATGCTGGTAACATTGCCATAAGAGTCTCGGAAGGGCCTGTCTGAAAAGTGCCTCAGAAGCAGGCTGTGCTCTGCATTTGCAAGCAAGGAGCTGCTCGGTTGTTTCTCTGCAGGGACAACAGTATTGTTTTTAATTGTCTATTTTAATAGGCCTGAATAAAATACTCTTCTGTATTATTTGATCTGCATCCCCTCGTGGGATCTCTCCCTGCCTTCTTTTTACCACTGTGACAGTTTCCTATTTAGACATTTAGTTCTTTCGACAAGGGCTCTTGATTATCAATGGCAGTGACTGTTTCTCCCTCTACTGATGTTCAATTCTAGTCGTCCCTGACCTCTGGGATACTTTGCAAAAAAAGGTTGAGCTTTGGGAGTCTGGGATGAATGAAATTTCATGAAATAGCAAACAACAGCAACAACAAATTCAAGCACATGTTTGATTTAATCAATTAAATGAATCTGGATTCATTTTTTTTTTAATGTTCCTTAGGAGTGCTCATAGGCAACCAGGATTAACCCTAGTTTAACCACACCCAACCTCCACTAAATGGATACTTTGACAAATATAGGACCATATTAGAATGACGTTTTGGTAAGACAGTTTTCTCCTAGGAGAAGTATTTGGTCAATGCAGGATGATGTAATAAAACATGATCAGGGCTCAGAGGCAGATGTTAATTTTAGTACCAACTCTGCCACTATGTGAGTGTGTGGCCTTTGTCAAATTATGTAGTTCTTTGTCTAAAATCATAAGCAAGTTGAACTAAGTCCCTCCTTGCTTCTACTTCTATGGCTGCTGGCAAAGCATTCTTGGCTGTATACATATGCTGCACTTGTATTTTCATAGCAGATTTTGACTTCTGCTTTGCATCTCCTTATATATTTGAAAAGATTTATGCTCGTTCTTTATTTGAAGGTTGAGGTGACTCCACTGAAGAATGAGCCTGTACAACTGAAATGTACATAACCCCCGTGACTTTATCATTGGAACCTGGCTAAGAAATGGGTAAAGATGAAGAGGTTAGCTTTGCAAAACTCTTTGGTGGATTAATTCCATTTCTGAATTATTGTTATCCATACTGCACTTTGCTATTCACACAAGGGATCCCCTTTTGGAAAGACAAAGCTAGGAAGCCCTAAACAAAACTGAAGACAGTCTTTGGGACTGGCCCCTACCCTCTCCTTTATAGACCTCCTTTAGTGTCCAAGGTCTTCAAGCTGCTTTGTACTCTAGACAGCTGTTCCTACCTCACCACCCAGGCCTAAAATCCTTAGGTTATACTGTGCTCCAAGATCCCTCAGGCAAGCTGGATGACAAGTAATAATGTTAAAAATGTATCCTGCCACTCTATGTGGTTTTGGCAGCTCTAGGCACATGGCCACATTTAGCCAGTCAGAGCAATCCAACCCTCCTGGACAAAATGATTGGTTTAGGGATAGACATGTGTGCCAAGAAGGAAAAATCAGACTCTTCCCTGGCACTTTTGCCAGAACTCTCAGGAAAAATGCATGCTTTCTTCTCACTGAGATGTCAAGTATAAGGACAGTAAGCCTAAGGCTGCCCTTAGCCATCCCTGCTGCCATGTGGGAAACTGGCCTAGAATGAAGCCAACACAGAGGGAAGCAGAGCTAAGAGATGGAGAGTGATGACTAATTCCTGATGGTATCTCCCAATTACATAAGTCTATAAATGGCCATCTATTCTAATTTGAGTTGTTTCTTTTTCTTGGGTAAAAGAATTTCCTAAATTCACCTTATTCTCATGATTGACCCATTTTTAACTACCTTCCTTACATCTCAGAGGAAGTCTCACTGGACACCCATCTCTCTTCCTCCACAGTTCTCTACCTATTTCTCCTCCTATTTATAGGCATATCTATTCCTTTGGTTATCCAGGATCATACCTTAATCTATTTCCTGTCCTTTCTTTCCACAACCAGTTGTTGCCAAATCCTATCAGCTCTTCCACCGAAACATCTTATGGATCTGTCCCCTCTACTTGGTCCTTCTTCCTTGGGTGCATTTTCTATACTTCGGTCAGTCCTGGAGGAGGGGAAATTTCAGCATCTTCTCTCTACTCTGCCTTAGCCCACAGAAAGGTGGATATATCTAATCCTATAAATATCCTCTTTCCTTACTCTTCCCTAAGGGAGAAGAAGTGGCTGGTCTGAGTCAGTGGGCATCTCTGAGGGCATATTTTATATATGGACCAAGTGACCATGCCTAAACTCAACCTCCTTTTTTATCCTGGACCTATGAGCCATGGGCCTTCTTCTGGGCTTCCTTGCTCATTTGTCAGCTCCTTTCTTGTTCTGCCTCTTTCCTTGTTCCTTTGTCTCCATCTGCATCTAAGTGGGTAAGTCAGCTGGGCCTGCTCTGTGGGTCTGCTCTCCACTCTGATAGGAATCTGCTCTGATTCCTATCCAAATCAGTGGATAGGAA
Source organism: Lipotes vexillifer (assembly GCF_000442215.2). Classification (NCBI taxonomy): domain Eukaryota; kingdom Metazoa; phylum Chordata; class Mammalia; order Artiodactyla; family Lipotidae; genus Lipotes; species Lipotes vexillifer. The sequence goes on from NW_006792454.1 coordinate 4,615,049, forward strand.
GCTATAGTCTCACATAGGCTTTGAAGTTTGAAAATGGGGTTTCCAGTAAATGAAACTGCAGAAAATCCTAACATGAAGGTAAGGAGATGTTGAATATTGTTATCAGCTATTTAAAATTAATATTAATTTCTTTTTTGATGACTGTAGCTTTGTAGTATAGTTTGAAGTCAGGGAGCCTGATTCCTCTAGCTCTGCTTTTCATTCTCAAGATTGCTTTGGCTATTCGGGGTCTTTTGTGTTTCCATACAAATTAAAACTTTTTTTGTTCTAGTTCTGTGAAAAATGCCATTGGTAATTTGATAGGGATTGCTTTGAATCTGTAGATTGCCTTGGGTAGTATACTCATTTTGACAATATTGATTCTTCCAATCCAAGAACACAGTATATCTTTCCATCTGCTTGTGTCATCTTCGATTTTTCATTACCCCCTTTTTGAAGCATTTCTTGACCATCTTACCACCCACCCACAGTCATCCATCCTGGAAGAACTGACCCCTCTCCTCGCTGCTCCTTAGAGTTTGTATAGACCACTTTCACGGAACATACGTTTTTTTGTAATTTCCCTTTTTTGTTCAGTCTCTCTCCTTTTACTGTATCATAACTCCTTGAGGGCATGTTCCTTCCCTTACTCGTCTTTGGATTCCAGCTGCCCTATTCAAAGTTTGAGACATATTTTTTACCTTGTATGATGTTTAGAGACTTCTCTCACGCCAACAAGAATATAAGGTCTTTGGGGGCAGGAAGTATGTCTAATTTATATTTGTACTACTTCACTTCTACTCAGTAAGTGTTTGTATAATGAATAAATAAAGAACAATTCCCAGTACCAGACCAGGTGAGGCTGGGGTTAAAGGAAATAGAGCAATTTACGCAAACATAGAAACGCTTAGGGTTTACCTGGTGTTGGCCTGGCCCATTTCCTTCAAGGAAGGGACTCATTTTGATCTCATCTATTCTCCTATGCTCTCTCCATTAATCCTCTATACATACTCTTTCAAGTTAGCAAGAGAAATTCTTTAAAAATTCCCCAGAGTGGTGGGGTGAATGGGCAAATTTCATCTTTATTCCTGGATGGTCTTACAGCTGCTTCTGGTTCATTTTGCACTTCACAATCCTTGGCTTCCTGCCTTCCTGACCCCCTGCTTTGGCTTCCACAGCTTGATTCCTGTGTTCAGCCCAATCTTCTGATTGATATCTCAGTTCCAGCTACCACTCCCCCACTTGACGTTTTACACCCTTCAGATTCACAGTACGTGGCCAAGAGTAAGAGGTGCCCTTTCCCCATGCCCCACAGTGGTCCTAAGGGGCCCATTCAGGGCCTGCTCAGCCCTTGCCTGACTCCCACCCAAAAGAGAAAAAGGATCCATCATCACCCTAAATTCCCATTGTGAGGCCTCAGCTCACTGAGCAGTAGCATTCCGATTGCATTAGTCACCTGTATTAGATTTTATGAGTAGGCTGGGTGCACTGGTTTCATCTTGCACTGGTGGTGTAAGATGGGTTAACTTTATTAAACATGTTGTTGTGCTGTAAATATGTATGACTCCTTAGAAACCATCAGTTTGCCAAGTCATATTGAGTCATTCATCTGGAGGACAGCTGAAGGGGTTAATTTAAAACAGCTGCATCTAATTGGGGCTAGCCTATACTTCCTCTGAAGAGGGCATAGGAAAGACCAGACCCAGAAAAAACAGAAGGAGGTCTCAGATGGAGAGAGGAGTTTTTCAGAAACCAGGATGAGTCTGAACAGAGTCTGGATGCTCTGAGAATCAGATCTACTAATCAGATTAAAGTGGGTTGTGGTTAGATATACAAGTCATCCTAATGTGGCATTAAACAAAAAGAATACATGGAGATTAAAGTGTAAAGCTTGACTAGTTATATAAATTATGAACAGTGTACCTTTCCTGTTTAAAATATTCCTCTTTTGTTCTTTCTGTAACTTGGTACTGCTTATCTTACTTACATTTTAAAGTTAATTTGGAAAAATATGAATTAACTGAAATGAAAATGATAGGGTTTTTTCTTATTCATTTTAGTATAAAGTAAAAATGTGCGGGTCTTCCCTGGTGGCGCAGTGGTTGGGAGTCCGCCTGCCGGTGCAGGGGACACGGGTTCGTGTCCCGGTCCGGGAAGATCCCACGTGCCGCGGAGCGGCTGGGCCCGTTAGCCATGGCCGCTGAGCCTGCGCGTCCGGAGCCTGTGCTCCGCAACGGGAGAGGCCACAACAGTGAGAGGCCTGCGTACCGGAAAAAAAAAAGGAAAAAAAGGTGCATCTATTGTTTCTGTAAGTAGAAAACAGTGAATTTACTAATTATAATAATTATATGCCATCATATCAAAGTAAAAATGTGTTATCCTGATATTTCTCAGTTTTTCCTCCACAGGGCATTAAGTTCCTGTGCTTTGTTGTAATATCCAAGTAAAGAAACGATATATGGTTTTCTGTATGGCTTCCTCTGTCGCTTAAGCTGCCACGCCTACACTGCTCATTGCTCAGGGAAGCCAGGTCAAGGTTGTTTGTGTTGATGTGGCTACTGATTGAACCATTTACAGGGTGCCAGGTGACCCACGAAATCATGGCACTTGGTTGAGGAGTCCTGCAGCCTAACTTAAGCAAATACTGTTTCTGTCAGATTTTGGACTAGAGAACACGTAGAGAATTATCCAGTTTGGTATGAGAGAAGAACGGCACAATCAAAGAAAGATAAATACTCTGTGGCCAAAAGGGAATCAAGATACCAAGAGATGCCTTGATCTTCACAGCCCTCCTGACAGCAGACGATCCTTTAAGGTGATCTAAAGAAATCCCTGTTCCTTGCAATCAAGAGAGGCTTCTAGTTCCTTGCTGCTCAGTGTAGTCCACAGACCAAAGCATTGGCTTCAAGCATTAGAAGCTTCTTAGAAAATACAGTGTCTCAGGTTCCACCCCAGACCTGCTGAGAAGAAACTGCATTTCAGCAAGGTGCTCAGGGAATTTATATTCACCTTTAAGTTTGGGAAGTTTCATTCTAGTACACCTAGTGTAGCAGACTTCTGTTACTCCTCAGCATTCATTCTCTTCCAAAATACAGTTGATTCTTGAACAACATGGGGTTAGGGGTGCCGATCTTCCAAGTAGGAAAAAATCTGCTAATAATTTGTAGTTGGCCCTTTCTATATATATGGTTCCTCCACATATGCGGTTCCTCTTGTGCCTCCACATCTGTGAATTCGACCAAACATGGACCCTGTTGTATGGTAGTATCTACTATTGAAGAAAAAAATGCTGGAACAAGTGGACCCATGCAATTCAAAGATGTGTTGCTCCGGGGCCCACTGTAATAGAATCTTAGTTGGTCATATTGGTGAGTCCTCAGCTCCACATTTACCTGGCTCCTTTACAGCTAGGTGAGACTACATTCTGGCCACTGGGATTACTGGAGGAGTGATGGGAGCCACTCCCAAGTCTTGCCTTTACAATGGCTAAGTCTTCCCTCTGGCTGTGAGATGGGAAGAATTATGGCAACCGCTTTCGACCCACAAGTGGAAGTCACAAGTTGTGGGTGTCAGAGTCACCTACAGCGCACAGCTGCCCCCCCAACTTCTGGACGGTTGAGAGAGAAACAAACGCCTTTTTTGTTCCAACCATTGTAAATGGGGGTGCCTTTAGCTCAGCAGCTTACCATGTACACTTATCCATAGACTAGAATTAACGGAGCTAGTTGAGCAAGTCGGCATTCTCTATAGAATTGAACGTTTAACTTGTCAATAGTGCCAGACACAGCCCTCCAATCTGTCTGCTTTCACTGCCTACATTGAAATGGGCATGAAATAATTAAAAAGCAAACCCCTAGTGGGGGTAGAAATGTAGCACAAAGATAACCATAGAATACTTATTTTTTGGTTAAGGGGCAAAGATGCTCTGATATTAGTACTTACCCAGAGGTCGTTTCTTTCCTACAAAAAGCTGGTATTTTCAACAAATCCCCATCCAGCTGAGATCAGTTGAGTTTTCAGGCCATTGTAGGAGCCTGGTTATGGAGAATACACATTACAGAAACAGCCCACCTCCTGAATTTACATAAATTCCCAACTTGGCAAATTGGAACAGAAATAAACCCAAACAATTCCATTTGATGATGTTTATTTTTTAAAATATGAACTTCCAGTAATGTTAATTAGTCAGAGGCTTCTCAGTAATTCATGGCTCTACTGTGTTACAAGGAAACAACCAAATCCATGTGGGATTTGGAGCATTTTGAGACACAGAATTGCTGAATTACTTGGAATCAGGATGACAAAACAAAGACTCATACCAAACGAGTCATGGAGTCATTTTCTTAATCATTCTTGGCTAAAAGTTTTATGAATGCTTTAGTGGAGAGGAGCAACAGATAAAATACCAGATACAAACTCTAATTTTTATACATCTTGATTGTATTTTGTGGAGTTTGCATGTTTGTGTTTAAGGACACTATGCAGAATGGGAAGACCCATCAAACAGCACCCCTTACTGAGTGGGGCCTAAGCAAGCCTCAGTCCTGTGTGCTCGGGACACATAACTCACTTGTCTCTACTGGAAATGCCCACCAAAAATGGAGCCAGAGAATACTAAAAAGGAAGTGGTAAGTGTAGTTTGTCCCCTTTCCTGGATCCTTTCTGAGGCCATTGTCTCCACTAAACTCCCCATGAAATACCTTAATCCCCCTAAAATAGTTGACCTTCATTTCTATAATCTATTCTCGGCTGTATCACCTTCCAATTTAAATTTTCTCATTCTTTTTCATTGTCCAATTTTCTTTAATAGTGCACTGAAGCCATAGGGGGAGTGGGGGAATAACACATCCTTCCCACTCTAGGAGGTCATTTTATTGCCTTTCTTCAGGTTCCCAGGTATGAAGATGAGATTTGTTTATGGTTAAAACAGACTGAAAGTTATTTTTAATTCTTATTACTCAATACCCTTGTCTACAATCAGACTAAGTCATTTATGATTACTTGTATCTCTAATTCGAGGGCAATTTTTATCCTGCCTTTGGAGCTGATGGCTAAGGTACGACAACAATAACAACTGACCCCTGTATCACACTTCACAGTTTATAAAAAGCTTTTTGTGTACCCTCTCTTTGGATCCTCACAACCATCCTGTGAGACAAGTAGGGTTATTAAGTCTTTTTCACAGATGAGTATATTGAACCCTCAGATAGGTAATTTACCTGAGACACAAAGCTAGAAACTCAAACTGAGGTGGTTTTGTCTCAGTCCCAAGCTCTTTCCATTCTCCCACTTCATGTGATTGTGATTATTCCAGCATGACCACCATCTTCACGGCAGTCATTGATTCCTGAGTCCTTTCTACGTTCCTGACTTAGAGGGCTAAGTACACCATCTCGTTTAATTTCCGTAATAGCACGTACGGTCCTTTATCAGTTAGGAAAGCTTTGAGCTTCCAGCAGCACAAGAGCTCACTAATAGTGGCTTAAGCAAACAGGGAAGTGTTCTCCCATGGAAGTCCAGAAGGAAGAGAGTACGTGCATCCTTTTGGTAACTCATTAGTCCCAGGGCTCTAGATCGAGTCTCTTGCTCTTCCATTCATGATTGTACAACGACCACAAGAGCCTAGAGCACTGTGTCATCGTGTGATTGCCTCCAAAATCCGAAATCAGGAACCAGAACAAAACTTTTCTCCTCCTGAATTTCCCCTTATCAAGGAGGCTCCCAGCTGACTTTCTTCATCTCATTGGTCAACCATGCTTATCCCTAGGCCAGACACTGGGCCTATTTTCCTTGAGATCAAGGAATCTCTGCCCAGGAACTAAACAAAACTTGGGTTCCATTCAGAACCTGCCCTGCAGAAGCTGGAATATAGCCCGCACTCTGTACAGCCAACACGTCAAGCTGTGTGACCCAGCTGTGTCAGTCCAGAGGAAGGGGACCCCTTTGCAGTTTGCCTATTGGGTTGCATTTTCATAAATTACTGGAAGGCCCAGTGCCAGTTAAAAGTGGCCCTGGCATATTAATGAAGAAGCCGGTAGTGGAATTTTTGCATTTAGTGGACATGCAATGCAGTCTCTCACTGGAAGTTATTAATCACTCCATTTTAAAGATGAGAAAACCAAGGCATGGGGAAATTAAATTATTTGCCAAGGATATACAGCTGCTAACTCACAAAGTGAAACTTGAAAATGAGTTTTGCCTGACTCTGAAGCCCAGATTCCCATCACTGGTATAACTGCTTTTCTTATATAAAGCCTAATATTAGCCCTGCAAATTGATATAGCATTGTAGTCCTTAAAGCTACATAAAGTTGATTCCTGAAGGAACTAGACTCCTGATTAATAAAAAATGGAAAACTGATCAAACTGCTAAAAGTCACTTTTAGGGACTTCCAAGGTGTCATTAGTTATAATTAGGGCCAAGGACACTGAACACTGTGTATACTGGATTGGTAAAAATTCTTACAGGCTTTGGGCCTTTACTGACTTGCTAGAATCATCCTTTCAGAAAAATTAGAGATTCCAATTCTAGTTGCCAAATCTACCAACAATCTCCTTTGTGACAATCCGTATTCACCTACCTCCATTTTTTCCTCAGGCTAATAATTTATGTCAGTTGGAGCTCAGTGTTTTATGAACCAAGGGTGAAATTATTAAATTTTATTGTTTGTGATTCCTTCCTTAAGTTATATTCCTATAATTGCAAACTGACTTGCATTCCCCAACCTCTATTTTGAATTTATTACTAACCTTCTTACTGCCTTTTTAGATCTCAGAAGTAAACTTCAAATATTTACAAATCTCAATTTCATGTTTTCTGAAAGTTTCATAAATCTGTGGGCAAATTCGGTGCTGGAGATAGAGAGTAATAAATCTGGATATTTATGTATTGTGCCAGCAGGTGCTGCACAAACTTTCCCATGTAGCTTGGTCAATGAGCTTCGGTCTTGACCTGTAACACTGGTTCTAGTCTAATCCTGAGGCTCATATTAACAGAATCATTATAAAACATCTGGTGACTTGTATATACAAAAACCCTTCCCTCATTCCTTCAGTCATAATTTGTAATCAGACAAGTTTAGTGGGTACATATGTTCTCCATGTTGGCAGAAGAGAGGGAATCAAGGGCATTTACACCATTTACTACGTTACCTTTTAAGACAGAGACGTAATGATGACCCATCCTAGTTTTAAGGTTATGTCCAAACTTGCAAGTGCTATAAAAATCTATTATTTATTTATTTTTAAATATTTATTTATTTATTTATTTATTTATTTTTTGCAGTACACGGGCCTCTCACTGTTGTGGCCTCTCCCGTTGAGGGGCACAGGCTCCGGACACGCAGGCTCAGAGACCATGGCTCATGGGCCCAGCCGCTCTGCGGCATGTGGGATCTTCCCGGACCGGGGCACGAACCCGTGTCCCCTGAATCAGCAGGCGGACTCTCAACCACTGTGCCACCAGGGAAGCCCCGAAAGCTATTATTTTTGAAGATCTCTTATTCCAAGTATATTTAATGTGCTTAGAGAAGTGAAATATAGAAGTTCTAGAAGAAAACACAGTGGAATTAAAAAACAATTGTATAGTGGAGAAGGTTTTACTATACATGACAAGAATGCAGAAGCCATAAATAAAAGGCTGCTAAATTTTGCTACATAAAAATTTAATATTTATATGACAACAGCACCCAAAACAAAGTCAAAGACAAATGACAAACTGAGGAAAAATGTATGCATCCCATAGAGCAAAGGGCTATTTTTTTAATATGCAAGAAGATCTTATAAATGAATACAAAAAGATGAATAACTCAATTACAAAAGCAGATAAAGAACATGAATAGGAAGCTTACTAAAAACAAATTAAAATGGTGAAAAGAGAATGAAAGAAAACAGGTTTAACATTATTAATAATTCAAGAAATGAGGATATAAACAATAAGATTTTTTTTTAAACATCAGATTGGCAAAAATTAGAAAGTTGTTATAATACCCAGTGTTGGCAAGGGTGTGATCAATAGGCCCTTTCTTGCATTGTTGGTGGGAGGATAAATTAGTGAAGCTACTTGAAGGGCAATTTGGTGGAATTTAGAAAAATGAAAAATATACTAGTACCCTTTGACTTGGCAACTCCTTTTTAAAAATAACCTACTTTTCTTGCCCTGTGTACAAATATATGTGTGTATGAATGCTCATTTCAGCATTGTTTGTACTTTCAAAAAGCTTTAAACAACTTTCCTGTCCATCAGTAAGGCATTGGTTAAATAGTGATGGAACACTCCTACATAGAAAGTAGGAAATTTTATGAAGCCTAAATAGCTCTATATGTCCAAGACTAGAGGGAATTCTCTTTAATCATTACGTGTATATTCTTGTAGTAACAAGATTGCGAAGTAAAGCAAAAATCATTATAACATGAAAATATTCACTAAGTAACTGGCCACTCAAATATCTTTCCTTGCTATCTCTGCCCATCAAATGATGAGAACAGCTCAAACCCTACCCACATCAAGTGTTGATCTGATAGTCTTAGACTAATCAACAAAAGAAGAAATAAACAATAATTAACTGAGATCCTTGGGAAAACTGATAAAACCCAGAAATAGCTTTGTACAAATGACTGTCCTTAGATAATGCCGTGAAAATTAAATATGAGTGGAAGGATGTTATATTAAGCTATCATACAATTTGAGGGGGAAAAGGACCCATCCCCTCACTTCTAGCCATGAACACTTGATTTATTTTCTCCTTCTAAGAAATACCACAAGGTTGCAATTATAATCTAATTTAATTTTTTAAATGAGAAATAAATTTTCATGATTTTTAGGCTTTTTTAAAGATTAAGTCCCAATCTAATTCTCACTGTTAACTATTATATTTTGGCCTCAGTTTTAGGAGACCTTTTTGCAACTCTGGTTATACTGATACAACCTCCTGTATATTGTTAAATGAATAGAATAGATTGCCAAATTGTCTTCTCCTGCTTGGGTAAAAATTATATACCTATATAAGCATATATATAGATACACATATATATGTATATATACATATACACACATATGTATACATATACTTGTATATACATAGAGCATTCCCGGCAAGATACACAAGAAACTGGTGATAGTAGCACCTCTGAAGCAAGAAACATAGGGGACTGCATGACAGAGAAGGAGACATTTACAGTTTTCTATGATTTCTTCGCACAATTTTTGTGTGAGCATATATTAATTTTATCATTTAAAAAATCTAGCTAACAATTAATTAAAAGCATGAACAAAATGTAAGTCAGAACTAATTCTATCAACAGGCGTTTTCAATTATTGTTGAAGATTATCTTATATGGAATAGGAATTCACACAGGGTGAATAAGAAAGCAAATATTTCACCAAAACAATCCTGTAGCTTTAATAAAAACTCCCCCGATTGTCAGGATAGAGCCAATCATTCACACAAAATGTCCCACAGCCATGGTTAAATTTATGAAGGGATCTTTACCCCTATAATTTTTTCTATAGTATTTATTTCCTGCATCTCATAAATTAGTCATCTAAAACTTCCCAGTTTGAAAATGACCCCCTCCCACAGTAAATTAGGTCTGTTTTAGAGTTCCCCAAGCTCTTTCTGGAGACGTAAGTTGTGTCTGCACAGCTCTTAGGGTCAAGAACAGACACTACACTTGTTCTTGGAGGACCTTTGCCCTCTTAGAAATCATGTCACTCACACACTTTCCCTTTTCTCTCTCTTTCCTTACCTCCCTCACTCCTGTCCTCCTCATAGTGGATGTACGGTTCATCATCACCGGCCTTGCCAGCCCTTCCAGCCCCTGGGTTCCTGAGCAGTCCTGAACCTGGGCTGCCTTTGTGACCTGCTCCAGGTCATGTGTTTAGAGATCTGCCTTTGTTCCCCATCCAATTAGCTTTGTTAATTGCTAGGATAGATCATCTTTATTGAATGCTTACTATGTACTAGGCATGATGCTAAGCACATTTGTCAAGATGGGTTCTTAAAAATCATTCCTGTTTTACAGACGAGGAAGCTACCAAATATGATTCTGATCCAGGACCATGGGGAATAACTGCAACTACTCAAAAAGCACGCAATGTTTAATTAGTCCATCAGCAAATTTTGCCTAGAATCCAACCATTTCTCATTACCTCCCCTGCTGCCACACTGGTCCCTGCCACCATCATCTCTAGCCTCCAACTGGCCATTCTTGTTCCCTTGCCTGCTTCTTTAAATTCTTTAAATGTGCGCCAGGGTTTACGGCTCCTCTGCTTCCCATCTTTCCCTAAGGAGAAACAAAGTGCTTACAATGGCCTATAAGGCCCGACCTGACTCTCTCTACCTTTCTGAAATCATCTACTACTATTTGTCCCTTAGTACACTTTGCTCCACCCACACTACTTTTACAACTCCCGATTTATGAATTTCAGAAAATAGATTAATTCCATTTCTGTGATATGCCCAAATAACTTTAGTTTTGAAACAGATTGGAAACCAATGTTGCACTGTGAAGTTGTTTATTGTCTCTCTAGCCCCAACTAGAATGTAAACTCTGCAAGGTCAGAAACTATCTGCTTTATTTGCTGCTGTTTCTGGTGACTAGAACAGTGACTGACACATAGTATGTTTTGAAGTACTTGTGGATTTATGAGTGAATAAGTGGGAAAAAACACATGCTTTGGAATCAGATAGAAATGGGTTCAGGGACTTCCCTGGTGGTCCAGTGGTTAAGACTCCGCGCTCCCAATGCAGGGGGCCCGGGTTTGATCCCTGTCCGGGAAATAGATCCCACATGCCGCAACTAAAAGATCCCGCATGTCACAACTTAAGATCCCGCAAGCCGCAAGGGCAAACTGGTATTCATTGAAATCATTCAATAAATGTTTCTTGAGCATCTACTATGGTGCATACTCTGGTATACAAAGATAAATGAGTTATTATGCATACCCTCAAGGAACTCATTTCAATATAATGACTCATTTATTAAACCAAGAATAATGACTTGGCAAAATGAAAAGTTCTCCTCATAGAGTATGAAAATGTTAATCCTGCATTGACGACTATTTTCCCTTACACCTGTGAAAATTATTACCTTAATATTCTTAGCTTTTATATTTTTCAATTATGCCTTAAATATATAGCCAAACATTCGAATAAACACAGCAATCTATATCCATTTAGATTCAATTAGTATCATTAAATTTTCAGGGTTTCTTTTTTCTTCCTAGTAATATATTAAATTTGTAGTTTTAAAACAAACTTTATAAAGATAGCATGAAAAAGCCGATTTTTAGGACTGTTGATTTTTTGAGTTCACAATGTTGTGTTTAATTTCTGCTGTACAGCAAACTGACTCAGTTATACGTACACGTATTCTTTTTCATATTCTTTTCCATTATGGTTTTTCACAGGATATTGAATATAGTTCCCTGTGTTATACAGTAGGACCTTGTTGTAGCACTGTTGATTTTTTTTTTTTTTTTTTTTTTTCGGTATCTCACTGTTGTGGCCTCTCCCGTTGCGGAGCACAGGCTCCAGACGCGCAGGCTCAGCGACCATGGCTCACGGGCCCAGCCGCTCCGCGGCATGTGGCATCTTCCTGGACCGGGGAACGAACCCATGTCCTCTGCATCGGCAGGCGGACTCTCAACCACTGTGCCACCAGGGAAGCCCAAGACTGTTGATTTTTAATGAACAAATGATGAAGGGTGTTTTTAAGTGGAATGAATTAAAAATAAATTTTATCCATTTGAAAAAACGTTCATTTATAATTTACCACTGTGTTTTCATTAAATAGAGAATCATGGATCTGCAGTTCAGAAAAGTGAATATCAATGAAATATAGCACACACAACAGGTGAATGGTCCCTAAATTGTTATTACTATCATTTCAATTATTTATGCAGTAAACTGTATAACAATAACATTAAAAGATAAATACAGACCTTAGCTCCCTGATGTGCTTACTTCTTCCCCCAGATCGTATTTACAATTAACCAGAAGCTGGAATTCCAAGTCTTATTGAGAAATATTTCACTCGCTTTTGAATCATACCACCTCCTTCTCTGAGTCTCCCTACTGTACTCTACATCTGATGAAATATTTATTTGAACAAACAAAATGCATATGTACAAATAAATACAAATGTCAGGAGCTGACACACAAATGCAAACACATGTCTACCTATACCCTCCATTTGACAGCATGACAGGCTAAAGAGCATTTTGAATGGAAACTATGCATAAAGCTCTAAAACAAATGACCAGACAAAAGCGCTGTAATCAGTTTAACGTCTTTAGAAAATCTGCCTTCCTCTAAAAGTGTGATTCTTTGATGACTCATAGTGGCAGGACAGGTAAAGAAGGAATGGATGGTATATGTATAACTGATTCACTCTGTTATAAAGCAGAAACTAACACCATTGTAAAGCAATTATACCCCAATAAAGATGTTAAAAAAAAAAAAAAAAAGAAGGAATGGATGCCTGGAAGCCATGAATGGCAAGAGAGCAAGTGAGGCAGCCCTCCAGCCCCATCACCTGACCCCATCACTTGATTGTGGAAGAATTAAGGGCAAGTTTCTGAATCTTCCTGCATCCGGATGCCCGGAAACCAATCATCGCCCTCCCATTTTGTTGGGCCATTAACAGAGCCTCAAACTCTATCTCTGTCCAAACCAAAGCACAAAGAAAATAATTTTTCATCTGAAGAATCATCTTAAGATCCCCAAATGGAAAGTAAGGGGAGCAGTAAACCTCTTAAACCCCAGTTTGGCAGCTCTAAACACAGGGCATTAAGGTAAGATGGTTATTTACGGCAGAAGGGAGCGAGAAGAATTCCATTCCCAAATGAGAGATGCATGGACAAAGAGAAGATGGGAGACCGGGTTGCCTCACCCCCTGCACCATTCAAACAAGAAGGGAAATCATTTTAATCAAGAATCAGGTGCCGCAAATACTCAAAGGCAAAGCCTTCACTTTTAACTCAGTCACCCAGATAATGCAAGCAGTGCGTACATTGTTTTCCTCCGCAAACAGAAGATGATTGCCTAAGAATGCCCCTTAACGCTGCCTGTAAGATCTTCGCTGGGGCGAAGCCTACTTCCTTCTGTTTATTCTGCCCTCAGCCCCTCAACCGCCTTTTCTCTCCCGCCCCGGCGCTCAGGGCTTCCCCGGGCGCTTCCGGCGGGGGAGGGTCTGACTTCCGGCTCCCTCCCTGACTGGGTCTGGGGATTTGCTCCGCAGGCGAGTCCTCCGGTCTCCTGTTTTATTTTCCTTCCCTCGGATTGGAAGCAGAAAGTAGAGTAAGGAAAAAAGTTCTCTTTCAGGGCGCTCTTCGTCCTGTTTCCCTTGGGAGGGGGGTAACAGGTCTGTTTCTTGCTGTGTCTCAGGGCTTGTGGGAGCCTAGTTCCCCGACCAGGGATCCAACCCGGGCCCTCAGCAGTGAGAGCGCAGGACGCCAACCACTGGACCGCCGGCGAGTTCCCCACAGTTGAGGCTCGGTGGGATTCTTCGGAGTTTCCAGGGCTCCCTCTGGAATGAATCCCTTCCCCGGCGTGGGAGGGAGCCTGACCGCCTCTTCTTGTCTGTGCCCCAGTCGGAATCTTTTCCAGTTCTCAGCCAGGCCAGCACTTTCCGTTGAACAGAGATCTTCTAGACCCCAAGTGGGGGAGACCTGGGCTGTTTCTGAGGCAAATGACGGCCGTAATTATTTTCAAAGCTATCGTCTCCACCTGGGGAGGGACTTGAGGGGGCAACAGGGCGCTCCACGAATATTTATGATGGGGCAGAGCAGCTCACTCTTTGTTGTGTGTGGCAGAAGGCGGCTGAGAGCTGCACCTCTGAGGTAACCCCAGCTCGGGAGGTGGGGAGGGCAGGGGTGCAGAGGGAGGGACGCAGAGGAGGGAAGCGGCACGTTGTAGCCCGCCCGGCTTTCCCGGGAGGAGCGCGCCATGAAGCCCACTCCCTCAGACTCCATCTCCTAGGAAGCTGGGGAAGAAGAGGTGTCCTCTGTCACCAGGTGTTGGTGTTGGGGGGGAGTCTCATCAGGGGGATCTAAGAACACACCCTCAAAGCCTCGGCTGTTAGTACTGCCCAGCTCCAAACTTTCTCTGCTTTAAATACGTCTTCTCTCGTAATCCAGGGCCACATATCTCGAGGCGGGAAACTGGCCGCCATAACCTGCCACTCCCCAACATGGTGATGATGACCCCTCCACTGGGCCCCTTTACTTGGCAGGGCGAGAGTTGTTACAAAACCCAGCAGGGAGAATGGCTTCTTATACTATTGCTGCAGATCCACGTGGTGTTGGATTAATCACATTGCTCCAGAGGAGTGAGAGATGTGCTGGGAGAACGATGGGGCTGAGAAGCTGGAACTCATAGGTCCTAATCCCACTGACTGGGATCCTGGAACCCCTCCTTTCTCCAACCCCAGTGGTTCCCAAACTTTTTTGGAAAAGTACGCAATCCTTTTTGTAAAGGTAGTGTTCTCAGGAATTTTAACATACGAACAGATCAAAGCAGGGCTGTGGCAGTTGAAGGGACTGGGGGACATGGAGCCCTGCAACCCCACCCCTTTCTGTCAGAGGAGGAGCAAGAGAGGGAACAGCAGCCCTAGGTGCCTCTGTGAGATCCTGGGGGTCTTCAGAACAATTTGAAAATTAATGAACTAGATGACCTCTAAGATAACTTTCAGTTTTTCTGATCTCATCATTTAAAATGTCTTCCTTCTAAAGTGCCCGGATTGATAACTGGTGTATTTAGGAGTAGAAGGGGAATGGAGGAAAAAGGGAAGAG
>NW_006792454.1:4629910-4664875 GCF_000442215.2 Lipotes vexillifer
AAGAAGGGTAATGGAGGAAAAAGGGAAGAGCGGGCTATCCTTGAGAATTTGGGTCTTACAGGGCAGGAGTCTCAGACTGGAAGAATGTCAGAGGTTTCAGCAGTGTTCATCATGCTGGGTCACCGTTTGTTTTGGCCTTTTTCATTTGTGTGCAGCAGCAGGGTGAATGAACGTGCTTTATTTCCTCAGCAGCAGGACTGGGTCCCCCTGTCCCCTCCCCCCGGTGAGCGCGTAGTGTGTCATGGTGTTACCAGGGACAGGCTGACAGTAGTACCAAATTAGGGAAAGGACTGACTGAGGATTCCTGGCCAAACTGCATCCCGGATGCTCAGCCAGCAAAATCAGTGGAAGTGTGTGTAATCCTGTATATATGAGGATGGTATGTGCTCGGCCAGCAACGCAGGAAAAAGGATAATCAAGCGGGACAGGGTCTTTAATAAGTGTAAAACTAAACATCATCAAAATGCTGCAATACAATACCAGGGGCTGGAAGTGGTTAGGGTTGTGATTACGAAAAGGGCATCAGTATAGGATGTCACTTCTCGCAAAGATCCAAGAAAATGTCTAGCATTCGTTTTTGTAAACAAAGCCATAGCACACTGGAGTAATTTCTATTTCAAACATATAGTCATACCACCTTTATTTAGAACACAGACGAGGGGATTGGAATGGTATATAAATCTGAGACAAGACTCCGTATTGTAAGTTACTCCGCAAAAGAGCAAAAGGCAAGGCCCATTCTAAACAAATACAGGGCTATTCAGCTCCGAAGCATTGTTAATCTTTTCATTAAAAGGCAGAGTCATTATGTTCCAAATCCTTATTCCAAAGATCAAATCCAGATTTTCCAGCTCATGAAACAATGGAGTCATTTCTACAAAAACCAGAAGAGAGATAGATGCTAGGCAAATATTGCAGACCAGATCATTATTGTTATAGAGACCATGTCTACGTCGCTGTGTTTGCATATAGACGTAGACATGCACTCTAAACAAGGAAAATATTAGAAGCAAAGTGATATACTAGCCTATGAATAGAAGACAACATGAATCAAATATCTTCTCTAGCGCCAACCACTTCTGCTGCTACTGCAACACAGCAGAGCTTTGTGTGTATGTGTGTGTGTGTGTGTCTCCTTTCCATTCCTGGCATTGGTTTAAGAACTACAGTTGTGGCTTGTGACTGTGCCCCAGCATGCCAATCTAGGGTGTTGCTGTTTAGAGTAGTTAGCTTATTGGGAACAAAAGGTATTTGATCTTCTCTCCTCTCCTGAAGCTCAAACTACCTAAATGTAATGTTGGCTTGGCTTTGTGGTGAGAAACAGGCTGAACAGTTGGAAATAGCAGCCAAGCTTAAAATCTATGGGTGCCAGTTCATTGTTGGCGACCACACTTTCCCTTGGAGCAAAAATTTTACAGACAAGAATAAGCCTACATTTCCAGATGCATGTTCCCTTTGAAGGAGTTCCCTGAGGGTGGAAGGAGTGGGAAAGAATATGAAGGAGAGGCCTGTGTTATAAACACTCATGGCCTGCCCTCTTTTTCTGTTTCTTCTCCTGAGAGTGTGAACCCAGGAGTAGTGGGAATGAAATGGTTCTACTCACAGAATCATGTGAGGTGGTCAGAGGCAGAAGGAAAGTTCATTGCCAATGTATACTTTTTGGCACCGGCAAATGCTTTTTGATGAAGTTCTAAGCACTAGGCCTACAAATCCCCTGGCTTTTTTGAATGGTGTCAGAGCCTTTCTCACATGTGCTGATGAAAACTATGGAACCAAAAATCCTTGAGCATTTCCTGTGCCTTTGGGGCTCAGTGCATTAGTGGAAGGAATGTGGAATTTAAAGGGAGAAATTCGCTTCACTGCTGACCTCTGGGAGAACCGAATGGCACATGGATGAA
Source organism: Lipotes vexillifer (assembly GCF_000442215.2). Lineage (NCBI taxonomy): Eukaryota > Metazoa > Chordata > Mammalia > Artiodactyla > Lipotidae > Lipotes > Lipotes vexillifer. Next base: position 4,631,809 of record NW_006792454.1, read on the forward strand.
GTATTTCATTGATCTAGCACCTATCTGGAGAGAACAAGGGAACTTATAGACTATTTATCATCAATCAGTATGCAACATATAATTTCCTTGAGGTACGTTGGCTTCAGGTGACATAAGTAGGGAAAGGTGAGTTGCCCTAGGTTCAATGGCAAACTAGTCACAAGAAGTAAGTGTATATATCTTTGTAAATGGTATAAGAGTCTATAATGCTGATCTTAAACATTAAGGCCTTGCCTGTAACTATTGAGAATCAGATATGGGACTGATGGAGTAAATCTGTGGACCAATTTCCCATCAGAGAAACTTGGCCAGTAGTGGCACTAAGGCCCCACAAACATTCATCCAATCAGCATTTAATCCAAGCCCCCCCGCTATGCTTCCTCTGCAAATGTGGCTTCAGAATAATTCCCCTAAACCCTTTTCTTTCCAACCAGCTTTCTGTTCCTTTCTGTATAGACATTCTGGCATCCAAACTGATCTTGCCCTTTTTGGGAAAATGATGCAGTCTCATCAAACCGAAGTGGAAAAGAGATGGATTTTTATTATTATTGTACCGGTCAGGGTCCTGACAGGAAACAGGTGGCATACTGAACTTGGTAATTTGAGGAAAGTTTAGTACAGGGAACGCTTACAAAGGTGTTGGCAGGTTGTGAGGAAACTGCAAGAAATAGTGCAGAATCTCAGGGCTGTTGACAACTGGGTGAGCACCTCTAGCCTGAGCAGGTGAGGGGAAGGAGTAGCTGCTAGAATCAGAAGGGAAATAATTGTGCAAAGAGGACTGTGGGTAAAAGGAGATGCAAAGCTTCAGTGGACAAGCACAGCGAGCCTTTGGGTGACTCCAAGGGAATCATGCAGGAAGGAAGTGATGAGAATGAATACAGCAGCCTCCCTCTCCTCCCTCCATCTCACCTTCTACTGGTGCTTCTCATTAGCCAAACCCAATGGGAAACCAGTGGTAAACTTAGACCAATGACGCAGTCTTTATAGGTTAGGCTCCAAGGCTTAGGGCAGGGTAGAGAGGATGGAAAGTGAATGTGGAGGAGCAAATGAGTGCTATCGAGCATGGTTAGGCCTGAATTCAAATCCATGCCTATTGATGAACTGTTCATCTTGGGCACGTTATTTAATCTATATTAGCCCTCACTCTGGGGAGACAGTTACTTACAAATCATTTCTGTTCCACAGCCCCAGAACCCATTTCAACTCCAATAAAAGGAAATTGTTAATGTTATAAGTTTTCATAACTGGGATGACTTTAAATGACATTCATATTTACACTACTTACCAAAACGTTCTAACTCAGTAATGTACATTTATATTACACTTTAATGCTTATTTCTTAGTTGTTATATACTGTGAGAACAAAATTTTTAGCAGTTTTATTGAGATTACAATTGACCTGCAATAAACTGCACGTGCTTAAAATATATAATACATTAAGATTTGGCATATGTAGACACCCATGATACCATCACAGCATTAATATAATAACCATATCTCCCACCTCTAGAAGTTTCCTCATGCGTCATTATGGTCTCTCTCTCCCTCTTCCCCATGCCCCCTTCACCATCCATTGATAAGCTTTCTATCACTGTACACTAGATTGCATTTATTAGATTTTTATATAAATATTTAAAAATCTAGTTTCTTTTACTTAAAATAATTATTGGTGATTTATCCATTTTGTAGCATGTATTGATATTGTATTACTTTATAATGCTAAGTAGTATTCCATTCTATAAATATACCACAGTTTATCCATTTGTTTATCCATCCAGATGTTGATAGACATTTGGGTTTTTTTCAGTTTTGAATGTTATGAATAAAGTTACTCTGAACATTCATTGGGATATGTGCTTTCATACTTCTTGGGTAAGCAGAATGGCTGGATCATATGGTAAGTGTATGTTAATTTTTTGGGAAACTGCCAAATTGTTTTCCAAAGTAGTTGCATCATTTTACATTTCCAACAGTAGTATATTAGAATTCCATTTCTACAATGGCAGTTCCTCAAAAAATTAAAAATAGAATTACTGTATGATGCAGTAATCCACTTCTGGGTACACACCCAAAACTCAAAACTCAGGGACTCAAGAGATATTTGCACACCTATGTTCATAGCAGCATTATTTGCAATAGCCAAAAGGCAGAAGCAAGCCAGGTGTCCACTGATGAGTGAATGGACAAACAAAATGTGTTATACACATAGCATGGATTATTATCCAGCCTTAAAAAAGAAGGAAACTCTGTCACATGCTACAATATAGATGAATCTTTTTATTGAGGTATAGGTGATGTATAATATTATATAATTTTTAGGTGTACAACATGGTGATTCACAATTTTTAAAGGCTATATTCCATTTATAGTTATTATAAAATATTGGCTATTCCCTGTGTTGTATAATATATCCTTGTAGCTTATTTATTTTATATATAGTAGTTTGTACCTCTTAATCCCCTACTGTATCTTGCCCCTCCCCCTTCCCTCTCCCCACTGGTAACCACTAGTTTGTTCTCTATATGTATGAGTCTGTTTCTTTTTTGTCATATTTACTAGTTTGTTTAACTTTTTAAATTCCACATGTAAATGATATACAGTATTTGTCTTTCTGTGTCTGACTTATTTCACTTAGCATAATGCCCTCCAAGTCCATCCATGTTGTTGCAAATGACAAAATTTCATTCTTTGTTATGTCTGAGTAGTATTCCATTGTGTATATATATATATATATATATATATATATATATATATATATATATATATTTTCTAACAGATTTTGTTATTAATTCAGGGGCATATATATATATGTATATACCACTTCGTTATATAGATGACTCGAGTCCATTATGCTACGTGAAATAAGGCAGTCACAAAAATACAAATACTATATGATTCCATATATATAGGTACATTGAGTAGTCAAATTCATAGGGACAGAAAGTAGGATGATAGTTGTCAGAGACTGGGAGGAGGGAGGAATGGGGAGTTTAATGCATGTAGAGTTTCAGCTGTGCAATATGAATTGTACACTTAAAAATGATTAAGGTGGTAAATTTTATGTATATTTTAACCACAATAAAAATAGAATAATATAAAATAAAAATTTTAGAAATTGGAGAGAAAATGAGTAGCCATACTTGTAAGAGGAAAACCAAGCATCCCTGAAGCCAAGGACTTAATCCCTGATGTCAGTTGGTGGCATTTGGGTTGAAACTTCATATTTCAACTGACTTCAGGTTGCTCAGCATAAGTGCACATACCCACAAGGGCTAAGGGTGTACCAAGAATATTAAGGAAAAAACAAAAGTCAACTAGCAAGACTTATGGAGTATTCTAAAAAGTAACACAAAATAATAATGTCCAAATGTCAATATAATGCAGTAACAGAGATGAAAAACAAAAAACAAGCCCTGACTACTTCAACTTTGACTACTGCTCTTCCCTTGGTGTGTTTTACCCAGTCTTGAACTTCCATTTATCACTATATGTTATCAGTATAGACTGTACTATCATTTCCCTCTTCTCACTCTGCTATGCTTCCATGGCAAAGACCTTGCCTCCCACCAAAACCAAACCTCTCTGTCTCTCTCTCTCTCTCTCTCTCATAGACACACACACACACACACACACACACACACACACATTCTATTCCTGGCAGTTCCCCAACATTACTAGCAGTTTCATGGTTCCTTTGCAAATACTATTCCCTTCATCAAAAATACTCTTCTCCAGTCTTTCCCATGATGATCCAGCTGATCCTTCTACACTCAGCTGAAACATCTCCTCTTCTGTGAGGGGTATCTTTTGGTCATGTAATTAATGCATAAGAAGCTGTAGTTCTGTAAAGCACTTACAGAACAGTTATTTTTTTGAAGTATATAATTTCGATATGCTCTTGCATTTGTGAAATTTAAAGAGTAAAAGATACAAAAAAGTACAATTTTAACATACTTCTCCAACACAGTATATACTTTTTAGGAGATTTTTAAAAGATTCTTCCCAGAAGAAAATAAGCTGTCATCTGAAATCATTGTCCCTCAGTAATGTAGACAAATCCATGTACAGTGAAAAAGGTCACTTAAAAACCTGCTAATAGCTTACACACAACATGAGAACTAATAGACGAAACCCTGTTAACAGATTAGAGCTATTTAAAAGAATAATGTTTGGACACTAGAAAATCAGATATGCATTCTAGAACACAATGAAACTCCCATGAAGATAAATGGAAAATCAGAAGAGCCAAGTACTAATAATGTAGAAAATATAATACTAGCTTGAATCCATTTTTTTGAACACCTCGTATTCAATATCATTCTTCTGAAGTATTTGATTTGGCTTAATACTAGCCTAGAAGAAGAAAAAAATTTCAATGGCCAGATTTGGAAGATGGGGTAGGGAGAACGTGGCTAAATAAAGGTACAGGAGGTATTTTGTTACTTTGTTCCTAATATGTTCTCATTAAAGAGTTGTTGAGAGATTTCCCTGGTGGTCCAGTGGATAGGACTCCACGCTCCCAATGTAGGGGGCCTGAGTTCGATCCCCGGTCAGGGAACTAGATCCCGCATGTGTGCCACAACTAAGCGTTCGTGTGCTGCAACTAAGAAGCCCACGTGCTGCAACTAAGACCCGACACAGCCAAAATAAATAAATAAATTTAAAAAAAAAGGTTGTTAAATTTCTTCTTGCCACTGTGCCTTACCCCAGATTTAGCTGGTATATCCCCAGGTGTGACTAAATTAGAGCACTCTTCCTTGGGTGTGGTTTTCTTTCTCTGGATGAACTTCAAAAGGAGCAGGCGGTATGAGCCTAGGGTTGAATCTTTACATAACCATGACACTTTGGAACAAAGAAACTCACCACTTTAAGCAGCTACAACTTCTAGAAGAATAAGAATTAGCAGTTAATGTTATTTAAGGAGTCGTTAGCAAGAGAATTGATGACAGTGTTTTGGGAATCCTCCCTGAGTATTTAGGATACTGTTATTTAGAAGACATTGCAAATCCAGGAGCTTTTAAAGCCTTCAGGCACGACCCCAAATAAAACTGGTAGGCAACTCGCTTTCATCAATTGAACTACCATCAAGTGCCAGGGATTGTACATTTCTTATTTAATCCTCCACATTCTGAAAGGCGGATACTATTTTTCTGTTTTTGTAGGAAAGCAAAGTAAGGCTCAAGAAACTTGGGTGAGTTACCCCAATTAGTGGCAGAAGGGTGACTTTAACCAAGCCTCTCTGGGTCTAGTGTTTTTCTGCTTCACCATGATGCCTCATCTTACAAATGTTTGTTGAGGGTTCTGTGAATTTGTGTGTCTTTTAAAGCTCCCATGGTGATTGCAATGCTTAGTCGGGTTTGAGGACACTCATTTAACTAGGTATGAGGGTTTTACTGTGTTATCTTGTAAGGAATACAGTACAGTGTTTATATTTCAAAAGGCAAACATTGGGAATTAGTGATGTTTAACATAAAGGAGTTTATAACAATTAGTGAGTTTCACTCACTGCAGAGATATTCCTGGGGGTCACCCAAAGGATCTTAAAGCAGTCCTCAAATTATACTACAAAGGCAGATTTCTCTATGACTTCCCTGCCCTACTGTGCTTGTTTCTTCCAGTCTGTAGCTATGGCTTCTTAAACTTCATTTCTCAATCTACTATAAACTTGCTAAACTTTGATAAATATTGCTTCCAAACAAAATATCTTAGTTCCTAGAAATTCCCTTCGGTCTTTAACTTACAAAAAGCATTAAAATCATGAGTCTTTTTTAAACTACATTTCTGAATGGGCATATTTTAACTTTTTCAGTGGGAAGCTCTCCAGGTTTTCTCTTTATGCTTGGAGTTCAGAAAATACAGCAGTTTGTGTCTAAGAATGTCTTCTAACGAATGTGGAGGTTGGAGCCAGGCCTGCCTTGGCAGTTGGATTCTCTATTTTTTCAATTCAGGGAAATGATCTTTTAGTGTTGTTTTAGATTATTTCTTCTCTTCTGTTTTCTTATTTTATTCTTTCTTGAGCATCTTTTATTTTTTATTTTTCTTTATTTTTATTTTTGTGGTACGTGGGCCTCTCACTGCTGTGGCCTCTCCCGCTGTGGAGCACAGGCTCCGGACATGCAGGCTCAGCGGGCATGGCTCACGGGCCCAGCCGCCCCGCGGCATGTGGGATCTTCCTGGACCACGGCATGAACCTGTGTCCCCTGCATCAGCAGGCGGACTCTCAACCACTGCGCCACCAGGGAAGCCCTGGAGCATCTTTTAAATGGATATGGAATCTCTGGAACTAATTTTGCTGTCTTTTTTTCTTTGGATCCAGTTTCACTGAGATATACTTGACATATAACATTGTATTAGTTTAAGGTGTACAGTATAATGATTTGATGTATGTATATATTGCAAAATGATTATCACAGTAAGTTTAGTCAAAATACATCACCTCTCATAGTTACAAAAATCTTTTTCTTGTGGTAAGAACTTTTAAGATCTATTCTCTTAGCAAATTTCAAATATACAACATAGTATTGCTAACTATAGTGACCATACTGTATATTATATCCCCAGAAATTATTTCTCATAGCTAGAAGTTTGTAACTTTGACGACCTTCACCCATTCCCCCAACCCCCACCTCTGGAAAGCACCAATCTGTTCTCTGTTTCTATGAGTTTGGTTTATTTTAGACTCTACATAAAAGTAAAATCATACAGTTTTTGCCCTTCTCTGATTAATTTCACTTAATATAATGCCTCAAGTTCCATCCATGTTACAAATGGCAGGATTTCCTTCGTTTTTATGGCTGAATAATACTCCCTTGTATAGCTGATATATATATCCTCTATCCATTCATCTGTTGGTAGGTGCCTAGTTGTTCACATGTCTTGGTGATTGTAAATAATGCTGCAGTGAAAATGGAGGTGTAGATGTCTCTGACATAGCGATTTTGTTTTCTTCAGATATATACCCAGAAGTGCAATTTCTGGATCATATGGTAGTTCTATTTTTAATTTCTTGAGGAGCCTTCATACTGTTTTCCATAGTGGATGTCCCAATTTACATTCCCACCAAGAGTGCACAGGGTTCCCTCTTTTTTTGCATCCTTGTCAACACTTATCTCTTGTCTTTTTATAATAGGCCATTCTAACAGCTGTGATGCAATATCTCATTGTGGTTTGATTTGCATTTCCCTGTTGATTTCCCTGTTGATTAGTGATGTTGAACACCTTTTCATGTACCTGCTGGCCATCTGTATATGTTCTTTGGAAAAGTGTCTGTTCAGGTCTTCTGCCCTTTTTAAAATAGGATTTGGTGTGTGTGGGGGTGTTACTATTGAGTTATATGAATTCTTTATATATTTTGGATATTAACTCCTTATCAGATATATGATTTATAAATGTTTTCTCCTAGTCTATCATTTGTCATTTCATTTTGTTGATGGTTTCCTTTGCTTTGCAGAAGCTATTTAGTTTGATATGTTCCCACTTATTTTAGCTTTTGTTGCCTTTGCTTTTGATGTAAAATTCAAACAATCATTGCCAAAACCAATGTCAAGAAGATTACCCCCTATATTTTCTTCTCAGAGTTTTATGGTTTTAGGTCTCACATTCATGTCTTAAATCCATTTTGAGGTGATTTTTGTATATGGCATAAATGAGGGTCTAGTTCCATCCTTTTGCATGTGGCTGTCCAGTTTGTCCTATACCACTTATTGAAGAGACTATCCTTTCCCCATTGTATATTCTTGGATCCTGTGCTGTAGTAAACTGCTCAACTATTATGCATGGTTTTATTTCTGGGCTCTCTATTCTGTTCCATTCGTCTATGTGTCTGTTTTTATGGCAGTACCATACTGTTTTGATTACTATAATACCTTTGTAATAGAGTTTGAAATCAAGAAGTGTGATGCCGCCAGGTCTTCTTTTGATCTTCTTTCTCAAGATTGCCTTGTCTACTCGGGGTCTTCTGTGGTTTCATTCAAATTTTAGAATTGTTTGTCCTATTTATGAGAAAAATGCCATTGGAATTTTGATGGGGATTGCAATGAGTTTGCAGATCACTTTGGGTAGTGTGGACAGTTTAACAATGTTAATTCTTCCATTCCATGAACATAGAATATCTTTCCATTTATTTGTGTCTTCTTTAATTTCTCTTTCTCACTGTTGTTAGTGTATAGAAATGCAACTCATTTTTGTATATTGAGTTTGTATCCTGTAACTTTACTGAATCTATTTGTTAGTTCTTACAATCTTTTGGTGGAATCTTTAAGGTTTTCTACTTATAATATCATATCATCTGCAAATAGAGAAAGTTTTACTTCTTCCTTTCTGATTTAGATGTCTTTTTTTCCTTAATTGCTCTGGCTAGGATTTTGAGTACTATGTTGAACAAAAGCAGCAGATTTGGGCATCCTTGTCATGTTCCTGATCTTAAAGGAAATGCTTTCAGATTTCACTACTGAGTATGATGTTAGCTATGGGCTTGTCATGTGTGGCCTTTATTATGTTGAAGTACTTTCCTTCTATAACCACTTTGAGAGTTTTCATCATGAATGGATGTTGAACTTTGTCAAATGCTTTTTCTGCATCTATTGAGATAATCATATGATTTTTGTCTTCCATTTTGTTAATGTGGTGTAAAACGTTGATTTATTTGTGAATGTTGAAACCATCTTTACATCTGGGAATAAATCCAACTTGATCATGTGGTGTATGATCCTTTTTAATGTATTGTTGAATTTATTTTGCTACTATTCTGTTGAGAGTTTTTGCATATATGTTCATCAGGGATATTTTCCTCTAATTTTCTTTTCTTATGGTATCTTTGTCTGGTTTTGATATTAGGTATTAGCATGCCTTTTTAAAGTCTGTTTGGAAGTGTTTCATTCTCTTCTGTTTTTTTTTGGAAGAGTTTGAGAAGGATTGGTGTTAATTCTTTGAATGTTTGGTGGAATTTACCGGTGAAGCCTTCTGGTCCTGAACTTTCGTTTTTTAGGATGTTTTTGATTACTAATTCAATCTCATTACTAATAATTGGTCTGTTCAGTTTTTCTGTTTCTTTATGATTCAGTCTTGGTAGGTTGTATGTTTCTAGGAATTTGTCCATTTCTTCTAGGTTGTCCAATTTGTTGGCATATAATTGTTAATAGTATTTTCTTATGATTCTTTGTGTTTTTGTGGGATCAGTGGTGATATCTCCTCTTTCATTTCTAATTTTGTTTGAGTCCTCTTTCTTTTCCTTTCCTTTTCTTTTTTTCTTTTTTTGGTAACTCTACCTAAAGGTTTGTCTATTTTGTTTGTCTTTTAAAAATACAGCTCTTAGTTTCATTGATCTTTTCTATTGTCTTTTTAGCCTCTATTTCATTTATCTTCTCTCTGATCTTTATTTCTTTTTTTCTGATATCTTTGGGCTTAGTTTATTTTTGTTCTAGTTCCTTTAGGTGTAAAGTTAAGTTGTTTATTTGTCCTCTTTCTTTTTCCTTAATGTAGGTGTTTATCACTATGAACTTCCCTCTTAGAACTGCTTTTGCTGTATCCTACAAGTTTTGGTATATGGTATTTCCATTTTCATTGGTCTCAAGATATTTAAAAAATTTTCTCTTGATTTCTTCTTTGACTCATTGGTTGTTCTGTAGTCTAATATTTAGTTTCTACATATTTGTGAATTTTCCAGTTTTCTTCTTGTAATTGATTTCTAATTGCATACCATTGTGGTAAGAAAAGATTCTTGATATATTTCAACCTTCTCAAATTTATTAAGACTTGCTTTGTGACCTAACATATGATCTTTCCTAGAGAATGTTCCATGTGTTCTTGAGAAGAATGTGTATTCTGCTGCTGTTGGGTAGAATGTACTGTAAATATCTAAGTCCATCTGGCCCAGTGTGTCATTTAAGTCCAATGTTTCCTTATTGATTTTCATGTCCAAGTTCCAGAGGTGGTTAATACTGGTGTCAGAACTTGAAGCCACAGTCCCTCTAGAGCTTGTGATAGACAGAAATTTAGGTGGCCCTTATGACCTTTTCCTCCTGGTGTTACTTCCATGGTTATGATAAGCTTCATGGCGGAAGGCATTTTACAGATATAATTAAGGTTTCTAATCAGTTAATCTTAGGAGGGAGATTATCTTTGTGGGACTAATCTAATCAGCAAACCCTTTAAAGACAGAAGTGTTCTCTGGCTGGTGGCAGAAGAAGTCACAGAAATTCAGAGTGTGGAAAGGACTCTGTACACCACTGTTGCTTTAAATATGGAGGGACCCATGTGAGAAGGAACGTGGTGGCCTGGAAAAGCTGACAGTGACATCTAACTGATAGACAGCAAGGAAATCGGGACCTCAGACCAAAACCACAAGGAGGCAGACTCTGCCAACAGCCTGGATGAACCTGGGAATTCTTCCCCCAAATTTCCCAGCTCACACTTTTTCCTACCCTTGTGATACCATGAGCAGAGAACCCAGTTGAGCCACACTGAACCTGACCTACAGAACTATGAGCTAATGAATGGGTACTGTTTAAGACACTAAGTCTGAGGTAATTTTATGTAGCACAGAAAACTGATACAGGGCCCATGCTATTAACCTTAATAGTTATAAAGGCCTCTCTCTGCATGAGACCCCATATGAAGTGCCCCTCACCTCATCTTCTTCACTCTCCTCTGGGCTCCTTCTGGTTACTGGGGCTTCCAACTGCACTGGCCTTTTTCCAGTTGTTGATGTACTTCATCCCTTCTTCACTCAGGACCGATGTGTATGCTGCTCCCTCTGCCTGGAAGGTGCTCTTACCAGTGCACTCCCTCTTCTTGCCAAACTCTATTAATCCTTCAGAATGGAGTTAAAACGTAACTTTTCCAGGGGAAGCCTTCTCTGATGCCTCAGACTAGACTGAGTACTCTGAAAAGAACCCCTATTTTGCTTTTTAAGCTCTTGCATCATTTGTAAATGTATTTGTGTGATCTTTTGATACAGTCTCAATTGGTCTCCCTTTTATTCTCAATCACAGCATACTGTTTATAACCATCAAAGCAGTTTTCTCAATTTTTATTTTTCTATTCAGTCATTTGCTTTGCTCTTTATTATAAGTCTTCTCTACTTAGACTCTTAAGTTTGTTGAGGACAGGCATCAAGTGCATATGCTCACCTTTGCATTCTCAGTGCTTAGCTAGTGCCAACCATAGCTGGCACTGGATAACCCATTTTATTCAGTGAACAAGGAAACTGAGAGCTATGCAATGTCCCTTTGGCTTATCGTAATCTGTCCTCTCTTCTCCTTTCCCCCTCCCCTCCCCTCCCCTCCCCTCCCCTTCCCTTCTCTTCTCTTCTCTCTCTCTCGCTCTCTGTCTCCTACACACACTACACACTGTTGCAACACTGTTATGGAGCCAAGCATGGGTTCATCTATGCATTCACTCTTTGTTTAGTATTAAAAATTTTTTCAAAAAAGGTGGTTGCTATCAGTTAAAATATTAAGACAACTTACTAGATTCCTGCATGAGGTATCTGAATCATGCTCGCTTTATTTCAACCATCCAGCTGCTTACAAAACAATAAGTTATCTTTTAAAACATTTAGAAAAAATGTGTAAATTGCGACTGTAGGAGAAACCTAAAAGAAGATATAATATGTACTATGCTAGAAACTAGAAGAACTGAGTTTGAACTTTGGCTGGGCTGGAACTATTATTTACTGCTCAGGGTCTATTTGTCAAATCAGAGTTTGAGACTACATGTATATGAGGTCCATTTTTAAAATCTAATTTGCCAAAATTATGCACCTATGACTGCTTACTTTGGAAATGCTATTTTGAAGTTATTATTTGATGGAAGCAACCTGTATATGATTAAAAAACAATCTATGAGACTAAGGATTTTTGTAGACATACCTCACTTAATAGTAAGGAATAGATGAGTTCCAGCAATGCTGACATTAAGGTGAATTTTTATTAAGTAACTCTGCTTTTCCTTGATCTGTACTGACCAATTGTAGATATGACTTACTAGAAACACTATCCCAAATAATATTAAAGGTAATACTAAAATATAAATAAATACTAAGTATGCAGAAATAAAAATAAGATACAATAAAATGAAACATGAAAAATATGCAATAATATTTTTACATAAATGTTCATGCTTAAAACAATTTTCAATTCCTTAAGCTCAATCAAGCTGGCCCATTTTTTTTCACCAGTCTCAAATTACCTTACCACATAGTGCTTTAAACCAGTGTAATTCTCTAAACTTCCCCATAACAAACATTTTCCCAGTCTCTTTTTTTCAACCTTGTCTAGTAATCCTGAGCTGAATCTGCTTCCTCAGTCATGTATATGACAGACATTTACTGAGGTTCCACTTTTTGCCAAGCTTACTTAACTAAGTCATATTGGCCCTTTTTATGAAATATATTCTGAGACTTATCACTGTCTCCACCAAGCTAATGTCTGATAGTTATCAAGAAATGTGTAAATTTATAAATGTTGCTGTATTTCCAACATTAGCCCAGCTTATAAAGTTTATGAGGGAGACTCCAGGTATTTTGAGAAAGAAACCCACAAATTCGATGAAAAAGGGGAAAAATTCAGGGAGCAGCTTTTGTTAGCAATACATGCCTTTCTAGACCTGCAGACGTTGCCTATAACTTGTGCTATCATAATCCTGAAATAGTGGGTAGGAATTAATGGAGATGGAAGAGTGAAGAGAAAGCATGTTCAGAGCCCTGATGCAGTGGGAGGATTTGGCTGATTAAGCGGAAAGCGTCTGGAGGCAGAGTCAAGATGGTGGTGTGGGAAGACGTGGACTTAGCATCTCCCCACAACTAGGGCACCTGCCGGCTGCTGGTGGGGGACTCTGATGCCCAAGGAGACGGGAGGAACCCCTGAACTAGGGTCAGGTCGAATCTCCTGCAGTGGGAGCTCCGAGTCTGAACCAGTGGACTAACAGAACCTCAGACCCCAGGGAATATTCATCAGAGTGAGGTCTCATGGAGGTCCTCACCTCAGCGCCAAGACCCAGCTCTACCCAATAGCCTACACACTCCGGTGTTGGAAGCCTCACGCCAAACAATCAGTAAAACAGGAACACAATCCCACTCATTAAAAAAAAAAAAATGACATGGCAAAAAATATGCCACAGATGAAGGAGCAAGGTAAAAGCCTACAAGACCAAGTAAATGAAGAGGAAATAGGCAATCTACCTGAAAAAGAATTCAGAGTAATGATAGTAAAGATGATCCAGAATCTTGGAAATAGAATGGAGGCACGGATTGAGAAAATACAAGAAATGTTTAAGAAAGATCTAGAAGAACTAAAGAACAAACAAACAGAGATGAACAACACAATAACTGAAATGAAAAACGTACTAGAAGGAAATAATAACAGAATAACTGAGGCAGAAGAACGAATAAATGAGCTGGAAGACAAAATGGTGGAAATAACTGCCGAGGAGCAGAATAAAGAAAAAAGAATGAAAAGAGTTGAAGACAATCTCAGAGACCTCTAGGACAACACTAAATGCACCAACATTCGAATTATAGGGGGTCCCAGAAGAAGAAGAAAAAAAGAAAGGGTCTGAGAAAATATTTGAAGAGATTATAGTCGAAAACTCCCCTAACATGGGAAGGAAATAGTCACCTAAGTCCAGGAAGCACAGAGAGTCCCATACAGGATAAACCCTAGGAGAAACACACCAAGACACATATTAATCAAACTAACAAATATAAAATTCAAAGAAAAAAATATTAAAAGCAGCAAGGGAAAAGTAAAAAACATCATACAAAGGAATCCCCATAAGTTTATCAGCTGATTTTTCAGCAGAAACTCTGCAGGCCAGAAGGGAGTGGCAGGATATACTTAAAGTGATGAAAGAGAAAAACCTACAACCCAGATTACCCTACCCAGCAAGCATCTCATTCAGATTCGCTGGAGAAGTCAAAAGCCTTATAGACAAGCAAAAACTAAAAGGATTCAGCACCACCAAACCAGCTTTACAGCAAATGCTAAAGAAACTTCTCTAGGTGGGATACACAAGAGGAGAAAAAGACCCACAAAAAGAAACCCAAAAGAATTAAGAGAATGGTAATAGGAACATACATATCAATAATAACCTTGAATGTAAATGGATTAAATGCCCCAACCAAAAGACTCTGACTTGCCGAATGGATACAAAAACAAGACCCATATATATGCAGTCTGAAGACCCACTTCAGACCTAGGAACACATACAGACTGAAAGTGAAGGGATGGAAAAAGATATTTCATGCAAATGGAAATCAAAAGAAAGCTGGAGTTGCAATACTCATATCAGATAAAATAGACTTTAAAATAAAGACTGTTACAAGAGATAAGGAGGGACATGACATAATGATCAAAGGATCAATCCAAGAAGAAGATACAATAATTATAAATGTTTATGCACCCTACATAGGAGCACCTCAATACATAAGGCAAATGCTAACAACCATGAAAGGAGAAATCAACAGTAACACAATAATAGTAGGGGACTTTAACACCCCACTTACACCAATGGACTTATCATCCAAACAAAATAAATAAGGAAACACAAGCTTTAAGTGACACAATAGACCAGATAAATTTAATTGATATTTATAGAACATTCCACCCGAAAGTGGCAGAATACACTTTCTTCTCAAGTGCACATGGAACATTCTCCAGGATAGATCACATCTTGGGTCACAAATCAAGCCTTGGAAAATTTAAGAAAACGGAAATCATATCAGGCATCTTTTCTGGCCACAGTGCTCTGAGATTGGAAATCAATTACAGGAAAAAAACTGTAAAAAACCCCACAAATACATGGAGGCTTAACAGTTTGCTACTAAATAACCAAGAGATCACTGAAGAAATCAAAGAAATAAAAAAATACATAGAAACAAATGACAATGAAAAAACGACAACTCAAAACCTATGGGACACAGCAAAAGCAGTTCTAAGAGGGAAGTTTATAGCAATTCAATCTCACCTCAAGAAACAAGGAAAATCTCAAACAAGGTAACCTTACACTTAAAACAGCTAGAGAAAGAAGAACGCAGAGAATACAAAGTCAGTAGAAGTAAAGAAATCATAAAGATGAGAGCAGAAATTAATGAAATAGAAACAAATAAAACAATAGCAAAGCTCAACAAAACTAAAAGCTAGTTCTTTAACAAAATAAACAAAATTGATAAATGCTTAACGAGACTCATCAAGAAAAAAAGGGAGAGGATGCAAATCAATAAAATTAGAAGTGGAAAAGGAGAAATCAAAACTGACACTGCAGAAATACAAAGAAGTATAAGAGACTACTACAAGCAACTATATGCCAGTAAAATGGACAACCACAAAGAAATGGACAAATTCTTGGAAAGGTACAATTTTCCAAGACTGAACCAGGAAGAATTAGAAAATATAAACAGACCTATCACAAGTAATGACATTGAAAGTATAATTAAAAATCTGCCAACAAACAAAAATCCAGGACCAGATTGCTTCACAGGCAAATTCTATCAAAAATTTAGAGAAGAGCTAACACTGATCCTTCTCAAACTCTTCCAAAAAATTTCAGAGGGAGAAACACTGCCAAATTCATTCTACGAAGCCACCATCACACTGATATCAAAACCAGAAAAAGATATCACAAAAAAAATCCTAGACGAATATCGCTGATGAACATAGATGTAAAAGTCCTGAACAAAATACTAGCAAACAGAATCCAACAGCACATTAAAAGGATCATACACCATGATCAAGTGGGGTTTATCCCACGGATGCAAGGTTTCTTCAATATATGCAAATCAATCAATGTGATACAGTACATTAACAAATTAAGGAATAAAAACTGTATGATCATCTCAAAAGATGCAGAAAAAGCTTTTGACAAAATTCAACTCCAGTTTATGATAAAAAGTCACCAGAAAATGGGCATACAGGGAACCTCCCTCAACGTAATAAAGGCCATATATGACAAACCCACAGGAAGCATCATACTCAATGGTGAAAAACTGAAAGCATTTCCACTAAGATCAGGAACAAGACAATGATGTCCACTTTTGCCACTCTTATTCAAAATAGTTTTGGAAGTATTAGCCACAGCAGTCAGAGAAGAAAAACACATAAAAGGAATACAAATTGGAAAAGAAGAAGTAAAACTGTCACTGTTTGCCAATGACACGATACTATACATAGAAAATCCTAAAGATGCCACCAGAAAACTACTAGAACTAATCAATGAATTTGGTAAGGTTGCAGGATACAAAATTAATGCACAGAAATCTCTGGTATTCCTATATACCAATAATGAAAAATCAGAAAGAGAAATTAAGGAAGCAATCCCATTTATCATTGCAACAAAAAGAATAAAATACCTAGGAATAAACCTGCCTAAGGAGGCGAAAGACTTGTACACTGATGAAAGAAATCAAAGGTGACATAAACAGATGGGCAAATACACCATGTTCTTGGATTGGAAGAATCAATATTGCCAAAATGACTATACTACCTGAAGCAATCTACAGATTCAGTGCAATCCCTATGAAACTACCGATGGCATTCTTCACAGAATTAGAACAAAAAATTTTACAATTTGTATGGAAACACAAAAGACCCTGAATAGCCAAAGCAATCTTGAGAAAGAAGAATGGAGATGGAGGAATCAGGCTCCCCTAGTTCAAACTATACCACAAAGCTACTGTAATCAAGACAGTATGATACTGGCACAAAAATTGAAATATAGATCAATGGTACAGGATAGAATGGCCAGAGATAAACCCACGCACATATGGGCACCTATTTTATGACAAAGGAGGCAAGAACATACAATGGAGAAAAGACAACCTCTTCAATAAGCGGTGCTGGGAAAACTGTACAGCTACATGTAAAGGAATGAAATTAGAACACTACCTAACACTATACACAAAAATAAACTCAAAATGGATTAATGACTTAAGTGTAAGACCAGACACTATGAAACTCTTAGAGGAAAACATAGGAGAAACACTCTTTGACATAAACCACACCAAGATCTTTTTTGACCTACCTCCTAGAGTAACAGAAATAAAAACAAAAACAAATGGGATTTAATTAAACTTAAAAGCTTTTGCACAGCAAAGGAAACCATTAACGAGATGAAAAGACAATCCTAAGAATGGGAGAAAATATTTGCAAATAAAGCAACTGACAAAGGATTAATCTCCAGAATTTACAAGCAGCTCATGCAGGTCAATATCAAAAAAAACCAAACAACCCAATCCAAAAATGGGCAGAAGACCTAAATAGACATTTCTCCAAAGAAGATATACAGATTGCCAACAGACACATGAAAGAATGCTCAGCATCACTAATCATTAGAGAAATGCAAATCAAAACTACAATGAGGGGGGCTTCCCTGGTGGCACAGTGGTTGAGAGTCTGTCTGCCGACGCAGGGGACATGGGTTTGTGCCCCAGTCCGGGAAGATCCCACATGCTGCAGAGTGGCTGGGCCCGTGAGCCTGCACGTCCGAAGCCTGTGCTGCACAATGGGAGAGGTCACAACAGTGAGAGGCCTGCGTACTGCAAAAAAAAAAAAAAAAAAAACTACAATGAGGTATCACCTCACACCAGTCAGAATGGCCATCTTCAAAAAATCTACAAACAGTAAATGCTGGAGAGGGTGTAGAGAAAAGGGAACTCTCTCACACTGTTGATGCGAATGTAAATTGATAAAGCCACTATGGAGAACAGTATGGAGGTTCCTTAAAAAACTAAAAATAGAACTACCATATGACCCAGTAATCCCACTACCTGGCATATACCCTGAGAAAACCATAATTCAAAAAGAGTCATGTAGCACAATGTTCATTGCAGCTCTATTTACAGTAGCCAGGACGTGGAAGCAACCTAACTGTCCATAGACAGATGAATGGATTAAGAAGATGTGGCACAAATATACAATGCAATAATACTCAGCCATAAAAAGAAACGAAATTGAGTTTTTTGTAGTGAGGTGGGTGGACCTAGAGTCTGTCATACAGAGTGAAGTAAGTCAGAAAGAAAAAGACATACCATATGCTAACACATATATATGGAATCTAAACAAAAGAGAAAAATGGTTCTGAAGAACCTAGGGGCAGGACAGGAATAAAGACGTAGACATAGAGAATAGACTTGAGAACATGAGGAGGGCAAAGGGTAAGCTGGGACGAAGTGAGAGAGTGGCATGGACATGTGTACACTACCAAATGTGAAATCGATAGCTAGTGGGAAGCAGCCACGTAGCACAGGGAGATCAGCTCACTGCTTTGTGACCATCTAGAGGGGTGGGATAGGGAGAGTGGGAGGGAGAGAGACAAAAGAAGGAAGAGATATAGGGATATATGTATACGTATAGCTGATTCACTTTGTTATAAAGCAGAAACTAACACAGCATTTAAAGCACTTATACTCCAATAAAGATGTTAAAAACAAAAAACAAATGGAACTTAATTAAACTTAAAAGCTTTTGCACAGTAAAGGAAACCATAAACGAGACAAAAAGACAACCCTCAGGATGGGAGAAAATATTTGCAAATGAAACAATGGACAAAGGATTAAGGTCCAAAATATACAAACAGCTCATGGAGCTCAATATCAAAGAAACAAACAAGCCAGTTAAAAAATGGGTGGAAGACCCTAATAGACATTTCGCCAAGGAAGACATACAGGTGGCCAAGAAGCACATGAAAAGATATTCAACATCACTAATTATTAGAGAAATGCAGATCAAAACTACAATGAGCTATCACTTCATGCGGTCAGAATGGGCATTATCAAAAAATCTAGAAACAATAAGTGTTGGAAAGGGCGTGGTGAAAATGGAACCCTCCTGGACTGTTGATGGGAATGTAAATTGATGCAACCACTATGGAAAACAGTATGGAGGTTCCTTAAAAAACTAAAAATAGAACTACCATATGACCCAGCAATCCCACTACTGGGCATATACCCTGAGAAAACTGTAATTCAAAAAGAGACACGTGCCACAATGTTCATTGCAGCACTATTTACAATTGTCAGGACATGGAACCAACCTAAATGTCCATCGACAGATGAATGGATAAAGAAGATGTGGCATATATATTCAATGGAATATTACTCAGCCATAAAAAGGAACGAAACAGTTATTTGTAGTGAGGTGGCTGGACCTAGAGTGTGTCATACAGAGTGAAGTCAGAAAGAGAAAAACAAATACCGTATGCTAACGCATATATATGTAATCTAAAAAAAAAATGGTACTGATGAATCTAGTTGCATGGCAGGAATAAAGAGGTAGACGTAGAGAATGGACATGAGGACATGGGGTGGGAGGGGGAAGCTGGGGCAAAGTGAGAGTAGCATCGATATATATACACAACCGAATGTAAAATAATTAGCTGGTGGGAAGCAGCAGCATAGCACAGGGAGATCAGCTCCATGCTTTGCAATGACCTAGAGGGGTGAGCTAGGGAGGATGGGAAGGAGGCTCAAGAGGGAGGGCATATGGGGACGTGTGTATGCGTATGGCTGATTTGCTTTGTTGTGCAGCAGAAACTAGCACAGTATTGGGAAGCAATTATACTCCAATAAAGATCTATTAAAAAAAAAAGGAAAGAGTCAGATGTCGAAAAGAATGGTGGGAATGGGAAGAAAGGACACCTTGCATAAACTCTGTAGTATTTCTTCTTTTCTCTACTTGTAAATAAATAGTGCCCCCACATTTGAGCATTTCCATTCTAAATAGTAATTTAAAAGACTGTTTTTGGCCTTCCCTGGTGGCGCAGTGGTTGAGAGTCCGCCTGCCGATGCAGGGGACACGGGTTCGTGCCCCGGTCCGGGAAGATCCCACACGCTGCAGAGCTGCTAGACCCGTGAGCCATGGCTGCTGAGCCTGCGCAACGGGAGAGGCCACAACAGTGAGAGGCCCGTGTACTGCCAAAAAAAACAAACAAACAAAACTGTTTTGATGTGTTTGTGTTTGTGTGACTGTAAGTATAAAAGTGAATATATACATCAAGGAATTCCTTCAAGGTGTTGCACATTGTAGGCTATGATCAGATTGCATGTTGTTTTAATTTTCTATATGACAACTTGCTTGTGGTCACTCTTAATTCAATGGTTGGTATCTTGCTGTTGTTCCTGTCCCTCTATTAATCTTAGAGGAAAGACTATATAAGTGAATATATATTCACTTTTGTGTTAATATGAAACTTGTTCAATTTATTGCATCTTTTCTTATCTTTATACCAGGCCCCTTTCCTAGACAGTGTGGAATTTTTTGGAAAGTGTTAAACTTGTACTTAGCCTATAGGAATTACATATCTCAAGTTTACATGGAAAAAAATATAATTGTAATAAGTTCAGAATGTTTCAAATTTTTGTTACAAATCAGAACTGAAATTCAAGTGCATAATTCATAGAAAGTAATGTGAAATTGCTTAATTCTGAATTCTGATTGGAATAGTCATTGGGGCTTATATTCTCCCAGGAAGTAAGCCACTATCAATGTTCACTGTGGCTTGCTAAACTGAAAAACTATGGTTAATATTTGTTCTCTCCCAAAAGAATGTATGAATGAAATATAAATTTGTTGGTTTGAAATATTCTTAGTCCAGCAATCTGTTCCACACAGAAATTTTAACTTTCATTTGGTATATAATATTAATTCTAATATCACTCTAATTTTTCATTTTTAAGTAGAGGTAATTCTACAGTACAAAAATACATGTATACTATTAAAATTTTGAGTATAGGAAAATAAAAGGGGGGGAGGGAATGCCAGAAACTTTTTACATTTGGGTTCAACCTACCCAGCCTGTCACATGTGAGGTTTCATAAAGGCAGCAGCAAAAGCCAAAGGGTGTTGTAATTTGCATCATCTATGAATCACTCATTGCAAGAAACACTCCTTGAAGGAATTGCAAATTGCAGACTATATCAGACTACGTTCTGTTTTTATTTTCTATTTGACATCGTGCTGCAGCTGTTCTTTTTTCAGCTGCTGTTATTTTCTGTTTTGTCCCTGTCTCTCTATTAATTTTAGAGGAATGGTACTTTAGACATTTAAACAAATGCAAAGAAACATTTATAAAATAAAACACTATATAGTATAATAGGATGTGAGGACATATGAGTTGCTTCACTTGATGGCCAAGATTTGACTCCCAGAGCTGCCTGACCTGGTGTGCAGAGCTCTGAAAGCTGGTGGAAGAGAAAAGCCTAGCACTCCTGCACATTCCAAGTCATTCCCAGACATGCTCCCCTGTATTTCAGATCTTTGTTGAGTATCCATGGAAAATTCATATGTAAATTTCTCTTTATTCCCTTATACTGTAATTTAGAAGTAATGTTGGTAGAAGTCAAGCTGAGGTTATTATTCTTATAGCAATTAGAGTGTGTTTTTCAGATTTGGCTTCTCCTTTTATGTTCGTTTGATAATAAAACCAAAAATCAGTAATTAACACACAACATTAATAAATCCCATGGTTAATTTGCCTTCAAATTCAAAGAAATACCAAAAGAAAATGAACTTTGGATTTTGGCATGTTTCTATCCCCAAAGTAGCTGAACTACAGATTTTTAAGTTGTCTTTTGGAAATAATTGACTCTAAGCGAGAGATTTTGTTGGCTAAATTTTGTCCCAAAGCCATTTTTTAAACTACTGAGTTTATAACTACTGAAAACAAAGAGTAATAAGGAAAGTGCTGATGACAGTATAATTTACAAGAGTCGTGTTTGGAGGCTTTTTAAATGACAACATTGAACTGGGAGTTAGGAATCCTGGATTTTCTCATAGGTCTTGTTACAGACTCCCTTTGTAACCTTGGGTGAGTCACTTGGCCTCTGTGGCTTGACTCCATCGGTGCCCTCCGAAAGAGAGAGCATAGCTTTAACTTAACAAGATGGAAGGTGTATCATAGCGTTTCCACTACTCTCTGGTTTTACTTTTCATGAAGCTTATTAACATTTGGCAAAGAATCATTACTTGACAATTTATTATCCTGTGCAAATCCAGGTAGGTTAAAAGTTTAAACTTTTTATACCAAAAGTCAAGCCTCTTGTGCTTTATAGAAACCCCAGATACCACATGTAAAAAAAAAAAAAAATCATGAATTTCATTGGAAAAACCTCATTTCTGGCACACACGCTCCGCATTATAATGAAATATTCCATTGAAACGTCTGCTTTGGCACCACGAACGGAGAAAAGTCTTGTGTTTGTATATTCTGTGAAGTTGAACAATTTCCAACATATGTTAGGAGAGGCTGCCCTCTTTGGAGATGGGAAAATGGATAGCTCCAGAGGGAAAAGAGAACCGAGCGCTGAAAAGTTTTTGTTAATCTTTTACTGGTGAAACATAGCTGGGAACAGAGCAGCCTGTTGGCTGTGGGAAGGCTGGAGCCAAAAGGCCCAGCCCACAGGAAAGAATGCTGTCCTCCTTAGCGAGGCTACTTAAGCAGAGAGAAAACATTTACAGTACTTGTAATTACGATGGTTTTCGGCACCTAAATTGTCATAAATCACATTCGTAAAAGCCATCTTCGCACCAGTCAAATTTTGAAAGCTGCAAAATATATTCAGCTGGTGGGTAGTTTGAAACGGTGGTACATATGTTTGGAATAAATGCATGTTATAATTATGGTTTTTAATACTGGGAGCTTTCTTAGGAGGATTTATACTCACATACTGATGATAATGGAGTACATTGTGAACATAATAAAGTGGTGATGGGTGGTATTTGTTCCGGCATTTCTACAAAATACTGCTTCCAACTCTAACGGGTATGTTCCTGTGTAAATCCCCATACATCAAGATAAAAATATACTTCTCAGTGTATTTCCTGGAGCAAACTACCTAGAGAGAAAATACCTGCATTTTCACAACCAATTCATGGATCTTAAAACATAATTATGTCTTATTGCATTGTTGATCCCAGAGCAGTATTTGAATTAAAAAGGAGTGCCAGTAGAATTGGTAGAAAGTAAAAGAGCTCTATTTTATAGCCAAGAGCATGGTGGAGTGAAATCTAGTTTTAATAAAAGACTAATATCATAATAAGCAGATGAGTCTAACTGGTAATTAGAGTTTTTTATTACATATGTATTACCTAACACTGAAGTGAGTCCTACCAAGTAGAAAATAAAGGGAAGAGATGGTAATGGATTGGATAGCTTGGCAGGGTCAAGGAGGAATCTGAATGAACTCTTTATGCAATTCTGACATTGGACAACTGTATTTTGGGCTATGAGAACCTGGTCTGAGATATATCTCTCTAATAATCTTTCATTCAATTATTCCCTCATTCAACAAATACTTGCTAAGCACTTATATGCCAGGCACTAGCCTAGCCCCTGGGGCCAGAAATATCAGTAAGTTGGCCTCCAGCCTTTGAGGAGTTCCTGCTTTTGAGAGAAATAAAGCCATAAATAACTACAATATATTATGTGTTCTGATAGAGATGTGAATATCATTTTTGTCTTGACATGCATTTGCACTGTAAACCATGCAATAGATGACATACACTGTGGGTTTTTTGCTGCTGGGCACTGGTCAGAGATGATAGCAGTCCAGGTAAGGAACTTGTTTAAGACTGAGCTTGGTCGGCAGATTCAGAATGATATCCTATAGCTCTTGGTCTTTCTTCATTTCCATAAACATTTTTAAAATGTGCATCTCTTCCTATTGCTAATGTGTGTATTCCACAGGATCCCTTTCCTATTTTGAAAGTTTGTGTCTTAGACCAGAAAATGTGATTAGACTACAGAGTTAACAGCCGACTCTGGGAATGCAGGGCCTCATCACAGTCAAATAGGCAGTAATCGGATATGATATCAGGATTTTGCTCTCTCTCCAAGTACATGTCTGCTCCTGTCTCCATGCCCCCACCATGCCAGAATTCTATTGTAGAGGTTTCATTCCATTTTTCATTTCTGTCTAGCTGTAAATCATTTGCCACTTAGTATGACTGAACTTCAGATCATTTCTTTAAAGCACAGTTTGATTGGGAATGAAAGAAGGGTATACAAAGGGAGAAGGAGTTGATGTTCAAAGTGGAGACTGTGAAGACACCAGCCTGGAGGTTTTGGAGATGAGTCCCACTTTCACATTGGCTTGAAGGTGGTTTGTGGGTGGGCGTGCACCTTGTTCAGGTAGCTAGGCCCAAGGCACACTGTGATGTTGATGGCAACACCCTCTGTTTGGGGTAGGGGAACATCTTCCTCCTTGTTTTTTAAGCAGAGTTACAAAGGTATGTTTTGGAGTAACACATGTCTTCAACAGTCACTCAAAAAATATTTGAGAATGAGGATGTACCAGGCACTGTGCTAGGAGCTGGAAATAGAACACTGAGCAAAACTGTGTGCTTTCATGAGGTTTATAATCTAGTGGAGAAGACAGTGACTAAGTGACCTGAAGGGAGGGAATACCATTCTGCGATGTAGCAGGCCAGGAAAATACACTGTGCAGAGCTCCTCTATGGGGAGCATATTGTGACTGATGGCCCACTGCTGCCCATTTGGATCCACCCCCACATTAGCACCAAGACTACACATCCCAAGAACTGCTCCCAGCCAATGAACGAGCACATTGGGTATGAATGCAAGTGTATTCCTGCAGCGTACACAACAGCTTACTCTTTGAACTCATAGAAAATTGAATGGTGGCTGCCAGGGGCTGAGGGGTGGGAGAACTGGGTAGATGTGGGTCAACTGGTATAAACTTCTAGTTATAAGATGAATAAGTTCTGGGATGTAATGAACAACATAGTGACAGTAGTTAACAATACCACATTGTATACTTGAAAGATGCTATGAGGGTAGAGCCTTAATGTTCTCACCATAACAAAAACAACAATAACAAAATGGTAATTATGTGGGGTGAAGGATGTGTTAACTAACCTTATTGTGGGAAATACTTCCCAATATATACATATACTAAATCATCATATTGTACACCTTAAACTTACATGATGTTATATGTCCATTATATCCACATTAAGCTGGGAAAAAAGCTAGAGGAGTGTCATCAGCCTGGCTGAAACTTTCTTAGATGTTAGCTGAGGTCTGTGGCTCTCCCTGCTCTCTCTAGTTTCCTCGCCTTAATCTTACACAGGCATCTCTTACACAGCTAATCCTTTGTCTCTGCTTTTCAGAAGATCTGAACTAACAAGTAGTGTCCTGAGTCATCTGAGAAAATAGGTAGCAGGATGGGGATTGGTGACTGCTTACTTACTATCTGACAGGCCATAAAATGCCATCCAGAGTGGCATGTGGGATACAGATAATCCCTAAGGCAAGGTGGTGGCCCAGCTGTTCCATATTTCACTGGTGGTGAGCTGAGAAAATGTCCTGGTGAAGGGGAGCACCAGTAATGGTATGATGCTTCTGGCATTCGACACAAAGTGGGAAGAAGGAGGGGCAGTGTCTCCAAGGGCAATGGAGTTGAGGCCATACGGCTAAATTGTTTTGACACCCTGCAGAGGGATAATGAGTGAATGAGAGCTGTTATCCAAGTTAAAGGCCATGTGTAAGAGTCAGAAGGCCTCTTTAGTAGCTTTCAGAGAGGCCCTTATCTCCTTCAGTGGCAGAGCTGACTTAACTGAGTGGCAGATGTGGGATATGATACAGTCCCAGAGCTCCAGAGTTGTTTGATGTTTGATTGCTTGGCCAAGGCAGGTCTGTTATGCTAAAATCAGGGCCATGATCAGGAAAATAGGTCCCCTAAACATCAGATGTGGACATCTGGATGAGTGCCCCTGAGGATGCTGGCTCTGCAGACCTCTTGGTTCCCTCATAAATTGCAGAGGAGGTGTCTACTCTTCCCTAGTAAGAGCTAGCACTTCTCCAGTGTTAGAAGACACAACAAGACCTCATTTCTGAAAGGTAACAGGTGTTTGTTCCCTAAGAGTTGCTCCCACCTCCTTTTATTGTCAAGTCAAAAGCTAGAGTTAAGTTCCAGCATAACCTTCTGGGAATATGCTAGTCCTTATAAAGGGGGAAGGAGATGATATGCTGAAAAAGTGGTGAGAACCAGCTAGCATATACAAGCAGTGGCTAGGGAAGCATCCCTGGGATTGTATTTTGAAGGTGTTGGACCAAGGGAGCCAGAATATATGACTGAATAAGCAAGAATTTATCGACTTTAGGACCCTGGATTTAACCTGCTGGCAAGGACCCCAGGGCATAGGACAGATTCACTGCTGCACACTTAGAATTATAGTGAAAAAGATGGTCCTTACTAAGTAAAACAGAAATGCCTGTCTTCCCAGTACAAGGTACAGGAAGAAACAGAGTCTGGGGGAAGTTGTCACGCTAGAACGGATATATTATGTCAGGTCAAAAGACTTAGTGGAAGATTATGCTCAACGAAAGGGCCCAGAGGACACACCACTTACCAAGGCCATGAGAAATGAGCTGGTAAAAGGGGGACCAGCATCACTAAATGTTCAGTGGTGACAAGCCCCAGTTTGAGAATTGCAACGCAGACCCCTGGGATTTTGGAACAATGGAACGCCTTCTGCAGCCGAGAATTATATGCCTTTTGATTAACTGTCTCTGGCATGTTGCTGTGCCCTGGTAGAGACAAAACACTTGACAGTGGGACACAACTGACTCTGCACCTAGAGCTGCCCACTATTGGCTATGTTCTGCTGGGCCTGCCAAGTCACAAATTCAGATTGACCCACCAACAGCAACAGTCTATTTTATGTTGGAAATGGCACAGCCGGCCTAAGCCGGCCTTTGCTTATGCGTGGGCAGGGAGCTTGGATCGCCTTGTCATCCACCAAGTCACACCAGCACCTTTCTCCTACTCATATCTGTGGCTGTATGGGGAGGGGGTAAGGGTGCATCCCATACACCTGAAAGAGGAGGAAGAAAACCTGAATTTGGTTCACAGGTGAGCTGGCTCAGTAGGTGGGAACAAGCCAAAAATGAGTTGGTAGCTTCATGACAGCCACATTCAGTGCTGTTCTTGAAAGATGGTGAAGAGGGCATATCTCTGCAAAGGGTGGAACTGCAGACAGTTGACTTGTTCATCCAGGTGCAGTAAATACTTATTTGATGTTCAGTGAATGAATACACAGAGTGTAGGAGATATTCAGCTCCACATGTTAATGATTTCGATCAGCAAGCAAGGGATCAAATTGATGTAGAAGTTGAACCTCTAGAACTGTAGTCTCTAATAGACAGAATAGGTGAGTTAGATAGAAAGGAAAATTTTGCCCAACCTCTATTTGGCAATTCCAGGAAGAGAGGACTCCATCTGGACTATCAGAATGTTACCTCGAGCATAAAGTGCCTTCTGTTAACATAAAGTATTCAATGAGGTCTTTCTGTACCTCAGTGTATAAAGTAGACCAAGTTGTAGCAAAAGTAAAGGTTACGTTAAAAGCTAAGGTAGGAAGTGCATTTTTGTGGGAATCTACTTTCCTACAACTCAGAGCAAGTATTGAACGGAACAATTAAAAAAGGAGATGGATTAAAGTCTGTTTGGATTAAAAAATACTCAGAAATACTTTGCAAAGTAAGTACAGATGTGCAGAGTCAGTGGCACCTTTATCTTAGCAACACTTAAAAAAATATTGTTGGTAAACTGGCACCATTTAAAACCAGTTTGTACTCAACATTAGTCAAATTCTATCCTCTTCCTTCAAAATAAATGCTATAAGAAGAATATTAACAAATATGGTGCTGATTCATTTGTGTTTACACATGATAAAGGGAGAGAAATCTGTCTTTAAAAGTACTAAGCTAAGAAAAAAATAGATTCACACTTAAGTATGTCATCATAAATTATAACGCATATATTTTTCATTTCATTTTTTTCATGTAATTTACCCACATATTAGAATAAAAAATATGACATAAGTATATACTAAAGAAAAGTAGCATTATAGAACATGTTTTGTCCTATAATAAAAACCGGTGACATTTCTGGTTGGATTATTGGCACAGACTTTTTAAAAATATCACTGGTTAGACTATTTCTGAGCTCTCAGAGCAAAAACATTCCATAGGAAGCCAAGAAATATAATTTTAGTTGTAGTATAATTTTCCAGCTGTTACACATAGGCATATTTTGGCATGTTTAAGAACTAGTGAAGGGCTCCCCAGGTGGCACAGTGGTTGGGGATGTTGCCAGCCATCCCCTGTGTGGCACAGCTGTTGCCAATGCAGGGGACACGGGTTCGAGCCCTGGTCCAGGAAGATCCCACGTGCCACAGAGCAACACAGCCCGTGAGCCACAACTACTGAGTTTACCTGCCACAACTGCTGAAGCCGGCACGCCTGTAGCCCATGCTCCACAACAGGAGAAGCCACCGCAATGAGAGGCCTGCACACCGCAACGAAGAGTAGCCCCACTCACCGCAACTAGAGAAAGCCTGCACGCAGCAACGAAGACCCAATGCAGCCAAAAATAAATAAATTTATTAAAAAAAAAAAAAGAACTAGTGAAAATGTAAGGAAATATTAACCAGCTGATGGTTGAATCCATTTTTATTTTTAACAGCTGGGAGAGAAGATTTACAAGCCACTGATTCTTACCTTATTTTACAGTACCTTTGTCACAAATAAAGCCAAAACTCGATATCCTAAAATCCCAGTGACTTTCCAATATCCTTGGGACATGTGCATATGAAAATAATCCCCAGGGATGTGGATACATCTTCTTGTTTTTCACTTTGCTTATGAGATCAAGAAAAGATGAAATACAAGGGTTGACTTTCAGTCTGCATTTCAAGGAAACATCTCATCAAATGGGCAACAGCAAAATATCAGCTAAAATCAACTTCAAGCCCAAACTTATCATTTTTGCAGAAAACAGCCCAAAATTAGATCCATCTTTAAAATGGTCACTTCAATTCACAACCCCAATCAACTGAACCTGTGTCCATTTCCTGTTAGCTGACTATAACACCACTAGCAGAGGGTAGGACAAACCCATTTGGCAGTTGGGTGAAGCCAACTGGACCTCTTCTTAGAACAAGGCTTTAAATTCTCATCTGAAGCATGTTTTTAAAGAATAAAATAAAATGAAACATGTGGTATTAGAAATGAAATCAATTACTGAAATATAACTCAAAATATTTTAAACAACTTTGTGAGGTAGTAATTCATATGCTTCTTCATTAATGCATTAAATAACACAATCTTGCGGCGGGTCTAGTAACTACCATCATTTCAAAATAGTGATGAGTACAAACATGATTTTTGGATTTTCTGTAATAGCTGTACTGTGTTATGAAAATATCTGTGATTTCTATTAGTGTCATCATCACAGGTACTGGATATGCTGATACCGTTCACATGCATTATTTAAGAAATGCTACTTGGCAGTTAGAGGTTAGTGAACATAGAGATGCAGTAGTCTCTCTGTCCGAATTCACTGAAGCCCTGAATTCTAGCCCTCATGTAGAAAACAGACCTAATACTTCATTTATTTTCTGTGTGTTGGGCATTGTGTGGACTCCTGTGCGTTCACTCATCTCATCTCACAGCGACTCTCAGAGGTGGTTCTTGACCCCATGTTACAAACAAGGACTCTGAGATACAGAGGGCTTTTTGTGCAAAGTCTGGGGTTCAAACCCAAGTGTGACTGATCCCAAAGCTGACTGGTCCTGTGATCTTTTTGCTTTAATATCCTTTTTCCCAATAGAAAATCTATTCCTGATTAATAATCTTAGGCAAAAAGCTTTCACTCCTCTATAGCAATTACCTAGCTCTTTGTTTTATTAAAATGAAGCATGTGTGTGTTTATTCTAAATAAGTTCAAAACCTCTGTGGGAGTACGTGGAATATAAATGATAAGCTAGTCATGTGTTTATCAATGTTCCAACTAAACTGAGTTCAAGCTCATTCCTTGGCTACCGTGTTTTATTTCCCTCTTCTCCAGTTCTAGTCCCTACTTTATCTAAATAGAAATGAAAGTTGGCATTTACTTTCCCCCAAATGATGATCTTCATTACATTATACTGACAAAAGGCTCTTTCATTTCATTCTCTAATAACCAGCTCCCCACTTGTGAAGTAAGTGGGCAGCTTGGTCCCAAAAAGACCTCTACCTTTCCCAAGTTAAAAAGGGAGCCAACAGCTGCAGCTTGATCCTCCCAGAGTTTCCAACCTCAGCCTTGCTGGAGACAGACAGTGCTCCTTCTAATAAGAGGTCGTTCCGTCCCCCTGGGCTCATTACTAACTCCTCCTGATCAGAGGCTGCTGGTTCTAAACAGTGCCAAATTATGTGAGGTGGTTTTTCTTACTGTGTACTACTGTCCACCAGGGATGGAATTGAAACCACTAAAATAATTCTATGTGGTAGTCTAGGTCTAACTAATATTTAAGAGAAATATTTGGGTACTTGGTATATTTTAACTTCAGGATAGAACCCTTAGCAATTCCCAGATGCAATAGTTTATGTAACTTAGAAGAATCCTAAACATGATAAATGTATCATACACATGTCTTGATGTCAAGGGTAGAATTTATCCAATATTAAGATCAGACAAGTTTAATAAACCACTTAAGTGTTATAAGACATGCTTCATACTAGGATGAATTATGTTCCTATCTGTTATTCAGTGTATATGTTCTATCATTTTGAATATTGAATTAAAAAAACCTTATATAAATGATGTGAAAGGTCCGATTTAAAGCAGCAGATGCTAATAAAACCGAACTGAAGGCTGACAGACCTTCTGTAACTCATATAGATTGCTAAGGAAAGGTATAATAGGGGAGGAATTAAAGATGGAGTCCTGGAATTTTCTTTAATAAGTCTGTTGAAAATCATCTTGAGTATCCTAAATTTTTCAAAGGCAAATCCATTAAATGTGCAGAATTTTAAACATCAACAATTATAATATTTGGCTTACAGCCTCTGTTTTAGTAACTAATTTTCCATGCCTGTTTACCTGAAAATATGTATTTCTAAAAGCCCAGTCCTTTAGTCGTGTTTTAGTATGCCAACTGTAGAGATATTCCTTACGCTTATAATGGGTTGCGTTTCTGCTAGAAGTTCCTTTAAGGAAAAATGATTAAACCAAACAAATCTGATTTGTTTCCTATTATAACAACAGCACAGCAGTGTGTTACATTGGTTGAGAACGCGAAGCCCAGCTTTTTGTAGAAACAACCTCAGGTAAAGCTTCATCATTGTGGTACACTGAAGAAAACACCTAATCATAGATAGGGTTTGAAAAAAATCTTTCATCATGAAAATGATCACAGGCAACTTTGAGAATCTTTTCGAGAGACCAGGATCATCTGATGAATGTTATAGAAATTAATTCAGCAATATCAGTTTTATTTCTGTCCTGTTTCTATCACAAATGACGCGGTGGCTAGCATGGGTACTAGGGCACAAAGTTCTTTTACTGCCTTCCGAACAGAAGGTCTTTCTGCTTTCCAGAACAGCACTCATCTTGCACCGTGATGTCATGTAAGGCATCACTACCTTCAAAATGCATGAACCAACCCTTAACTGCATTGAATTTGTCATCCTTTGATCCTTGTTACAATGTTGTTTCACTATGTCCAAAAGCTTCAAAGCTTTGGCTTGAGTGATAGCCAAACTCAAAGCTGAATTAGATCCCGATTTCACAAAATCTTAAATCTTTTCCATCTTAGCCTTATATCTGGCAACTTTATTTGAATTAGTGGACAACAACCATCACTAAACTGTTTTCAGTCATTTTAAGGACCAGGTTTGTAGTATGAAGACTGGTTTGAGCTAATGAAAATAATGTTTTAAAGAAACAGGGCCAAATGAGTACTTATAGAAAGGAGCATTGCTCTATAAAGTAATCCCTTGAGGAAGTCATATACTTAGTTTAATAATGTTGTTATTTCTCAAAACAATTTTGGAGATTTTCCTTTGGCCTTCAGAGAGAGAGTACTGGTTGCAAAGGTAAACAAGTTTTATTTCTTTATAGCTGAGGAGGTACAAGTCTTGGGCTGCAAAATCAGCTGTGCAAAAAAAACCCCAACAACCTTATTTTCTCTAACTGAACTTAGTTTCAATGTTACTCAACTCAGATTAACTTTAATCACTTATTCAACCAGTTCAGCATTTTTTTCCCCACCCTTTTCTCTTTGGGTCGCCTCTAAGTTTGGTGGCTTTAAGTCATACCATGATGTCCATGAGATAGGAGAGGACCATTGGTCCTCAGAAATGATGCTTTACTCATGGTGGCACTTACTGGTCTCCAGGCACAGGTGTCCATCCCTGCTGACATCCTCAAGATGGCCTTGATCTCCTCTGGACTCACATTTTAGTCTAGACTCCTGGCATGACTGCTCGGCTGCTTGAGGCCCCCAAGCCCATCTTTTGCACCTCTTTTTGGATGAGAGGACAGAGAAGCCCAGGAAATGTTTGGATGCCCTCCTGCACTGTTCTGGAGCTCTGGGAAGCTTGGTGGGGCTGTATCACACCTACGCTGCTCTGACATGCTCACCAGGCCCCACCTTTACTTTCTCTGCTCTTGTGTTGGGCAAGCAGGTGGGAGGGAAGCAATTAGAGGCTTACTGCCTCCTCAGGTTCCACTCAGGAAACAAGGCACAAGTCTTCTTTGCTCAGACCCCCACCCTACTTGGGCAATCCAAAATTTTGGGGTGTATGTGACAAACCTCATATTTAGATCATCATTTGTCTAAATCTATTGCTTAAAGCATTAACTTTATGCTCAGAGTCTTTCAGGATTGTGGTTTTCAATTCTCTAAAAGGTGTCTTTCAAACTATTGACTGCTGTGAGTTTCAAGGCATCACAGTGTAGAGGTTAGGAGGATGGATTCTGGAGCCGGACTTGTTGGGATTAAATCCGGGCTCTGCCACACACTAGTATTAGGGCCCTGGAACTCTCTGTGCCTCTACTTCTTCATCTGTAAAGATAGGGATGATGATAATAGTGCCTACCTTATGGAGTTGTTGCAGAGATTAAGGAGTTAATATTTATAAAGCGATTAGAACAATGCCTCACATAGTGAACATTATGCATTATTAGTTACATTTGAAAAATATATTCATAAACCTTAAAAGTTGAATATTAGCTCTTTTTTCCTTTGGTGCCTGATGCTGTCTGAGTGGGATGAAGGACAGGGAAAGA
>NW_006792454.1:4665052-4685150 GCF_000442215.2 Lipotes vexillifer
GGAAAGAGGAAAATTTGGAGAGAGATTCTGTGATTGTTAATTTTATGTGTCGATGTAAATGCATCATGGGGTGCCTTGATGTTTGGTTAAACATTATTCTGGGTGCGTTTGTGAAGGTGTTTCTGGGTGAAATTAACATTTGCATCAGTAGACTGAGTAAAGCAGGTAGCTCTCCCAAGTGTTGGTGGGCCTCATCCAATCCATTGGAGGGCTGATTAGTACAAAAAGGTATAGGAAGGGAGAATTCACCCTCTCTACCTGACTACCTTTGAGCTGAGACATTGGTTTTCTCCTGACTTTGCACTTGGACTTGAACTGGAGCTTTATATATATATATATATATGGTTTAGTTTGGTTTCCCTAGCAAATCCAGACCAATACAGATGCATGGAATAATATTTCAAAATATTACCCAGCCACAGTCATCTCAAAACTTTCTCTCTCTCTGTTTATTTTTTTCCCCATTTTGCTTCATTTCCTTCTTTGCTCAGCTTAGGTTAGCTGATTCAGCCTAGGAGTAGTAATAAATGAAGGAAGGCCTATGGGAGCAGACTAAGTTGGGAGTTTGAGGTCACTAGTGATATTACTATCTGGACATGGCCTGACAGGATCTTATCCTTGAAAAGTGTGGATATCATGAGTTCATGACAT
This sequence comes from Lipotes vexillifer, assembly GCF_000442215.2. Classification (NCBI taxonomy): domain Eukaryota; kingdom Metazoa; phylum Chordata; class Mammalia; order Artiodactyla; family Lipotidae; genus Lipotes; species Lipotes vexillifer. Next base: position 4,665,704 of record NW_006792454.1, read on the forward strand.
AGGACACTATGGATACTGAATAGGCTGTGCCTATTCAGGTCTAACTCCACACCCAGCATGTTTAGAATGGATTGTGTTAGGCATATATTAATTTCTGATTTTTGAGTTACATTTTTTTACTGAAAGATTTACTTTCAAAAGATGACATAAATTATGTGATTTATTTAATATAGGCATTTATTATTGGCAATATCAAAATTGCTCACATTAGAAGCTTCAGGTTCATGAGATGCTATTTGCCAAAAAAATCTGTTACTATGTATTTTATCTTGCTTTTGTGATTTATGATGAGAACTGAAAATCAGAATCTTCTGTGTCCTAATCCTCTTTCTAACACTTTGTTTTATGACAGTCTTCAGCATGTCATTTAATCTCTCTTTGACTCAGATTCCCCATTGGTAAAATGAAACCATTAATAATGTTTGCCACTTACAGAATTGCTGTAAAGATTAGTTAGTTAATTTTTGTAAAAATTCTCTAACCATGGATAAAGCTATAGCACCACGGACTATTAGGATGGGTACTGCCCACACTTTCTCTTTATAGAATGGCCAGTCTTTAAAATATCCTTCAAGTGAATTTTGCAGGTAACAGATTTAGTGGTTGTGCACTGTAAGTGTTTACATTTTTTACTTTTTTGATCCATTTGAGAATTCAGGGAGTTCCAATATATTGTTATGATCATTCCTCTTTTTTAAGAATTTTTTTTGTGGTGCTATCTAAGCACACACTCATGCACACACACACACACACACGTCTATCCATATATTATCTGAGTGGATGATTTTCTGATATTTGCAATGTGGCTCTGTGTAGCTTAGTAATCTTAATTATTCATCTCCCATGTGAGGTGACACATTTTTCCAGAATTTATAGGGGGTTGCTAATCTGAACTTTTTGTCTTTTTTTTTTTTGGACGACGATACACAGAGAAAAGAAAAAAATATATATGTCTAAGTCTTTGACTTAGGAAAAAATGGCATGGTGACTATTATTCTGTCCAACCTGTTATTATTTAAAAGTAATAATACGAATGAAATACTCCAAGACAAGTTTTGTACTTGGATTATCGAGTTCCATTCAAAGATGTTGCTAGGTTTCAGTGGACAATGTACAAGAGTATCAGTTTTCTTATTCCACAGAGGTTTTTGAGTATCCAAAGGAAGATTGAAAAGACAAATAGACCCAGTATTTTCTCTAATTCCATTATTTATTGCTTTTCTAGTTCACTACATCAAAGCATGCCATGAAGTGTGCACACATCTACTGATCACATCAAGTTAAATCAAGGAGGTAACGGGAGTATCATGTTTTCAAGTGATAAACGGTATTGTAATTATCCAGTGTTCATTGGAAGGAAAGTTTGCAATAAAATGTCAAATAATAATAGCAAGTGATCATAAATATCTTGAATCTCGAAATAAGGAAATCTGTGTAGAAAAAATACTTAGTTCCCACTTTACTGCAAAGGACATTTTTCAGGGCAGATAAGAAGAATTTGGAGGTTATAAATGAATACTAAAAAGACTGGAAGGCATTCACTGGGATGGATGGGTGGGGAATAGAGAACAAGGATGGAGCCAGTGGCTTGGAATACAGGCATAATATGGGAGGGAGGGAGTGATAAGTGGCAGTCTTTCCTGGATGACCAGTTAAGTAAGAATTACTTATGTGAACATGGGAGTCTACAGGATTCCAACTTTTGTATGTTTCTAGGAAATGTTAAGAGATAATAGTATCAAAACCTTTCTTCATCCAACTAAAAGCCCTGGAAATACTGGGAAAGAACATAGAAAGAAAAATGAAAAATATTTGGCATCATCACTTTTGGGGAGACTGTTGATCATCCTCTCCCTTGCTCCTTTTCTCTCTGATTTTCCATTTTCAGGGGAGATAATTGAGGTGTGAAGAACTGTGCATATTATCAGATGTTTCTTTTCTGTGTCTAAGCCACTTTCCCCACAAATTATTTTTTTCTATCTCTCTCTCTCTCTTCTTTTCTTTTAAATCATTATTATTAGTTTGGGCAGATACATGAAAATATCTTGGGATCTGTCAAATTGCAGCTTACATGTACTTGCATCTCCCATCTTGAAAGAGTCTAGAGAACTAAAATTTATTTAGTTGTCAGAGTGTTATTTTTAAAAGCTTGACCTTTGAACTTCTTATTTCTACCCTTCTTGAAACAAGAACTTTCTACTTAAAAATCCATCCCCAAACTTTTGAAACTCAAAAATGATATGAGTTTGATCTGATTCAATGCTTCTACAATATAATGAACTTTTAGCTGAAAGACTGAAATGAGGAAGATATTGTTTCTAGGTTAGGAAGAACTTTAGATGGCAGCATACATTTAGTGAGTTATACATATACTCATTTCAAATATACACACATACAACAAGACTGGTAAGTAAAATCTGTCAGAAGAACTCAGGGGCACAGAGTAGTCCTTCCCTTCAGCATGGTTTCTATCAACTGTGATTTCCTTTTAGAGATTAGCTTACTCTCCTTACCTGAAGTTTTAAAGACATAAAGTAGACAGAAGATCACACTCTCTGAAAAGAATTACCTGACACTGACTGTTGTTGCTTTTCTGAAACCATAAGTCTGTAGGGGAAAAAAATGCTGTCCTCAAATCTCAATTCTAAAGAAAAGTCTCTGAGTTGGCTCGGAATTCTGTAAGCTCAGCATCCTCCAGGCCAGATGGAAACAGGAGGCTTCAAATGTTTCTAGACATAGCTGGGGTCTTAGCAGTCAAATAAGTCTCTCAGAAATGGAATACTTTGGGGCAAGTACTTTGAGAGCCCATTCACATCTTTTATCACTTAGAGGTAACTGTTCCTTTACAGAGCCATCCTTTTTCTTCTCCTGTACATATATCTGACATTCATTAGAATGAAAAAGTTTAAAATGTGTTCCTGAATGAATAGTGGTTCAGAACTCAGGAAAGGAGACAGGCTTTCACAGAAATATGCTGATTGTTTAGTTGTAAAATAATGAGGCAAGGGAACAGGGACATACACTGTTCAGTCCAGCTCATAGCGTGTGGCTGCCAGCTCACCAAAAGAGATCACATAGTTTGGCCAAGCAAAGGACCAGACCACAGCCAGGGACTGCAGGGGTAGCAAGGAAGGCATGTCGCTGAAATATACCCAGATTGATCTCTGCTGAGCCCAGCTGAGGGATCTGGTCGTCTCAGCAGGACAAAGGCTATCTAGTACCTTCCAGCCAAACCACTCTGTGCTCCTCCGAGCCAGCCTGCTTTTGACCAAGGCTCTTAACACCCCTTCTTGCTGAGCTGCCTCTGCTCTCCCTGGAATCTCTTGGCTTAGCACCTCTCTGGCCCCTCCCAACAGGACCACTCCTGGGACAGCATGTGCTCTGCGTGGAATAACAAGGTTAACTGGACAAGGTTGAATAGCCCTGTGACGGGAGTGCCTTCAAGCCACATGACAGAAATGAAATAGGAGTCATAAGGGCCACACTGGAGGAGAATCGGATTCTGCTCACGAGTTCCAGTCCTGGCCTGGCTCTCTGAGATGCCTTGACTGCTCCTTTAGTTCTCTCCTCGTAAAGGTGGAAATACAGAATAGCATCCCTCAAAAGTGGTAAGAGAGAAGGAGAGGATGAAGTGTAGGGATAGTCATTTTTAGGACAGTTTATCTCTAAATTTCATCCTGGGCAACAGTTTTGGGAAAAGTGAAATCACTTAGCCCAAGGGATGCCTGAGGAAGTATAAAGAAGTCCTGGAAATCCCCTGGAAAATAAAAGGATCAGGTAGAGTTTGATTTCGTGTTTGTTGTCAAATTTTCGGCTCAGTCATTTGCAGCAACATAAGAGACTCCAGGTAGAAAGCAGCAGCAGGTGTTAGGAAATGAATTTTTCTGCACGTGGTAAAACCTGGCATGGAACGTCGAACAAGCAGAGCAGACTGGACTCAGGAAGCACACGGGCTAGGGAAGTCAGGGCAGAGCTCTAGTGTGCGGTGATGTGGCTGGAGTTCTCAGAAGCAGGGGAATGAAACCAAGAGAGTGACTGGGCAGACAAAAGCATGTTGGTAGAACCAGCCTGTAGGCAGACAGGCTGGGTACCAGAAGGCAAGGCAAAGCAGTGGGGCAAGGCAGACTCCAGAGAGTTAAGATGCTGTAGAAAAACAAAGCAGCAAGTCAGAGACCCCGCAAGCAGTGATAAACCAGGTGATCTGCAAGAACTAAAATCCTGAACCTGGTGTCAGGTCCGGATGCAGGGAGTGGCTGAGGTGAGACCTGAGGCAAGCAATGTAAGCCACAGACTATTGGTGGTTCCTGGCAATGGGAGGATCTAGATTCTGAAGTAAGACTCACCCCAGCCAGGAAACCTCTTATACAAGATAAGACTACTGCTTTTTAAAATAACAGACATGCCAAACAAATCAGTGTTGGGAAATGATACATTATTCCCCATCACCTCTCACCTGGACTGTTGCACTGGATTCTTATCTTGTCTCCCTGCATTTGGTCTTCTTTTCTGACAATCTATTCCTCATACAGCTGCCAAAGCAGTTCTCCTAAAATGCAAGTCTGGTCACATCTCCCTTCTGCCTAAATCCCTGCACTGGCTTCCTGTTGTTCAAGAAAGATTCTCCAAAGTGTTTTGGTGAATACTAGTTCTGTGAGGTGATTAGCCAAAGAAGGGTGTATAGTCAAATAATCTGGAAATTCTACAGTCCCTTCTTAGAGATTTCCAACGGAGAGAAGCATTTTAAAGGCTCTGAGAAGTTCTGCAACAACTTGTTGAAGGTTGATTAACCCAATACTTTCCAAATATTTTTAACCACGGGCACATTTTCTCTCTTTTTTTCTTCCATAAAATCTATCAACATTGATTGAAAATGCTTTAAGAAATACTGACCTATGGGGTGGGGGGTGGAAATCCATCTTGCTTGGCCTGAACCAAAAGGCTCTTTTTGGTCTAGTCCCTCCTGGTCTGCCTCTGCTGCTCATCTCCCACTGATCCTTCTTTTGGGATTTATGCCCTAGCAAAACAAGGCAGACCACTGTTCTCACAGATATCACTATGTTTTGGAAATCTATTCTTTTTAACTAAAATATTTTCTCTGCATCTTCCCTAACCCCTATCTGTAAAATGTTACTTATTATTCAAAGTCCTGCTCAGATGTCAGCTCCATAGGAGGTTGTCTCTTTACTTTAGAGCAAGGGTCAACCAACTTTTTCTGTAAAATTCCAGACATAGATAATCTGTAAATAAATGGGCATGGCTGTGTTCCAATAAAACTTTATTTACAAACATAGAAAGCAGGCTGGATTTGGCCATGAGGGGTAGATTGCTGACCCCTGCTTTAGAGCTCACTTTATACAGTTGCTGCTAAAGCAGAAGTTAAGTCTCTAGATGTGAAAAATCCAAGGCCTCAAGGTGACAGCAGTATATACATGTATTTAGTTAGAACAGACACAAGGGCAGAGATAAGGGCCAATCTAATAAATGAAGCATTAGACACTGCTTAGAGTTGTTATTTTAGACTCTTGGCATCACAATTAACTATAAGAACTTTCCATGAAAGATAACATAAAATTAGAGTCACTTCTATAATGTTAGTTTAGGAATCAGCACTTGAAAAATATTACCAAAGGCAAAAATGTCTATTAAAAGCTGGCTGAGGGCTTCCCTGATGGCGCAGTGGTTGAGAGTCCGCCTGCCGATGCAGGGGACACGGGTTCATGACCCGGTCCGGGAGGATCCCACATGCCGTGGAGCGGCTGGGCCCGGGAGCCATGGCCACTGAGCCGGCGTGTCCGGAGCCTGTGCTCCACAACGGGAGAGGCCACAACAGTGAGAGGCCCGCATACCGCAAAAGAAAAAAAAAAATAAAGCTGGCTGAGACCCTGTTATAAGGAATAATTTATACGTAAAGTGCTAAGCACTCATTTGCTGCTTAAAAAGAACCTCTGCTCGCTTGAACTGATGCTGTCTGGGAAAGAAAGTGAACTAGTACACTAGCAAAAGAGAAATGTAATTGGCCAGGTGAAACTTATTACCCTGCACTGCAAGACTGGCCTTGGGGGACTTCAGGTGTTTGGGAGACCAGAAAGGGGGTGCATCAGAAAGTTGGAAAGGAGATGGAGACCTGCCCTGGAAAGGGAGTGACCAAAGGGGCACGACCAGGGGGTGTTCCTGGGGAAAATGATAGGCAGGAATCTCTGGTTATGTAGATGCAGGGGATGAAATTCATGGGGCCTCTGAGATTAAAAACTGACAGAAAAAAATATGCCATGGTAAGGTTCAGACAGAGGAGACTGAGAGTAATTTCTCTGGACGACTGGAATCCTTATATGGCTCCCACTCCAAAAATGCCCCCTCCTGTCTTAAAGTCACAGCACTTGGTATCCAGCTTGGTAACCATGAAAATTGTGAATGGCTGGCTATCCATTAAATGTTCAGGCTCCCTGTCCATGAAACAGAATTATTATAGGGACCTCATTTCCCATCCCCCCTTTCTTGTAGGTGGAGGCATGAGACTGAGTTCAGGCCAATGGAATGTGGGTGGAAATGATTTACATCACTTCTGGGTCTGGCCCATAAAATCTCCCACTGGGTCCTCTGCTCTTTCTCTGCCCCATCTGTTGACTAGATTTGGGCAATTTCAGATACCATGTGTTGAAGGCAGCAGAGCTTCTATCAGTTTATGTCTCTGATAGGCTCTATGGAACAGAAAATATCTCCTCCCCATTCAAACACACAGAACTACCACTATAAACTTCTACTGTGTGAAGCCATTGAGATTTCAGAGTTTATCTACTATGAGAAGCTGCATTTACTTGACAAGTACAAGCAGAAAATGAGCATTGCTTTAATAAGTAAAAGGGTTTCACGTTATAAAGCAATTTTAGAAAAGAATATGGGATCCACTGAACCAGAAAACGTAGGGAAGACACTACAGTTTACAAATAAGCCATTATTTTCAATCTCAAATAAATGCTACTTCCTTTAACAAATCATGATCTTGGAAATAAATTTGTATGTGTGTCACCATCTATGTTGTCAAATTAATCAACTAAAAAATCCCACTTCTTTTAGGAGCTTTAGGAAACAAACAAAAACACCCAAAGGAGTAAAAGTAAAAAAAATTAAAAACCAAACAAACATGAGCATTGCTTAAAAGCAAACAAAAAAATGAAGTTCAGCCTTTTCCAGGGGAAAAATATCACAAACAAGCCAACTCAACAAAATGGGAACATAATTAGCCAGATCAGTTCTTACCTCAGGAGGCCATTATCAACAGGTTGATATAGAAAACTACTCAGTTTGTTTATCCATCCTCCTCAAATCATGATGGAACCCATTTCAAAAGTTATTTAAAATTTCTTTATTTTTAATTTTTTATTTCTACATTTTCTTCGTAAAGGGATCATTGAAACAGTATGATTTTTTCCTTCAGTTTTTTTTTTTTTTTTTTTTTGCAGTACGCGGGCCTCTCACTGTTGTGGCCTCTTCCGTTGCAGAGCACAGGCTCCAGACGTGCAGACTCAGCAGCCATGGCTCACGGGCCTAGCTGCTCCGCGGCATGTGGGATCTTCCTGGACTGGGGGACAAACCCGTGTCCCCTGCATTAGCAGGTGGACTCTCAACCACTGCGCCACCAGGGAAGCCCTTCCTTCAGTTTTAATGAGATGTAATTGACATATAACACTGTATTAGTCCAGGGTGTACAATATAATGACTTATGTGTATATTATGAAATGATTACCACAATAAGTTTAGTTAATATCCATCACCTCACACAGTTACAACTCTTTTCTTGTAACGAGAACTTTTAAGATCTACTTTCTTAGCAACTTTCAAATATTTAATAGAGTATTGTTAACTGTAGTCACCATGCTGTACATTATATCCCCGTGTCTTATTTATCTTATAAGTAGAAGTTTTTACCTTTTGACCACTTTCACCTATTTCCCCTGCCTCTTGAGGGATGGTTTTCCTCGATGAGATTATGTTTGTATCTTTATAACCAAAAAACCAAAGCATATAATTGTTGGTAGGTGTTCTAGGTGACATAAAGTCCAGTTTGATCATTACAGATAATCTGTTCAATTATAAATAATCAGCTATGATCTATTAGGCTACACTGGAGAAACAACTTTGAAATGTCAGTTAAAGAGAAGGCTTCCTAAGATATCCATTATTATGATGACAGTAAAAATTATTATATTTTTCGAGGATTGAAGCAGTATAGCATCATGGTTAAGAATATAAACACTACTGGCCTGCTGCCATGTCCCGCCCGCCATCTGCTGCACACAGTGGGGTGTTGTTCCAGGACTTGCTTCAGACAGGGTGAGGGGACACTGACCTTGGAGCCAGATTTGCTGGGTTTGTACCCCAGCCCCAAAATTTAAGCACTCTATGGCTTTGGGCAACTCAGGTAGCATGAATATCATCAGCACAGAGAGAAAACTTCACAGAAAATTCATTGCAGAGCAGTAGGGGAAGCTGGATTCCATGACAGCAGGAGCAGGGTTCATGGCGAGAATCATGGCTTGCAGGCCACCCTGGGCGGTCTGATCTTCCTGCAGCTTGTAGACCCTTGGGCTTGGGAGCTATTTCAAGCACACAACCTTGGGAGAGTAAGGTGTTCTTGAGACCATCTGTACCGAATCCGTGACTGAACCCAGTGAAGACCTCTATATAAACGTTTAAGATTCTAGCAGCACATGCAGAGACATACTCTTTTAGCCAGCAGCTGCTGGAGGCAGCCTCGTAGACAGATTGCTACCAAGTCAGCCTGTTCTAGCTGAACAGCTATTGTATACCCTCATAATCTGACTTCATATTGGAGACTGCCACATTCACTGCCATGCCACTGATAGGGTCTGGGTGCTCTGGCTGGGTATCGGGCCTGAGCCTCTGAGGTGGGACAGCCGAGTTCAGGACATTGGACCACCAGACACCTCCTGGTCCCATGTAATATCAGTCAGTGAGAGTTCTCCCAGAGGTCTCTGTCTCAACGCTAAGACCCAGCTCCACTCGACAACCAGCAAGCTCCAGTGCTGGACACCCCATGACAACTAGCAAAACAGGAACACAACCCCACCCATTAGCAGAGAGGCTGCCTAAAATCATACTAAGTTCACAGACACCCCCCAAAACACACTACCAGATGCAGTCCTATCCACCAGAAAGACAAGATCCAGCCTCATCCTCCAGAAAATGGGCACCAGTCCCCTCCACCAGGAAGCCTACACAACCCACTGAACCAACCTTATCCACTGGGGACAGACACCAAAAACAAAGGGAACTACGAACCTACAGCCTGCGAAAAAGTGACCCCCAAATACAGTAAGTTAAGCAAAATGAGAAGACAGAAAAATATGTAGCAGGTGAAGGAACAAGGTAAAAACCCAGTAGTTGAAACTAATGAAGAGGAAATAGGCAGACTACCTGAAAAAAAATTCAGAGTAATGATAGTAAAAATGATCTAAAATCTTGGAAATAGAATGGGGAAAATACAAGAAACGTTTAACAAGGACCTAGAAGAACTAAGAGCAAACAAACAATAATGAACAACACAATCAATGAAATTAAACATTCTCTAGAAGGAATCAGTAACAGAATAACTAAGGCAGAAGAACGGATAAGTGACCTGGAAGATAAAATAGTGGAAATAACTACCGCAGAGCAAAATAAAGAAAAAATAATGAAAAGAATTGAGGACATTGTCAGAGACCTCTGGGACAACATTAAACGCACCAACATTTGAATCATAGGGGCCCCAGAAGAAGAAGAGAAAAAGAAAGGGACTGAGAAAATATTTGAAGAGATTATAGTTGAAAACTTCCCTAATATGGGAAAGGAAATAGTCAAATCCAAGAAGTGCAGAGAGTCCCATACAGGATAAATCCAAGGAGAAACATGCCAAGACACATCAATCAAACTATCAAAAATTAAATACAAAGAAAAAGTATTAAAAGCAGCAAGGGAAAAGCAACAAATAACATACAAGGGAATCCCCATAAGGTTAACAGTGATCTTGTAGCAGAAACTCTGCAAGCCAGAAGGGAGTGGCAAGACAGATTTAAAGTGATGAAAGGGAAAAACCTACAACCAAGATTATTCTACCCAGCAAGGATCTCATTCAGATTCGTCAGAGAAATTAAAACCTTTACAGACAAGCAAAAGTTAAGAGAATTCAGCACCACCAGCCCAGCTTTACAACAAATGCTAAAGGAACTTCTCTAGACAAAAACACAAGAGAAGGAAAAGACCTACAATAACAAATCCCAAACAATTAAGAAAATGGTAATAGTAATATACATATCAATAATTACCTTAAATGTAAATGGATTAAATGCTCCAACCAAAAGACAGACTGGCTGAATGGACACAAAAACAAGACCCATATATATGCTGTCTAAAAGAGACCCACTTCCAACCTAGGGACACATACAGACTGAAAGTGAGAGGATGGAAAAATATATTCCCCGCAAATGGAAATCAAAAGAAAGCTGGAGTAGCAATTCTCATATCAGACAAAATAGGCTTTAAAATAAAGACTATTAGAAGAGACAAAGAAGGACACTACATAATGATCAAGGGATCAATCCAAGAAGATATAACACTTATAAATATTTATGCACCCAACATAGGAGCACCTCAATACATAAGGCAAATGCTAACAGCCATAAAAGGGGAAATAGACAGTAACACAATCATAGTAGGGGACTTTAACACCCCACTTTCACCAATGGACAGATCAACCAAAATGAAAATGAATAACAAAACACAAGCTTTAAATGATACATTAAACAAGATGGACTTAATTGATATTTATAGGACATTCCATCCAAAAACAACAGAATACACTTTCTTCTCAAGTGCTCATGGGACATTTTCCAGGATAGATCATATCTTGGGTCACAAATCAAGCCTTGGGATATTTAAGAAAATTGAAATCGTATCAAGTATCTTTTCCGACCACAACGCCATGAGACTAGATGTCAATTACAGGAAAAAAACTGTAAAAATTACAAATACATGGAGGCTAAACAATATGCTACTAAATAACCAAGAGATCACTGAAGAAATCAAAGAGGAAATAAAAAATTACCTAGAAACAAATGACAATGAAAACACGACAGCCCAAAACCTATGAGGTGCAGCAAAAGCAGTTCTAAGAGGGAAGTTTATAGCAAAACAATGCTACCTCAAGAAACAAGAAAAATCTCAAGTAAACAACCTAACCTTACACCTAAAGCAATTAGACAAAGAAGAACAAAAAAACCCCAAAGTTAGCAGAAGAAATCATAAAATCAGATCAGAAATAAATGAAAAAGAAAAAAAGAAAACGATAGCAAAGATTAATAAAACTGAAAGCTGGTTCTTTGACAAGATAAACAAAATTGATAAACCATTTGCCAGACTTATCAAGAAAAAAAGTGAGAAGCCTCGAATCAACAGAATTAGAGATGAAAAAGGAGAAGTAACAACTGACACTGCAGAAATAAAGAGGATCATGAGAGATTCCCACAAGCAACTACATGCCAATAAAATGGACAACCTGGAAGAAATGGACAAATTCTTAGACATGCACAACCTTCCTAGACTGAACCAGGAAGAAATAGAAAATATAAAGAGACCAGTCACAAGCACTGAAATTGAAACTGTGATTAAAAATCTTCCAACAAACAAAAGCCCAGAACAGATGGTTTCACGGGTGCTTTCTATCAAACATTTAGAGAGCTAACACCTATCCTTCTCAAACATTGTAAGAATGTAGCCGAGGGAGGAACAGTCCCAAACTCATTCTATGAGACCAGCATCACCGTGATACGAACACCAGACAAAGAAAAATGAAAACTACAGGCCAATATCACTGATGAACCTAGATGCAAAAATCCTCAACAAAATACTAGCAAACAATCCAACAGCACATTAAAAGGATCATACACCATGATCAAGTGGGGTTTATTGCAGGAATACAAGGATTCCTCAAAATATGCAAATCAATCAATGTGATACACCATATTATTAAACTGAAGGGTAAAAACCATATGATCATCTCAATAGATGCAGAAAAAGCTTTCTACAAAATTCAACACCCATTTATGATAAAAACTCTCCAGAAAATAGGCATAGAGAGAAATTTCCTCAACATAATAAAGGCCATATATGACAAACCCACAGCCAACAAGGTTTTTTTTTTTTTTTGGTGGTACATGGGCCTCTTACTGCTGTGGCCTCTCCTGCTGCAGAGCACAGGCTCCAGACGTGCAGGCTTAGCGGCCAAGACTCACGGGCTCAGCCACTCCATGGCATGTGGGATCCTCCCAGACCAAGGCACGAACCCATGTCCCCTGCATCAGCAGGTGGACTCTCAACCACTGCACCACCAGGGAAGCCCCCAACACCCTTCTTAATGGTGAAAAACTGAAACCATTTCCACTAAGATCAGGAAGAAGACAAGGTTGCCCACTCTCACCACTGTTATTCAACATAGTTTTGGAAGTTTTAGCCACAGCAATCAGAGAAGAAAAAGAAATAAAAGGAATCCAAATCAGAAAAGAAGAAGTAAAGCTGTCACTGTTTGCAGATGACATGATACTATACATAGAGAATCCTAAATATGCTACCAGAAAACTACTAGAGTTAATCAATGAATTTGGTAAAGTAGCAGGATACAAAATTGATGCACAGAAATCTCTTGCATTCCTATACACTAATGATGAAAAATCTGAAAGAGAAATTAAGGAAACACTCACATTTACCATTGCAACAAAAAGAATAAAATATCTAGGAATAAACCTACCTAAGGAGACAAAAGACCTGTATGCAGAAAGCTGTAAGACATTGATGAAAGAAATTAAAAATGATACAAACAGGTGGAGAGATATACCACGTTCTTGGATTGGAAGAGTCAACTTTGTGTAAATGACTATACTACCCAAAGCAATCTACAGATTCAATGCAATCCCTATCAAACTACCAATGGCATTTTCACAGAACTAGAACAAAAAATTTCACAATTTTTATGGAAACACAGAAGACCCCGAGTAGCAAAAGCAATGTTTTTTGTTTTTTTTTTTTATGGTATGCGGGCCTCTCACTGTTGTGGCCTCTCTCGTTGCAGAGCACAGGCTCCGGACACACAGGCTCAGCGGCCATGGTTCACGAGCCCAGCTGCTCCGCAGCATTTGGGATCTTCGCGGACTGGGGCACGAACCCTTGTCCCCTGCATTGGCAGGCGGACTCTCAACCACTGCGCCACCAGGGAAGCCCAGCAAAAGCAATCTTGAGAAAGAAAAACGGAGCTGGAAGAATCAGGCTCCATGATTTTGGGCTATACTACAAAGCTACGGTAAACGAGACAGTATGGTACTGGCACAAAAACAGAAATATAGATGAATGGAACAGGATAGAAAAACCCAGAGATAAACCCCCACCCATATGGTCACTTTGTCTTTGATAAAGGAGGCAAGAATATGCAATGGAGAAAAGATAGCCTCTTCAATAAGTTGTACTGGGAAAGCTGAACAGCTACATGTAAAAGAATGAAATTAGAACACTCCCTAACACCATATACAAAAATAAACTCAAAATGGATTAAAGACCTAATTGTAAGACCAGACACTATAAAACTCTTAGAGGAAAACATAGGCAAACACTCTGTGACATAACTCACAGCAAGATCCTTTTTGACCCACCTCCTAGAATAATGGAAATAAAAATAAACAAATGGGAACTAATGAAACTTAAAAGCTTTTGCACAGCAAAGGATACCATCAGCCAGATGAAAAGACAACCCTCAGAATGGGAGAAAATATTTGCAAATGAAGCAATGGACAAAGGATTAATCTCCAAATTATATAAGCAGTTCATGCACCTTAATATCAGTAAAACAACCAACCCAATCCAAAAATGAGCAGAAGACCTAAATAGACATTTCTCCAAAGAAGACATACAGATGGCCAAGAAGCACATGAGAAGGTGCTCAACATCACTAATCATTAGAGAAATGTAAATCAAAACTAAAATGAGGTATCACCTCACACCAGTCAGAATGGCCATCGTCAAAAAATCTGCAAACAATAAATGCTAGAGAGGGTGAGGAGAAAAGGGAAGCCTCTTGCACCGTTAGTGGGAATGTAAATTGATACATCCACTATGGAGAACAGTATGAAGGCTCCTTAAGAAACTAAAAATAGAACTACCATACAACCCAGCAATCCCACTGGGCATATACCCTGAGAAAACCATAATTCAAAAAGTGTCATGTACCCCAATATTCAGTGCAGCTCTATTTACAATAGCCAAGACATGGAAGCAACCTAAGTGTCCTTTGACAGATGAATGGATAAAGAAAATGTGGCACATATTTACAATGGAATATTACTCAGCCATAAAAAGAAACGAAATTGAGTTATTTGTAGTCAGGTGGATGGACCTAGCATCTGTCATACAGGGTGAAGTAAGTCAGAAAGACACAAACAAATACCACATGCTAACATACATGTGGAATCTAAAAAAAGAAAAAAAAAAGGTTTTGAAGAACCTAGGGGCAGGACAGGAATAAAGATGCAGTCGTAGAGAATGGACTGGAGGGCATGGGGAGGGGGAAGGGTAAGCTGGGACGAAGTGAGAGAGTGGCATGGACATATATATACTACCAAATGTCAAATAGATAGCTAGCGGGAAGCAGCCACATAGCATAGTGAGATCAACTCAGTGCTTTGTGACCACCTAGAGGGATGGGATAGGGACAGTGGGAAGTGAGACGTAAGAGGGAAGGGATATGGGGATATATGTATACGTATAGCTCATTCACTTTGTTATACAGCAGCAACAAACACAACAATGTAAAGCAATTATACTGCAATAAAAATGTTTAAAAAAATAGAATATGAGTACTTCTGTTCAAGACATTATTACAAGAGTGACAAGGCAAAACAGAGTAAGAGATGATAATTGCAATAGGTATGTCTGACAAAGGATCATATTTAGAGTATATAAAGACTTCTAAAAATTAATGATCATAAAATGAGTAACCTAATAGAAAAATGGGCAGAAGACTTGAATAGGGGCTCAACAATTTGCTCAACATTGTTAGTTATCAGAAAAACCACAAATTAAAACCATAATAAGATATCATTACACATCTAGCAGAATGGCCAAAAATTAAAAGCCAGACAATACCAAGTGTTGATGATGATGTGGAATTACTGGAACTCTCATACTGGTGGTGAAAGTGTAAATTGGTACAAACACTTTGAAAATTGAAGATTTCATTAAAGTGAGCAACCATGTCCTATAACCCAGCAACTGCATTTCATGATGTATATAATATGCACAACTGAAAGTGTACATATGTGCCCAAAATAACATGAATGAGAGTGTTAACAGCAGCATTATTTTTAATAGCCCCCAAGTAGAAACTGCTCAAATTTCCCTCAAGAGTAGGATGGATAAATAAATTGTGATATAGTCAAATGTTAGAATACTATACAACAATAAAAGTAACTATACTCTCCACAATAACAAGGATCATTTTGACAAACATATTATTACATTCATATAAAGTTCATATCAGGGCAGGAAAGAAACACAGACATAGAGAACAGATGTGTGGATGCTGGGTTGGTGGGGGAAGGCGAGTGTGAGATGAATTGGGATATTAGGTTTGACATAAATACACTACCATGTGTAAAATAGATAGCTAGTGGGAACCTGCTGTATAGTACAGGGAGCTCAGCTTGGTGCTCTGTGATGACCTAGATGAGTGGAAAGGGGGAGGGGGAGGTCCAAGAGGGAGGGGATATATGTATACATATAGCTGATTCACTTCATTGTACAGCAGAAACTAACACAACATTGTAAAGCGATTATACTCCAATTAAAAAAATTAAAAAAAATAAAATACAGAAAAAAAAAGAAGCAAAACGAATCGTTAGGATTTGGGATAGTAGTTACCTCTGGGAAGAAAACACTAAGTGGGAGGGGCACAAAGAAGGACTTCTGGAGTGCTGGTCATGCATCATTTCTTGATCTGGGTGGTGTTGCCCAAGTGGGTTTACTTTATGAAAATTCACTGAGTTGCACATGATTTGTGTACTTTTCTCCATGACAAACTTTAATACAAAGCTTACTAGAAAAGGAGGAAAGAGTGTGGACTCTGATGTCAAATTCCCGGTTTCATATTACAGCTTTACTCCTCACTAGTCAAGATCCTTGGGAAAGTTGTCTAACCTTTCTTTGTCTCAGGTTACACATCTGTGAAAGGAAGATTATACAATTACCTTCCTCACACACTGTTAGGAGGATAAATCTGACGATGCATACCAAACTCATAGAACAGTACTAGGCACGTGTTTAGCATTCAATAAATGTCAGCTGTTGTCATTCTTATCATTAACTTTGGAAGGCCAACTGATAAATATTATCTTAAAATGTCACTGGATCCAAGGTAAGAATAATTAGAATAACACAGAAAATCATCTGATATTTTTATTTGGCTTCATTATTTTTTGACTCCTTGACCTTCAAACTAGGGAGTTTCTCAGAAAAACCAACAAGGACAACTCCCAAATCAAAAAGAAAATTCATTTGAAAACCATGATGTAGGCCCAACTAATATAAATATTATTGCTTTGAAGGACATCTGTAAGTAGGTAAAGTGCTGGAGAAGGAAAGAAAAAGATCAGGTTACAATCATATAAGGCATGAATTCTTATTTTAAAAAGGTTAGTAACACAGTGCTCACACCTCAAGATGAAAGGAATTAGTCAATTTATCCTGTGTGCAACGGGGCATGGTTTTTTACAGTGTAGATTTTTTTATTCATTAATAACATTTAAAAAATTTACCCCTCTGGCTACTAGGTTTTCTACTTCAGTATGTGATCCAATATTTTAAATGGTTTCTACTCTACTTTCATGTTAACACTTTATCTCACTTATATACAAATTCATGCTATGTTTGCTTTTATTTCTGAAATAAGGTCAGAAAATTCAAACCCCAAATACTTATATTAGGTTAGGAAATTCAAACCAGAACTTGGACCTTTATCAATATTGTACTCAATTTAGTACTTTTAAACTAACAGATCCAACTGCAGAGCTCTTGAAATGCTGATGTCCTTATTCAAGATTAGGAAGTCTAGTGTTATGTTTCTACACTTCCATGAGAATCTTAGAATAGAAAGAGCTTTCAGCTTCATGCAGGTCAGTCTTCTATCATCTGCACTGTGTTACAGCTGTGTTGGCTTCAAGAGAGCTTATTTTTATGTTTCCTTTTCAGTCAATTCTTTCTAAGCTGAAAACTTCAAGAAAATGGGACCATGTCTATCTTGTTAATGATTATATTACCAGTGTTCCGGACAGTGCTTGGAACATAAGTGTTGAAAAGTATCTCTTGTATCAGTGAAAGAATGTAAGAATGGGAACCATTGGATGTAAATTCTCAAACAGCACATGACTCAGAAATAATCAATTAAAAATATAAAAGCATAATAATTAGGATTTTGAGTTATTAAGATTGATTTGTATGGTCTGGGCTTTAATTGTAGGAAAAACAAATAAATTACTCCAAACGGCTAACAGATGTGGGATTTTCTTCATGCTCTAATCTCTTTAATGTGACCCAAATGAGAGACTTGACGTGAAACGATCCACCAAAGGCAGATGACCTTGGCTCGCTATGGAGAAGAGCTGAGAGAGCACCTTTTGCCTCCTATCCCAAGTATGCTTGTGTCAGTGTGGACAGATAAAGGAAGGGTGGCTTTTTGAGGAATGATTCCTCTAGGTGGGCTCTGGCAGCATGGGGCAGAAGGTGGGGACCTTCTTTGCAAGGCTCCTTTGGAACTCACTTACCATAGAAGGAAAAGGTAGTCATGCCCGTCAGAAGGATTTTATGAACAAGGGCTGTAATGAAAGGTGTTTTTTTTTTTCCCCATGAATTAGGATGTCTTGACCATCCCAATTCTGGGCTATTTTGTTTAACCAAGTTTTTCTTGCAAAAATGATTTTGGAATTAGGTAATGACATAGGTTTTTCTGATGTCCTAGGTATTCCCAGCTTTTCTAATAACATGACAAATTTGCTTATGACCGTTCAACCCCTCCATTTTCTTTTCCATTTCCTTCTCCATTTGGGAGAGAGAATGAATCACTTTTCAAAAATAAGAAAAAAAACTAGTCAAAAGGGTCAGTGTTTTGAATCATTTTTTTCTGGTTTGGTCAGTATCTTAGTTCCCTGACTCCAACCTGTGCTCTCAGCAGTGGAAGCATGGTGTCCTAACCACTGGACTGCCAGGGAATGCCCCTGTTGAGTATTTTTTTATAGGACATAAGAAGAAGAAAACTTGTGTAACTAACAATTTTAATTAATTTTTAAGTCCAGTAATACAGAGGTATAGAAAGAATTGTTAATCTTCTCTCGTATTACCTCTCATTCTACCGCCTGTGAGATAGGCATAGTTAACAGTTTAGATTGTATATATCCTTCTATATATTTCTCCATGCTCATAGAAAAAATATTTATTGCATATATAGTTTTCCCATTTCTTAAAAAAAGGCAAGGACCCTATTGACATTTCTCTGGAACTTTTTTCCCACTTAATATAACATGGAAAGCCTTCCAGGTTCACATATAAAATTGTAGCAGTGTTTTAAGAGCCAAATAATACTACTATGGTAACTAGTAATGAATATACCATGTAATAATAATACTAGTAATAATACTAGTATGGATATACCATGATTTATTCAACCATTCCCCTATTAATGGATATTCAGGTTGATTCCAGATTTTGGCCACTGTCGAAGATGTTGTAATAACCCTATATGTGTGCTCCAGCATACACACACCCGGCCTCAGGCAGGAGGGCTTTCCCTTTTTCAGGATCGATTCCCAATGTGACATTGCTGGATCAAAAGTTAAGTGCATTTTGCATTTAACAGATGGTATTAGATTACTTTACAAAAAGATTGTAGCAATTCACATACTCATCAGCAATTAATAAAAGTGTTACTGATCATTCAAGGTTAAAATACAGTCTCATTATTCTTTATTTTTTTAACTGTGAAATACACAATACCTGCAAGGGAAAATTTATAATACATATGTGCTGTTAAAAGAATTATTTTAAACACCTGTGTAACCACTCTGCCACTTAATACTAATATTTTATTTGACAAATAAATGATGCAACAAATAGTTTATTACCAACATTTTAACATCCCAAATGTGATTTAGCACCATGCCCCATCCTCCCTGGTGGAGATAACACTACTCTGATTTGTTTTCTATTCTTTGTATTTCTTCATATTTTACCATATGTGTATATCCATACATAGTATATTGTTTAGTTTTGCATGATTTTGAATTTAGTACACATGGAGGAAGTTTCTATGCCTTCTATGACTTGCTTATTCTACTCAACATGTTTGTGATATTCATTCCTG
>NW_006792454.1:4685248-4706533 GCF_000442215.2 Lipotes vexillifer
TGCTGTTTTACCATTGGATGAATATGCCACACTTTATTTATCCTCTCTCAAATCAGTGGACATTTTGGCTGTTTATACATTTTTTGCCATTATGAACATAAGCACTGAGAACAATCTTACCAATGTTTCCTGCTATGCATTTACAAGAATATTTATACAGTAATTGTTCTCAAACTTTTTGGTCAGGAACCCTCCACACTTGTAAAAATTATTGAAAACCTCAAGTTGACAGATATTTATGTCAGTTATATTTATAGGTATTTACTGTATTTGAAATTAAAGCAGACATTTAAAAATATTAATTCATTTAAAATGACAATAATAAACACATTACCTATGAACATAAATCTTTTTATTTACGAAAATCTGTATTTTCCAAAATAAAAATACTTAGCAAGAAGAGTGGCATGGTTATACAGTTTTGTAAAGCTTTTTAATGTCTGGCTTAATTAAATACAGCTAGTCTCTTCTCTGCTTTTACATCAGTCTTTTGCTATACATTGTTTTTATTGAAGTGTATGAAGAAAATTTAATCTCACACAGATACGAAGTTGGAAAAGAGAGCACTATTTGAATAGCCTTTTTAGATAATTGTAGATAGTCTTGTTGGGATGGTACAACAAAACTTGACAAGTAGTGGCTTCTTAAAAGCTAGTTGTTTTATAGAATTTGAAATTGTATAAATGAACATTTTATACTCTTTTACATTAAAACTCACTGTCTGTCTTGTACTTTGAATGAGTATTTTACCCATGCAAGATTTTATAACATCATACATTGGTCAAAATATTGGTTAACTGTGGGTTCTTCTAACATGAAATTCTTCTCAATGATGACACATTTTACTATACAAAATTTTCTATGCTTTGTAAAACAAGACAGCAAAGTATATTTATTGTTGTGTGTGCATCGGTGCTAGGAACATTTTGAAATTTCAGAATAATGATTTATTGGATTATAAAGGATAACCAAAGATAGTAAGAGCACAGTAGAAGTTTAGGGATTAAGTTGAGTTAATCTCTGAAAATGCACACTTTTATATCCTAAACCTTCTAGATTAGAAAATTTAGAAAACACAAGAATACACAATCATACATTCTATTAGTTATAAGAGCAACCATGTCCTCACACATGATGAAGTCCCTTGAAAACACCACAGTACACTCATGAGATAAGGGCAGTGATAAAGACAGTAGTATTATAAAAATAGTTTTGAATTTACATACCCCCCAAAAGTGTCTCAGGGACCTTCAGCGTTCCCTGGAACACACCTTGAGAAACACTTTTCTAGGTTATCTCCCTAGAAATGGAGTTTATATTTTGTATGCATGTGCCTCTTCAGCTTCACTAGATGATGCCATTTTTTCCCAACTCCTGCATCATATAAAATATTCTTCTAAATTTTCTTCTGATGCCTTATAGTTTTTTTTACATTTACATCTGTAACTCATTTGGATTTTTTTGTTGTTGTATATATACAATGAAGTAGAACTTTAAATTTGTTTTCCTCTAGCTGGATATCTAATTATATAAGTACTATTTGTTAGAGTGTCAGTCTTTTCCCATGGCATCAAAGTGCCATCTTTATTCCATCTAGCTGAGATTCCTAGAAACATGTAATTTCAGTATTCCTCAGTACAAATATTCACTTCAGTACCTGGAAGAGAGCAAATCAGATCATTTTGGGAAAGCAAACGATACCAAGTTGATACTTGTTTATGAGTTAAGTGCCAATTCACCAAAGGCTAGAGTGGGATTACCAGAGGCTTAATATGTACTTTTGGGACTTCCTTGGTGGTCTGGTGATAAAGAGTCCACCTTCCAATGCAAGGGGCGCGGGTTTGATCCCTAGTTGGGGAACTAAGATCCCACATGCCACGGGCCAACTAAGCCCAAGTGCCATAACTACAGAGTCCATGCACCGTGGAGACCAAGCGCCACAACTAGAGAGAGAAAACCCTATGCCACAACTAGAGAGAAGCCCATGCACCGCAATGAAAAATCCTCAACGAAGATCCCATGTGCTGCAACTAAGACCCGATGCAGCCAAAAGAAAATAAGGAAAATAAATAAATTAAATAAATATTTTTTTAAATGTACTTTTACTTTAATAGGAAAAAGAGAGAAAAAAAATCTGTCTCCCACTAGTGTTACAAACGATGATTTTCATGTTAAATTTGACTTACAACTTTTTAGAAAGGAAGGAAAAAATTACAGTGGAAACATGGAATGATATAAATTCTCAGCAAGGTAGAATTTTTAATCTATTTGCTACTTTAAAAGGGAAAAGTTCTAGTAATTGGTTTTATGAAAATTATATATATTTACATATATACATACATATGATTTCACGTATACATCTGTAAAATTTCCCCCCTACTGGAACAATGATCTAGGTTCAAATCCTGGGTCTGTTATTTACAAGTCATGTGACTATATATATAGTATATATATATATATATATATATATAGTATATATATATAAAGCTATACTTAGCTTTCTTGAAACTCAAATTCTAATAGTTAATTGTGATGAAAGCCAATTATAATGGCTTCAATAAAACCTCCCTGTGCTAAATGTTGTCATCACAAATGTTAAGTGAGGTATTTAATCATACCATTCTTTAGAAATTCTCAGTATCCGGGCTTTTGATCCAGCAATGAGTTAACTATGCTACCCCCTGCATCCATGTGCAGAGGCAAGTGAATGCTGACAGCTCTACCCACCAAATCCAAGGGCGGGAAATTAGTCTTCAAATGCTTTCCCAAATTGTTCAGCTACTACTAGAGAAGCAATTGTCTCACCAGTGGAGTGATCACTCTTGGAAGCAGCACATGCTTAAAAGATCCTGTATGAAGGAGCAACACTTTCAAGGAAATCCCTAGGGACGGATTATTTTCCCAACAAGTAGAGACCAAGTAGTGGCGGTTTTTCAATGATTGGGAGACATTTGGCAGAACAAAAACTTGGAAGTTGTGGTTTGCAAGGGTGTGTGCAAATCTCAGCATAATAGGTCCTAGCCTAGGTATCTGGAGGTTAGCGTGACTGCAAGGATAATTGTTTTGTGGGTGAAAATACAAAGATATATATCTTAGCAACACATAGGAGCTCTGGAGGGAAAATCAGGCTAAACCCTGAAATGGCACAACCCTGAATGTTGATGTCATTTCTAAAGAACACTAGTACTCTCTCTAAAAATACACACTAGTGCTTACAGGAAAGTTACATGAATACAGTTCTGTCTCATTTGCTCCTGGCATGTTATTGAACTAATGCCCCCGTTTAGGAGCCTAAGTATCTTTGAATGTCTGACGAAAATAGAGATTTCCAAGTATTAGGAGGGAGAACTTAGCTCTGTGGTAATAACTGCTGTTTCGAACTTAATTATTTCCACGTTTTATTCGTTGTTAAGTTTCATTACAAACTGTGCAGTGGTAAATTGGAGAACAAAATTCAACAGCAGACTGCTTTAGGGCTGTGTTTTACTGTGGTACAACAAAAAATGATATTTACATGTTATATTATGCCAGTGTCATACATTGTCTCACAGGGATCACTTTTCATGGATATCCTTTTCATTTTTGGTGTTACTTACAAAATTGGGAGTGGGGGATCATTTGTCTATGGAAAGTTGACTTTGTTTACATAGCCTCCTCAATTTTAGGTAGAGTAAATGTATATTCCTGCCAATCATAACATTCTCTTCCCATCACTTAAATGCTTTGCAATTTTCTATAAGCAGCTTCATATGTACCCTTACTTTGTGATTTAGCAAATTTTGCACATAGCAGTTAGAACTGGCAGGCCATTTTATATAATAAAGTGTTACTTAGTACTTACAATAATATCAGAGGGTAGGAGAGAAGAGTGTTTAACCTCTGAAAAAATGGGGTTGGCAAAATATTTGAGAATTTTATTGTTAATATGGTTGGCTTGTCCAATATTTGTAATAGAGGTTCCATTTAAGCTCCTATTTTTCCTACAATTTAAGGAAAGCACAGATAACTCCAGGCATTCTTACCTCTGCTGGAATTTTATTGAGGGGGTCAGGGAAGTCAGGGAAGGGTCACTGCCTCCAGTCCTGTACTGTTTAGAAGATGGTACACAGAGATTATTTAATATGTTTTCTCTCTTACTCCATATCAGCTTCTACTCACCACCTGTGTTTTTAACATGGAAGATTTGCTGTCTGGCCCTAGAAAAGAAGACAATCTTAGGTGTAGACAGTCATTCTTCTATGTGTTTATTAATCGCAGAATAGGGAAGAATGGTGCTGGGTTTTGGAAGTCCTTTATTGAGTTTGACAGCCAATGTTACATCAGAAAACAGGCAGAAGTATTATGAGGTTTTATGTTGTAACTAACATCAAGAAGGGCCTCCTATCTCTTGTTCTAAGTTTATTTATTTATTTTTGGTAAAAAGCTCCTTCCAAAGTATATATATATATAAATCTGAATTCTCCAAAGTCTTGAAAAATAATGTGTCTCTACTAAATTATTTTTTAACGATTCTGCAAAGGGAAGGAATTACATCTCACACTACTGAGTAAAGTAAACCTTTATAAAAATTCTTGTTACATTGGTCTCTCCTGAAAGTCTTAGTAGTAGCTTGTTAGTACTTTTCTATGTCTTTCTCTCAAAACTCTAGTTAATGCATAGTCTGTTTCTTTTGCTCTCTCTTTGCAGATTTTTCCTTCTTAGGGCAGTATGATGTCCCTTCCTATGTACATTAATCTACTCTCTGCTTCTAGTGCCTTCAATTCTGCAGTTCTACTTATTACTACAATTGTTAAAACAGAGACCTAAGTCCTATAGCACGTCACGCACAGAGAATGCTTTCTTCTTGGCAGTAGGGTGGAGCAAATGCTTCTATTTTAATTTAATTTCATCCTTGTCACATGTATTGCTGGGAAACACACAGTAGATGCCTCCTGGAGGATGGCCTCATATACTACAGACAGCTAGTAGATCAAGAATCATCCAGCACTAGGAAAGCTAATACCTAAAGTTTGCCTGCCACGATCAAAAGTTTTATAAAAGTATAGCAAGTTAACAGAAACCCCTGATGTTATTTGGAAATACTTAAATCTATACCAGATTTTCAGATGTAGAATGAAAGTATTACAATTAGGGGAAAACCAGAGAAAATGTAGAGTTTAGGTAAAAATGAGGCAATAATTGGAGTTTTGCACTTGGTTTCATTGACTGCCAGCAAGCCAAATGGTGCACAATGAAATCCTTAAAACATGTTGCCAAATCTCTGGTCAGTTAAAACGGCTGTGCTTCATTCTTCTCTGGTAAAAATGTCTTCATTTTGGCCGTGTGATATTATTTGTCTCATTTGGTTTCTTGGAGACTGAAGACCCCTTGTTAACTGTACTAATAAATAGAAGAGTCACAAAGACATTGGGGGAAACCATACAGCAACACCACCCGCTGAGGTCACCGGGGTGGTGGGGGGAGTGATGACCAATGACTGGAGGCCCCACTGACAGTAGAAGAATAAGGGAATGGGAAGCTGTTTTAGGGTAAAATCTAACTTGCAGGCTGGTTAGGATTCTGAGAAGAGGCAGTAGAGGGTGCTTTGGAATCATTTGTGACCATTTGGCCTCAGGTAATTTGCCTGACACGGTCTCAAGTGATTCCAAATTATTGGTTCTCTGAGCTAGTTTTCTCCTCTTTAAACATTCTAATGCAAAACTCCTCTGCCTGTGACCTTGCAATTTAACACATTTTATCAATTCTAAGAATCCTTTCGTTCCCCCTACATTTTAACATTTCTGAAATGGGGTGTGCTTTATAATCAGTAGTGACTTACAATAACTGTTGTCTCAGTGTACTTACTTCCCATTGCCTGTGCCCATGTAAACATAAAACATGGCAGCATCAAAACTGCAAAATGTGCATTGGGGTCTTGGAAGAAAATCACAAGTGTAGAATATAGTGGAACATTTTTTTTAACGCTTCAAGACTAAATGATGATAGGGAGGGAGTGGGGAGGTGATGAATGAGAGCTTTATCTCCAAGGCTAAAGTCAAAGACTCAAGAACTCAGGACCAGTTGTTTAATTCTTTGATATATACTTTTAAGAAATGCAGCATCACCAGTGCCTTCGATGAACAGAGGAAAGTACTGTATTGGAAAACATGGACAACAACAATCCTGAGTGGGAAAGTAATTCAGAAGACAGCCTCTGTATGTGCAGCAGGGTTAGGAAAACTTCAACCAACTTATTTTGCCCACCTTTCCTATGTATGTAGAAGAGGTGATATGTAATTTTTAAAAAGCGCTCTGATGTGGACTTCCCTGGTGGCACAGTGGGTAAGACTCCACATTCCCAATGCAGGGGGCTGGGGTTCGATCCCTGGTCAGGGAGCTAGATCCCACATGCATGCCACAAATAAGAGTTCACATGCCACAACTAAGGAGCCCACAAGCCGCAACTAGGGAGCCCACCTGCTGCAAATCAGACCTGGCGCAACCAAATAAATAAATAAATATTATTATTTTACTGGAATAAAATTGATTTACAATGTTGTGTTAGTTTCTGCTGTACAATGAAGTGAATCAGCTATATGTCTACCTATATCCCCTCCCTCTTGGACCTTCCTCCCACCCCCCCATCCCACCCATCTAGGTCATCACAGTGCACAGAGCTGAGCTCCCTGTGCTATTTGGCAGGTTTCCACTAGCTATCTATTTTACACATGGTAGTGTATTTATGTCAAACCTAATCTCCCTATTCGTCCCACCCTGCCCTTCCCTCGAGTGTCCACATGTCCATTCTCTACGTCTACGTCTCTATTCCTGCCCTACAAATAGGTTCCTCTGTACCAATTTTCTGGATTCCACATGTATGTGTTAATATATATTTCTTTTTCTCTTTCTGGTTTACTTCACACAGTATGACAGACTCTAGGTCCATCTGCATCTCTACAAATAACTCAATTTTGTTCCATTTTATGGCTGAGTAATATTCCATTGTATATATGTACCACATCTTCTTTATCCATTTATCTATCGTTGGACATTTAGGTTGTTTCCATGTCCTGGCTATTGTAAATAGTGCTGCAATGAACACTGGGGTACATGTGTTCTATTGAATTATGGTTTGCTGAGGGTATATGGCAGTAGTGGGATTGCTGGGTCATATGGTAGTTCTAATTTTAGTTTTTTAAGGAACCTCCATACTGTTCTCCATAGTAGCTGTATCAATTTACATTCCCACCAACAGTGCAAGAGGGTTCCCTTTTCTCCACACCCTCTCCAGCATTTATTGTTGATTTTTTGATGATAGCTATTCTTTTTTTGTTTTTTTTTAACATCTTTATGGAGTATAATTGCTTTACAATGGTATGTTAGTTTCTGCTTTATAACAAAGTGAATCAGCTCTACATATACATATATCCCCATATCTCCTTCCTCTTGTGTCTCCCTCCCACCACCCCATCCCACCCTTCTAGGTGGTCACAAAGCACTGAGCTGATCTCCCTGTGCTCTGTGGCTGCTTCCCACTAGCTACCTATTTTACATTTGGTAGTCCATGCCACTCTCTCACTTCATCCCAGCTTGCCCTTCCCCCTCCCCGTGTCCTCAAGTCCCTTTGATGATGGCCATTCTGACCTGCGTGAGGTGATACCTCGTTGTAGTTTTGATTTGTATTTCTCTAATAATTAGTGATGTTGAGCAGCTTTTCATGTGCCTCTTGGCTATCTGTATGTCATCTTTGGTGAAATGTCTATTTAGGTCTTCTGCCCATTTTTGGATTGGGTTGTTTGTTTTTTTGATATTGAGCTCCATGAGCTGCTTTATATTTTGGAGATTAATCCTTTGTTTGTTGCTTCATTTGCAAATATTTTCTCCCACTCTGAGGGTTGTCTTTTCATCTTGTTTATGGTTTCCTTTGCTGTGCAAAAGCTTTTAAGTTTAATTAGGTCCCATTTGTTTATTTTTGTTTCTGTTTTCATTATTCTAGGAGGTGGGTAAGAAAGATCTTGCTGTGGTTTATGTCAAAGAGTGTTTTTCCTATGTTTTCCTCTAAGAGTTTTATAGTGTCCAGTTTTACATTTAGGTCTTTAATCCATGTGGGTTTTATTTTTGTTCATGGTGTTCGGTAGCGATCTAAATTCATTCTTTTACATGTAGCTGTCCAGTTTTCCCAGCACCACTTATTGAATATACTGTCTTTTCTCCATTGTAAGTTTTTGCCTCCTTTATCAAAGACAAGGTGACCATATGTGCATGGGTTTATCTCTGGGCTTTCTTTCCTGTACCATTGATCTATATTTCTTTTTTTTAATTAATTAATTAATTTGGGTTTTTTTGTTTTTGTTTTTTTAGCTATGTTGGGTCTTCGTTGCTGTGCATGGGCTTTCTCTAGTTGCAACGAGTGGGGGCTACTCTTCATTGTGGTGTTCGGGCTTCTCATTGTCATGGCTTCTCTTGTTGTGGAACACAGGCTCTAGGTGCACGGGCTTCAGTAATTGTGGCACGCAGGCTCAGTAGTTGTGGCTCATGGGCTCTAGAGTGGAGGCTTAATAGTTGTGGTGCATGGGCTTAGTTGCTCAGTGGCATGTGGGATCTTCCTGGGCCAGGGCTGGAACCAATGTCCCTTGCATTGACAGGTGGATTTTTAACCACTGCGCCACCAGGGAAGCCCCTGATCTACATCTCTGTTTTTGTGCCAGTACCATACTGTCTTGATTACTGTAGCTTTGTAGTATAGTTTGAAGTTGGGGTACCTGATTCCTCCAGCTCCATTTTTCTTTCTTAAGATTGCCTTTGTTATTCGGGGTCTTTTGTGTTTCCATGCAAATTGTACAATTTTTCGTTCTAATTCTGTGAACAATGCCACTGGTAGTTTGATAGGGATTGCATTGAATCTGTAGGTTGCTTTGGGTATTGTAGTCATTTTCACAATATTGATTCTTCCAGTCCAAGAACATGGTATATTTCTCCACCTGTTTATGCTATCTTTGATTTCTTTCATCAGTGTTTTATAGTTTTCTGAGTACAAGTCTTTTGCCTCCTTAGGTAGGTTTATTCCTAGGTATTTTATTCTTTTTGTTGCGATGGTAAATGGGATTGTTTCCTTAATTTCTCTTTCTGATTTTTCATTGTTAGTGTATAGGAATACCAGAGATTTCTGTGCATTAATTTTGTATCCTGCAACCTTACCAAATTTATTGATTAGTCCTAGTAGTTTTCTGGTGGCATCTTTAGGATTTTCTATGTATAGTGAGTGTCATGTCATCTGCAAACAGTGACAGTTTTACTTCTTTTTTTTCCAATTTGTATACCTCTTATTTCTTTCTCTTCTCTGATTGCCATTACTAGGACTTCCAAAACTATGTGAATAAGAGTGGAGAGAGTGGACATCCTTGTCTTGTTCCTGATCTTAATAAAAATGCTTTCAGTTTTTCACCATTGAGTATGATGCTTCCTGTGGGTTTGTCATATATGGCCTTTATTATGAGGTAATAGGTAGGTTCCCTCTATGCCCATTTTCTGGAAAGTTTTTATCATAAATTGGAGTTGAATTTTGTCAAAAGCTTTTTCTGCATCTTTTGAGATGATCATATGGTTTTTATTTCTTAATTTGTTAATATGGTGTATCACATTGATTGATTTGCATACATTGGTGAATCCTTGCATCCCTGGGATAAATCCCACTTGACCATGGTGTATGCGCCTTTTAATGTGCTGTTGGATTCTGTTTGCTAGTATTTTATTCAGGATTTTTGCATCTATGTTCATCAGTGATATTGGTCTGTAATTTTCTTTTTTTGTGATATCTTAGTCTGGTTTTGGTATCAGGGTGACGGTGGCTCCGTAGAACAAATTTGGGAGTGTTCCTCCCTTTGCAATTTTTTGGAATAGTTTGAGAAGGATCGGTGTTAGTTCTTCTCTAAATGTTTGATGGAATTCGCCTTTGAATCCATCTGATCATGGACTTTTGTTTGTTGGAAGATTTTTAATTACAATTTCATTACTTGTGATAGGTCTGTTTATATTTTCTGATTCTTCCTGGTTCAGTCTTGGAAAATTGTACCTTTTCAAGAATTTGTCTATTTCTTTGTGGTTGTCCATTTTATTGGCATATAGTTGTTTGTAGTAGTCTCTTATAATTCTTTGTATTTCTGCAGTGTCAGTTGTGATTTCTCCTTTATCATTTCTAATTTTATTGATTTGCATCCTCTCCCTTTTTTTCTTGATGAGCCTGACTAAAGGTTTATCAATTTTGTTTATCTTCTCAAAGAACCAATTTTTAGTTTTATTGATCTTTGCTATTGTTTTCTTCAATTTCTATTTCATTTATTTCTGCTCTGATTAATGATTTCTTTCCTT
The DNA here is from genome assembly GCF_000442215.2 of Lipotes vexillifer. Taxonomy (NCBI): domain Eukaryota; kingdom Metazoa; phylum Chordata; class Mammalia; order Artiodactyla; family Lipotidae; genus Lipotes; species Lipotes vexillifer. Next base: position 4,695,596 of record NW_006792454.1, read on the forward strand.
CTACTGACTTTGTGTTTTCTTTGTTCTTCTTTCTCTAGTTGCTTTAGGTGTAAGGTTAGAATGTTTATTTGAGATTTTTCTTGTTTCTTGAGGTGAGCTTGAATTGCTATAAACTTCCTTCTTAGAACTTCTTTGCCACGTCCCATAGGTTTTGGGTCGTTGTGTTTTCATTGTTATTTGTTTCTATGTATTTTTAAATTTCTTCTTTGATTTGTTCAGTAAGCTCTTGGTTATTTTGTAGTGTACTGTTTAGCCTCCATGTATTTGCTTTTTTTACAGTTTTTTTTCCTGTAATTGATCTCCAATCTCATAGCATTGTGGTCAAAAAGGTGCTTGATACAATTTCAATTTTCTTAAATTTTCTGAGGCTTGAATTTTGACCCAAGATGTGATCTATCCTGGAGCATGTTCCGTGTGTACTTGAGAAGAAAGTGTATTCTGCCACTTTCTAGTGGAATGTCCTATAAATATCAATTAAACCTATCTGGTCTATTGTGTCATTTAAAGCTTGTGTTTCCTTATTTATTTTCTGTTTGGATGATCTGTCCATTGGTGCAAGTGGGGTGTTAAAGTCCCCTACTATGTTTGTGTTACTGTCAATTTCCCCTTTTATGGTTGTTAGCATTTGCCTTGTGTATTGAGGTGCTCCTTTGTTGGGTGCATAAACATTTATAATTGCTATATCTTCTTCTTGGATTGATCCTTTGATCATTATGTCGTGTCCCTCCTTATTTCTTGTAACAGTCTTATTTTAAAGTCCATTTTATCTGTTACTAGTATTGCTACTCCAGCTTTCTTTTGATTTCCATTTGCATGAAATATCTTTTTCCATCCCTTCACTTTCAGTCTGTATATGTCCCCAGGTCTGAATTGGGTATCTTGTAGACAGCATATATATGGGTCTTGTTTTTGTATCCATTCAGCCAGTCGGAGTCTTTTGGTTGGAGCATTTAATCCATTTACATTCAAGGTGATTATCGATATGTATGTTCCTATTACCACTTTCTTAATTGATTTGGGTTTGTTTTTGTGGGTCTTTTTTTTCTCTTCTGTTTCCTGCCTAGAGAAGTTCCTTTTTCATTTGTTGTAAAGCTGGTTTGGTGGTGCTGAATTCTCTTAACTTTTGCTTGTCTGTAAAGTTTTTGATTTCTCTGTCGTATCTGAATGAGATCCTTGCTGGGTAGAGCAATCTTGGTTGTAGGTTTTTCTCTTTCATCTCTTTAAGTATATCCTGCCACGCCCTTCTGGCCTGCAGAGTTTTTGGTGAAAAATCAGCTGATAAACTTATGGGGATTCCTTTGTATGTTATTTTTTGCTTTACCCTTGCTGCTTTTAATATTTTTTCTTTGAATTTAATTTTTGTTAGTTTGATTAATATGTGTCTTGTTGTGTTTCTCCTAGGGTTTATCCTGTATGGGACTCTCTGTGCTTCCTGGACTTGGGTGGGTGATTATTTCCTTTCCCATATTAGGGAATTTTTTGACTATAATCTTTTCAAATATTTTCTCAGACCCTTTCTTTTTCTCTTCTTCTTCTGTGGCCCCTATAATTCAAATGTTGGTGCATTTAGTGTTGTCCCAGAGGACTCTGAGATTGTCTTCAGTTCTTTTCATTCTTTTTTCTTTATTCTGCTCTTGGCAGTTTTTTCCACCATTCTGTCCCCAGCTCACTTATTTGTTCTTCTGACTCAGTTATTCTGTTATTGATTCTGTTATTCTTGTATTTTCTCAATCTGTGCCTCCATTCTATTTCCAAGATTCTGGATCATCTTTACTATTATTACTCTGAATTCTTTTTCAGGTAGGTTGCCTATTTCCTCTTCATTTATTTGATCTTGTAGGCTTTTACCTTGCTGTTTCATATGTGACATATATTTTTGTCATCTGTGGCCTGTGGCTTCCAGCACTGGAGTTTGTAGGCTGTTGGGTAGAGATGGATCTTGGTCCCGAGATGAGGACCTCCAGGAGACCTCACTCCGATGAATATTCCCCGGGGTCTGAGGTTCTCTGTTAGTCCAGGGGTTCAGACTCAGAGCTCCCACTGCAGGAGCTCTGGACCAACCCCTTGCTCAAGAACCAAGATCCCACTAGCCATGTGGGGCGGCAAAAAACAAAAAAAAGGAAAAATGAAAAAAAGAGCAGAACAATAACGAAAAGTAAAAAATAAAATAAGATTAGAAAACTAACATATATGTTAGAAAGAATAAAAAAATAAAAATATAGATCAAACAACCACCAGAAGGTAAAACAAAGCCACAATAGTAAAAAAGAGGAGGAAAAAAAAAAAAATCCAGAAAAGGCCTTGGCTGCGGAGAGCGGGGCTTAGGCAAGGGCAGGGTTTAGGCAGTGGGCAGGGCCCACAGGGCTGGAAAAGGCCTTGGGGGGGTTGAGGGGTGGGGCTTAGGCTCAATGCAGCAGGAGGGGACCAGGAGTGCCTCAGGCCTTGGAGGGTGGAGGACTGGGCCCAGTGAGCCTGCTAGGGTCCTGGGCAGCGGAAATTCTAGGCACATTCCCCTCGAATCCTCTGATCCTGGAGGGGCCCTCCCTGTAGGCCTCTCTTCTTCTCCCCCCACCCATGGTCCTAGGACCCACATGGCCGGAGGGGGCCCTGGAAGACAGGGGACTAGACCCAAAAGCCCAGAAGGCTTCCCAGTCCTGAGTGGGCAGGGGAAACACCAGCTGTGCCTGCCCTGATCCTCCAGTCCCAGAGGGCCCTTCTCTGTCCACCTCTCCTCTACTCCCCCCTTTCCCTCCTATGCGCCTATGACCGATGCGGCCCAGAGCGGGTCTCAGAGGTGGAGGACCCAGCCCAGGAGCCCCACAGGCTTGCTGGGGCCCAGTTGGGCAAGTGAAATGTTAGGTGCACTCCCCCAGATCCTCTGATCCGCTGAGGGTCCCTCTAGGCATGGGAACCCCTCCCTGCTCCCAGCCACCCTTCCGGGGCACTGGTCCTCTCTGGCCTCCACTTCTCCTCCCCCCTCTCCCCCCATGTCCTACCCAGTCACTCGAGGGTTCCTCCCGTCTCCTTGGGCGTCAAGGTCCCCCACCAGCATCTGCCAGGCGCCCTAGTTGTGGGAAGATGCAAACTCTGCGTCCTCCCCCACTGCCATCTTGACTCCGCCCCCAACACATAAATATTGTTTTTAAAAGAAGTGCTCTGAGACTGAAGGCCTTTTCAGTAAGCATAAAATGAACATTTTAAGTGCCAAGAAATCACCATGTTACTTTCTAATTGAAAATCCTTTTTTGCTTTCTTAAAATATTTGTTTCTTAACAGCAAGTTGTCTTAGGTTCAGCAAGTTGCAGAGTATCAATACAATTCTTTCTGCTACAGCAAAAGCTTGTTAATGCTGCCCAACACCAAGAGTTGTTACTGGACACTTGGAGAATGACTCTTGGTTTTATAACCAAAAAAAAAAAAGACTGAAAAATACACTTACGTAAGCTCTTCATACTGTTCATAATTAGAAGAGCTTTTTAGCTTGTTCATAGGGTTCATGTAAACCCCGATATGCAACCCTTTTCAGGGTTAATTAATGTGTGTTAAATGATAAACAATTTATGAAAAGAACCATCTAGTCTGATACAAAATAATTTATATAATTATAGTTATCATTATTAATAGTAAAAGGTATATAGTCCATGTACGCAAGCAAAATAAAGTGACTATGGGGGAAATAAACCACCTATATACTTTTATGAATCAATATATTTACTCACAGTTTGTTAAAGTGACTTGCCCGAATCAGACAGTTTGCTATGTTAGAACCAGGACCTGAATTAGGTTTTCCTGATTCAATTTATTATCATGTGTCTTCACTAGTCGATTGCCTACTACATGCAGGCCCATGGGTGACACAAAAATATGTACAGTGTAGCCACATAATATATACATTTACTTTGTCCCAATTCAACCAATGCTCTGGAAAATGTGAGTGAGAGCAAGAGACAATGATTTAAGAGAGCGGCTAGCTTTGCCTGCCTTCCCACTCAATAAGCACATGTCCAGAGTGAGAGTGAGGTGGGAGCTGTGAATGGTTCTTTTCCTCAGTAGTCTCAGCTCTTAAGTGCTTCTCATGGTGTGAGCATATCATCTCAGTCAGGGTGACCATGGTTTTAAAGTTCTGCATGTTTCATACAGCATCACCTTTAAATGCAAGTCAACTACTCCACTGAATGTTTAACATGAAGACTACAATCTGTTCTAACACAAGAAAAATAACCAGCTATGTTGGATTTACCAGGAGATATAAATTCAATGCACTTATGTTTGCTTGCTAGTATGTTTGCAAAACTAGTTTATAGTGTACTTTCTAGGCCAAAATGCTTAAGAAATTTTCAAGGGTAACTTTGACTGTGTTCTTAAAATCTTGGAGCTTGTGGCACATGAAGAATACAGTAATGGGTTTGTGGGTGGGGGGATTGACAAGATGGATGAGAGAGGGGAAAGACTGAAACAGGGAACCCAGTTAGGATACTCTCACAATACTTGCAGCAAATGTTAACACGAGCTTCAACCAGTACAGTGGCAGCGAGGACAGAGAAAAAGGGACCGGTGCAGCAGGTATGGAGGAGCCAGAAAGAACAAGTAGGCAACGACTAGTTGTTACGTATTCTAGAGAATGAGGAGTCAAAGCTTACTCTGAGTTTTCTAATCCGGTAGATGAGGGCGATGATTAGGATAAAAAGGACAACTGAAACAGGCAACTTACAGCATGAATCATTTTATCAGTTCAAGGGAAGGTTGAGCAGGCCCAAGTGAGGTCAGTTGTGCATATATTGAGTTGGAAGTTTTTGAGAGACAGCTGGGTGGAGATGTCCGGTATGCAGAAAATAGGAGACTTGTGTTGGGGAGCATTTATTGCTCCGTATTTTGATCTAGAGAAGAAGATACAACTTCAATTACCTGCCTTCACTAGACTGAGAAGTATAAAATGAGGGAGCCTTGGGTTTTAATATCCCAGATTACACTGGCTCCAACCCCACTGATAGATTGCCCAACCATAGCTCCACCCTATCTCATTCTTTGCTCCCCAGAAAGCAGAGCCTGATGCAAAAGCTTGCGCGCCACTTCTTTTTTAGGGACTTTAACCCCAGTTTACCGAAATGAGGGGGAAAGGGAGTGAGGCAGCAAGGGAGAGGAGCTGGCATAAGAGTGTATTCATGAGATTGCCACCCCTTGGTATCAAGGATGATTGATTACTCAATCTTCCAAGATTCCATAGAAATTACTAGTTCTTGGGAGAACCATGGGGGAGGAAGAGGGATTAATTTACTCTCTGGCTCCACTTCACATAGGTCAAAGTTTGCACTATAGAGTAATAACTCTCTCAGGCTTTCAGGTGGCTCTTGCATAGGCACTGCAGGGATCCCACTGCCTTGAAAGCCACAGACTCTTATAAGGAAGCTCCCAGGCGAGGGACAACATGTGGGAGGTACGGGATAAGGTGAGGACTTCTGTGTTTTACCCTGTGGACTCATGACTGGTCACCATAGCAGTGTCATGGTGGGAACAAATTTCTAAAGGCTCCGAAGATAGGGGAGACCAAGAGGACCTCTGAGAGATGAATCTCTAACCTAAGTATGCCCTAATAAATTCTGAAAGTCCCCAGAAGGATGCCTGATATGTGCCCATAGTCCAGTCTGCCCATGTCATCGACCACGCTCACTCCAGCTTTGCTCCTCGAACAGCTGCTGCTGCCCTGAGGTGCTCAAGAAAATGGCGCTGCCTCTGCTGGCAGTGATCTTCAGGCAACAGTGGTGTCTGAGGCAAGTCTGTGGTTCGGTGATGCTGCCAGAGCCTCGACTTCTGGGGTGTTAGAATTATTCTGGGTAAGTGTGCAGGCTGGGAATGAGGGAGGGACAAGATGTAATCTGCAACCTGTTGCCACATTTTGTCACCAGCTCCTGAAAAACTTTGCCCTTACTAGTCCCATAAAGTCACACAGGAAATCTGCTGCTTCAACTTCTCCCTTCCGTTTCTCATCTTCAATCATCCCTCTCCTAACTCCACACACCAAAATATTTCTCTCATCAGCTCATCTCTATCAAAAGCAAACAAACAAAACCCACCTTTCAACAAATAAAAAACCTACTCCCCACCTCCACCCCAACAAAACAAAGGCAAGAAGAAACTGTCAGCTCAGAGAAACTGTCTTAAGTAAACACAGGACTTTATGTGGGAATCCAGTACACTGAATACCAGTGCTCAGAAACTTTTCAATTTCTCCCAGGACCGCGGGTGCCTACTTACTTTTCATTTAGGTAACCAGAGGGGCCTATTCCAGTGACGCCCTTCCCCCAAAGACTAGTCTGAGGTTCCAAATTAATTGAAGTCCCTACCTTAGACATAAAACTGCACTGAGGATAATCCTTGAAGTTAAGTACTACATGACTTAATAGATGAGTGTCTTAGCTTAATAGATGAGTGTTTCCCCCAAAACAACCTGAGGCAGGAAATTCGTCTGGAAATTTGATCCCAGGAAGGAGGAGTTAGAAAGGAGTAAAAACAGGGAAGGAGGGAAAGCCAGTCAAGAACCCACTCTCAAAATATTTACTAGTAAGGGTGACTGGTGTTTCTGTCCTGGGACCTTGTGAGCAGCTGTTTGAAATGAGGTTCAGAACCACTCACCCAAAGGCAGAAAGGGAAAAGGAAGTGCCTCTTGTCCCCCACTGGTCAAGGATGGCCTCAGAAGAACAGATTTAGCTGCATGTTTGCATAGCAAGTTTCCTGCAGGTGGCCCATGTTGAGAAGCAAGAGGCGCCTGTTAGGGACCCAGAGTGAGGTGCTGTGGGTTGCACCTGTGAGAAGCTGGTCGAAGCCCGTGAGGACTGGTCACCACAGCACTGGTTGTAGGGGAAAGTGGGGTTGAGAGGATCTGAGTGGTACACAAGCAAATCTGACCCAATGAGATTTCCTTCAGGCAGCAAGAAAAAAAGAAGCAGGCCAAGAACACACATACACTTAGGAGTCTGGAGGAAAGACAGATGGGGCTGAGAAGAGACCAATGAAAAGGCACCAAAGAGGTAGGAAGAAATAGTAGAAATAATAAAAACTGAAACTATAACAACAACCATAGCAGTAGTAAAGATAGTAATAGCAGCAAGTACTCTGTAAATGTAGGCTAGATGGGAGGCACTCTTCTAAGCTCTTCACATAAATTAATTCATTTAACACAGCCCTTTGAGTTGGGCACTGTTATTTCCCCCATTTTATGCATGGGGACACCAAGTTACTAAGAAGTTAGGATCAGCACTCATAATTGGTGGAGACAGGATTTGACTCCAGAGCCTGTCCTCTTAACCACTTCATCACGCTGGCCCACGGAATATAAAGCATCCATGAGAGAAGGGAATAGGAGAATTCAACAAAGAAGGGAGTGGGCAAAGGTCAATGTTGCTTATTAGGGAGAGGAGAATGAAGATGAAGAAAAGGCCATCTGATTTGTGACCAAGAGGTAATTGGTCACTTTTGGAAAAGAAGTTTGAGCTGAGTGGTGAGGGTGGAGTGGAGCCCCAGGTCCATTTGTGGAGACATTTACTAGTAAAGGGAACAGTGTATTATTTTAGTGTAATACCCCCTTGTCCCAGTTTCCTAATAGAAGAGAGGGATCTTGTATCTAGGGAAGGAGAAGGCAGTCATCAGGACTCTAAATATTACTAAGTTTGAGTTGGCACAGTTCTGTCAGGTACAGAAAATGTCCCTCAGGTAGTGTCCCTCGGGCTCAATGTCATCAAATGAAAGGTTAAGAAACAACACAGGACCCATCAGAGACTGAGGAAGCCTTTGGAGAGAAGAATAACAGGCAGATTTTCATTCTCATTCTTTACCATTTCTGATTTCCCACAAAATGGCAGAAAGGGACACACTCTGTTGCCAACCTTCTCTTTTCCTCCTCCTGCCTCATTATCTGAGGCCAGTCATTATACTACATTTTCTGTGCCTTTGGATAGAAAAACCAGCTCTTCAAACCATAACATTGGCAGCAGTTTTCTTCCTACAGTTTGTAAAAATTAAATCACAAATCAAAAGAATATGAGCCAAACATGCCACAGCCATTTGGATTTACATGAAAGGGAAGCCATCAACACCTCCCTATCTTGGCTGATGAATGTATCTGATATTGCAGACTTCTTTCTTGGTTCTTTCATGACCGCAAGACCAAAACTAATCAGTCCAATTAGACAAACTTCCAGATTATAGCTCTGAAGTCAACTCAACAAGTAACATATCCAACAATATAATTTGCCAAGTTTAATTCAGAGGTTGAGGGAGGGTGGCGGGTGGAGGAGAGACGGTTCCTGATTTATCACAGCAGCTAAAGCCATACTCCAGTCTGAATACAAAACAAAGAAATAAAGCTAGATTCAGAGCACTCTAGCTACTGATCATCATGTTTTCCCAATATTAAAAAAAAGGAAAGAAAGAAAAGAAAAAAACCTAAGTTAAGAACATTATTTTGTAAAAGCCCTCAAAATAGTTGCAAAATCTGTAAAACACCTTCAAAGGATTTAGTTAAATGTTAAAAAAATCAAACCCAAAGGGAACTAGAAAAATATATACATAAATATTTACCTGATTGTGATGCTAAGATGGTCTTTCTTAGAATGGAAAAGAAAAAAAAATAAGGAAAAAGATTAAGAGATTTTACCACATGAATACTTAATTTTTCTGTACTAAACAAAGACTACCATAAACAAAATCAAGGCCTGAGACAAATTAAAAAATATATTTGCAACATATATAGTACTCAAATGATTTACATCCTTAGCTTTACTTTTAAAAGATACATTGGGATGTAATTCACATTCCATACAGGTTACCCAGTTTAAGTGTACAATTAATGGTATTTTATATATTCACAGGATTGTGCAATCATCACTACAATTAATTTTAGAGTATTTTTATCACCTCAAAAAGACCCTCTGTACCTATTAAAAATCATTCCCATTTCTTCCCATCCCCTCAGCCCTAGGGGGTTTCCACTTTCTGTATCTACATTTTTGCCACTGAGGACATTTCATATAAATGGAATTATGCAAAAAGTGGTCTTTTGTGACTGGCTTCTTTTGCTTAGCCTGATTTTTACAAGGTTTAACCATGTTGTACCATCCATTAGTACTTGGCTTCTTTTTTTTTTTTTCTTCAATTGGTATAGAATTCCCACACTATAAAATTTACCCTTTTAAAGTATACAATTCAGTGGTTGTTTTGGATATTCACAAAGTCATGCAACCATCACCACTATCTAATTCCAGACATTTTTGTCACCTCAAAAAGAATCACCATACGCATTAGAAGTCACTCCTCATTTCCTCCTCTCTTTAGTCTCTGGTAACCACAAACTTGTTTACTCTATGAATTTGTGTATTCTGGATGTTTCATATCAATGGAGTCATACAATATGTGGCCTTTTGCATCTCGCTTCTTTCGCTAAAAATACTGTTTTCAAGGTTCATCCATGTTGTAGCATGAATTGGTACTTCATTCCTTTTTATGGTTGAATAATATTCCATTATATGGATAAGCCATATTTTATTTATTCATTCACCAGCTGATGGACATTTGGGTTTTTTCCACTACTTAGCTATTAAAAATAACACTGATATGGACGTTCATGTACAAGTTTTGTGGGGGTTTTTTTGTGGACATGTTTTCATTTCTCTTGAGTATATACCTAAGAGAAGAATTTCTGGGTCATATAGTAAGTCTATCTTTAACCTTTTGAGAAACTGTCAGCCTGTTTTTTAAAGCAGCTGTATCATTTGACATTCCCATCAGCAAGGGCTCCAGTTTCTCTACATCTTCATCAACACTTGTTATGATCTTTTAGTTTATAACTACCTTAGTGGATATAACTATCTCATTGTGGTTTGGATTTGCATTTCCCTAATAGTTAATGATGTTGAGTCGTCATGTGCTTATTGGCCATTTGTATATTTTCTTTGAAGAAATGTCTGTTCAAATCCTTTTTCCATTTCTTAATTGGGTTATTTGTGTTTTTATTACTAAGTTGTAAGAATTCTTTATGTATTCTGGATACAAGTCCCTCATCTGATAGATAATTTGTAAATATTTTCTCCCTTCTGAGGGTTGTCTTTCATTTTCTTTAAAGTACAAAAGTTTTTAGTTTGATTAATTCCAATTTATCTATTTCTTATTTTGCTGTTTCTTTTTTTTTGGTGTTATATCTGAGAAATCTCACCTAATCCAAGGTCATAAAGATTTATCCACGTTTTCTTCTAAGAGTTTTTTAGTTTTTAGATCTTCTAATTCTCTTTGATCCCTTTTGAGTTAATTTTTGTATGTTATAGATTCTCTTGCATTTTTTTAACATCTTTATTGGAGTATAATTGCTTTACAATGGTGTTAGTTTCTGCTTTATAACAAAGTGAGTCAGTTATACATATACATATGTTCCCATATCTCTTCCCTCTTGCGTCTCCCTCCCTCCCGCCCTCCCTATCCCACCCCACTAGGTGGTCACAAACCACTGAGCTGATCTGCCTATGCTATGTGGCTGCTTCCCACTAGCTCTCTGTTTTACGTTTGGTAGTGTATGTATGTCCATGCCACTCTCTCACTTTGTCACAGCTTACCCTTCCCCCTTCCCATATCCTCAAGTCCATTCTCTAGTAGGTCTGTGTCTTTATTCCCGTCTTACCCCTAGGCTCTTCATGACCTTTTTTTTTTTCTTAGATTCCATATATACGTGTTAGCATACGGTATTTGTTTTTCTCTTTCTGACTTACTTTACTCTGTATGACAGATTCTAGGTCCATCCACCTCACTACAAATATCTCAGTTTCGTTTCTTTTTATGGCTGAGTAATATTCCATTGTATATATGTGCCACATCTTCTTTATCCATTCATCTGTTGATGGACACTTAGGTTGCTTCCATGTCCTGGCTATTGTAAATAGAGCTGCAATGAACATT
>NW_006792454.1:4706648-4713879 GCF_000442215.2 Lipotes vexillifer
ATTTATTTATTTATTTTTGGCTGTGTTGGGTCTTTGTTTCTGTGCGTGGGCTTTCTCTAGTTGCGGCGAGCGGGGACCACTCTTCATCGTGGTGCGCGGGCCTCTCACTGTTGAGACCTCTCTTGTTGCGGAGCACAAGCTCCAGACACGCAGGCTCAGTAGTTGTGGCTCACGGGCCCAGTTGCTCCACGGCATGTGGGATCTTCCCAGACCAGGGCTCGAACCCGTGTCCCCTGCATTGGCAGGCAGATTCTCAACCACTGTGCCACCAGGGAAGCCCCTATTTTTAGTTTTTTAAGGAACCTCCATATTGTTCTCCATAGTGGCTGTATCAATTTACATTCCCACCAACAGTGCAAGAGGGTTCCCTTTTCTCCACACCCTCTCCAGCATTTATTGTTTGCAGATTTTCTGATGATGGCCATTCTGGCCAGTGTGAGGTGATACCTCAATGTAGTTTTGATTTGCATTTCTCTAATGATTAGTGTTGTTGAGCATTCTTTCACGTGTTTGTTGGCAGTCTATATATCTTCTTTAGAGAAATGTCTGTTTAGGTCTTCTGTCCATTTTTGGATTGGGTTGTTTGTTTTTTTGTTATTGAGCTGCATGAGCTTCTTGTAAATCTTGGAGATTAATCCTTTGTCAGTTGCTTCATTTGCAAATATTTTTTCCCGTTGTGAGGGTTGTCTTTTGGTCTTGTTTATGGTTTCCTTTGCTGTGCAAAAGCTTTTAAGTTTCATTAGGTCCCATTTGTTTATTTTTGTTTTTATTACCATTTCTCTAGGAGGTGGGTCAAAAAGGATCTTGCTGTGATTTATGTCATAGAGTGTTCTGCCTATGTTTCCCTCTAAGAGGTTGATAGTGTCTGGTCTTATATTTAGGTCTTTAATCCATTTTGAGTTTATTTTTGTGCATGGTGTTAGGGAGTGTTCTAATTTCATACTTTTACATGTACCTGTCCAGTTTTCCCAGCACCACTTACTGAACAGGCTGTCTTTTCTCCACTGTATATTCTTGCCTCCTTTATCAAAGATAAGGTGACCATATGTGCGTGGGTTTATCTCTGGGCTTTCTATTCTGTTCCATTGGTCTATATTTCTGTTTTTGTGCCAGTGCCATACTGTCTTGGTTACTATAGCATTGTAGTATAGTCTGAAGTCAGGGAGTCTGATTCCTCCAGCTCCATTTTTCGTTCTCAAGATTGCTTTGGCTATTTGGGGTCTTTTGTGTTTCTATACAAATTGTGAAACTCTTGCATTCTTTTGCGTGTAGGTCTCCAGTTGTTTCAGCATTATTTGTTGAAGTCAGTTTCCTTCCACATTGAATTGTCTTGGCACTTTTGTCAAAAGTCAACTGACCACACATATAAGGATTTATTTCTAGACTCTGATTCTATTCCATTGATATATTTGTCTATCCTTGTGCCAGTATCACATAGTCTTAATTACTGTGGCTTTGTAATAACTTTGAAATCAGGAATTTTAAGTCCTCCAGCTTTGTTCTTCTTTTCTCAATATTGTTTTGGCTTTTCTCGGTCCGCTGTGTCTCCATACGAATTTTAAGATCAGCTTGTCAATTTCTGAAGCTGTGATTTTGATAGGCACTGTATCGAATTTGTAGGTCAATTTTGGGAGTATTGCCATCTAAACAGCATTAACTCTTTCTTTCCATGAACATGGGATGTCTTTCACTTACCTAGGTATTCTTTAATTTCTTTTGACAATTTTTTTGTCACTTTCAGAGTATAAGCCTTGCGCATCTTTTGTTAAATTTATTTCTAAATATTACATTTTAATGCTATTTATAAGGGAATTCTTAATTATTAACTTCGTTTTTGTTTTTGTTCTTATTGTATATAAATATAATTAATTTTTGAATAATGATCTTGTACATACACCTTGCTGAACTTGCTTGAACTTTTTCAAACAGCTCTTGAGTAGATGCCTTAGGATCTCTATATACAACATTGTGTCATCTACAAACAGAAATAGTTTTACTTCTCATCTCCTTAACTTTTAACAAGTTCTTACAAATCAATAAGAAAAAGACAAACAAGCACCCCAACAAAAACTGGCAGTGAATGTGAATAGGTAGTTCACAAAGAACTGCACATGGCCAGTAAAATATGGTTAACCTCACTAGGAATTAAAGGAATGCAAATTTAATTAATATGATACTACATTTTGCCTATCAAAATGACAAGGCTTTTAAAAAAGGAATAATAGCCATTTTGACCAGAACCCTACACTGAAGGGAGTGTACTACTCTCCTGTAGGGTAATTTGGGAATGTGTATTAATCATTTTGAAGAGGTTTACAGTATTTATCCAGTAATTCTTATTCCCAAAATTTATTCTAAAGAACTAATCAGAGATGTGCAGAATGATCTATGTACAAAGAGGCTCATAAAGCATTATTTGTAATATAGAAAAATGGAAAAATCTCAGAAGCTTGACAATAGCGAACAGATAAATTCACATCCATACAATGGAATATTATACTATCATAGAAAATTAATTGCTAGAGATATGCAAGGTCATAGGAACAGGCTCATGATATATTATTAAGTGAAATAAACATGCATAATATAATTCCAATTATGTTCAAAATTACTGTATGTATGTGTGTAATATGTGTAAATATATATACACATATATATATACACACACACACAGTGGTTTATTGCTGAATGAGGAAATGTGAATTCATGTGATTTATTTTCTCCTTTACACTATTTTGTATTCTCCAGTGTTTTAATTTACACACATTTATTACTTCTACGATAACAAAAAGCCATAAAATCATTAGAAAAACTTATTGAGTCTGATGTTCTGTTCCATAGAGCCTCTAAAGCTAGGATGATTGAAGTGGTGTTAGAAACCAGATTCTTGCAAGTGTGAAGAGGCAGATGGGCCAGGCCTTGGAGGGCCTTGAACACTAAGACTTACTTTTAGCCTGTGGTTTGATCAGCTTTGTGCTCTAGTCTGGAATTTGGTACCAACTTATTATATGGTCCTTGGACGATTTACCTTCTTTGATCTTTAGTAACCTAAATCTTTTGGTTTAGGTAACCATTAAAATTATCCCTAGGTCTAAAGGTACTAATCTACTGTCTACCTTATACTAATAGGCAGCTTGCTACCTCATTCAGAGATTACTGGGTCTCAGGATCATGAGACACTACTGAGTGATAATAGGACAGATCCAGAGCATAGCCACCCACCTCAAGTGACCTTTTCTAAAACTTTCCAGGTTCCTGGAGAGCATGGTCTCAGTTCAAAGTCATGAACACTGAGGGAATCAGGAAATCCTGGTTCACTTCATCTTGGATGAGGTTTTAAATTCAGACCTCATATTCAGTTATACAATTTATGAGGACTCCCTTGTGCATTACTATATTTATCTTTAAAACTTGGCCATTGTGTGGGACTCAATAACTACTTGTTAAATAAATGAATGAACCAAAATACAAATGACAATGTTAACTAGATTTACTGTGGTGATCATTTCACAATGTATATATGTATTGAATCATTATACTGTACACTTGAAACTAACATAGGGTTATATGTCAATCATACCTCAAAAAAAATAAAGAAAAAGAGTGCAAGTTGACAATACATGTGAAAATACTGTGGCAATTGTAAAAGTCAGCACAACATATAGCTATTATAGCTCACTCCGATATGGAGGGCCACTCACAAATTGTTATTTTTGCTAAAATAATAGGCAAACTGATAGTTTCCCAGAACAGATACTGATGGCTGTAAAACAGTCATGAGTTATGATTTCAAGGTGGTTCAGGAACCCACCTTGAAACCATCTTCTAATTTTAAAATTAAAAGAGATATAAAATTTAAATTGAAAAGCCCACATGATACATATCACCTAGGCCTGAACTAGGTCCATCTGATAGTTCTGAAAAAGATAGAAACAAAGGTCATGGGGAAAGAAGAGACATGGGAAGCAGTAGGAAACCCAATTTGTGGAACTTTATTGTTGACTTTTTGTGGGGAAGACTGTCAGCTTTCCTAAATTTCCCACTGAATCTTCGGATCATATTATCCAGGCCATTGTCTGAAAACTTAAGATTCCTTATATTAGACTATATTAGACTCTCTTGGTTATTATGGACAGACAACTCATAATAAACAAATAAGGGAAATTTTTTAAACTGAGAAATTCAGTGGCAGTGGCGGTTTCAGGCATAGTTGGATCTGGAGGCTAAAAAAAATGTCGTTAAGAATCAATCTCTCCTTATTTTGTTTTCCCCTGTTTTGGCTTTATTCTCAGGTGGGCTCTTTCATGTGGTGACTCCTAGTAGCTTAGAAACTGCATAAGAGAAAAGAAATTTTTTTCTTCCCCTAATAATTTCAGCAGAAGTCCCAGGATTTAATATGACTGGACCAACTTGGGTCATGTACTCAACCTGGAACCATTAGTGTGGCCAGATGGATGGAATGCCTTAAATAGGCCCACTTGAATTATCTGCTAATTTCTGCAACCAAGGGACAGTCCTACCTCAAATTTATGGACAAAGAATGGGGGAAGGATGGTCACCCAAAAGAAAATCAAAGTACTTTTACCAGAAAAGAAAATGAATGCTTTGCAGACAAAAAACAACAACTGTCTATAACTCCCCCAGGCCAGCTTCAATACATAGTCTCCCTACTTGTGTTTGTACATTTCTAGCATCTGGGGCACTTGGCTCCATTGAGCTCAGCTGGGCTCATTAGAGTTCTTCCTAACATCATCATATCTACCTCCTGCTATAGCCGGTCTTTGCCACTCTCAGCAATTTCTTTCGTCCCTACGAATTTAAAAAGATGAATCAGGTGAATCCTAATTCATAATTTGCCACCTCTTCCTGGAAATTGATATATGGACATTGGGTTTGGTTGCTTTACATCTATCGTCAGGATCTAATAACCACTCCTAATGAATTTACAGATATTCTCTAGTCCCCAAAACGGACTTCTGGTTTGAAATGGCCTGAGGCCCTGACCCTGCCCATAATCAGAGGGAAGTGAGAGTGGGAGTCCATGGAAGGATGTAGTGTGGGAATGGGTTTTGCATCGTGGGAAGGCAGGAAATCAGCAGTCTAAGAGAGAGGCAGTGCAGGAGCATGGTTGTCCTGCCAGTCCCTGGAGGAACTGTCATCAACACCTCCACTTGGTGGAAGGGAGTTACAGGAGAAGGAAGCCAGTAGCCTATATGGCTGTCTCATCTGCTAGTTCATTCTTCCTCCGAGTATCTCAGCCCAAGGGTGATCTCATCATGGACCTCAAACTAATTTAAAAAGCTGTTTCTTAATATCCATAAACTTTTAGTTATATTTATCAAATAGTGAATACTTATAGGCAAATCCTAATTAAAGATTACTTAAAATATAGTAAGAGAGTGAGCTACTAAGGGAAAAAAGAACTGTGTGTGTGTGTGTGTGTATGTGTGTTTTGGTTTATTTGACTTTGTTTTTCTAGTGAAGACAAACCCAAGGAGAATAAAAAAGCATCTGCTTCCCAGACCCTCTGCCCCGGGAAAAACAGACCTCCAATATGATTCTAAAGTATCTAGCATTCTATACACTATCTTAGTCCCACAAGTAAATGAATTTTGCACTTCAGGACCATTAAAGGGATTGATGCCGGCTCCTGAGAGTCAGAAAAGGTGGCATTGACTGGACTAAAGGGAGAAGGCAGAGGCTGACAAAGGACAGCCCTGGGGGCTTGTGAGTCCAGCAGAAGCTCAGGTTCGATTTACTCTCTGGTGAAGTGGCTGCATGGTGCGCCAGGTGAGGCTAAACAACAGCCTTGGCTGCCTGGAAAGTGCATGAGACTTGGGGAACTAGGTTTGGCCTGAAAGATTGGAGACAGCTGACTTTGTTCAAAATGGATTAGGCTGCCCACCATAAAACTTGGTGATGACATCAATGAACTGAAGACCTGAGTGCCATTCTTCAAATGTTCTGGACAGCATCAGTCCAGAGACTCTGACTGGACCCTAGGAATGGGGTGAGCCTTCCCCTCCTGTAATGATACTGTGCCTCTCAATAATCTGGCAAATAGTAACTTAGAGCTAGAATTTAAAAGTAATATACCTTTTTCTGCATCTGAGTGTCATGGATTAGATTCATAGCTATTTGGCAGTCATAAACCAAAATTAGCAAATTATTAGTGCTTGCTGCAGGCTAGTTCAGCATTTTCCTAACAAGTCTGGCAGAGGTGTAGTAATCTGGCTTCTACTCTGTGAGGTATTAGGAATTCCTACCAGTTTCAGAAAGGGATACAGAGTTATCTGTGTATCATCAGTGTTGATTGAAACTTTCCATGGTTTCAACTGCCAATCTTTTTCATTATTTCATTAATTTTTAATTTTACTATTAGTTTTGCTTCATTCTTATTATTTCAGTTTGCTGTGGTTCGTTCAGTTAACCCAATGATATGTGTGATGATGTGTGTTTGCATCAACAGAATTTTACCCTAAAATTTGCAAATGTATAAATAGATTTTTAGACATCGGTTGATCACTCAGATATCAAACATCCATTCCTTGTTGCTAAAACAGATGGTTATATAATAATTTAACCTCTTCCCCCAATCAGCTTGAATAGTAGTATTTGACTGCAATTGTCAATTTTTTTTTTCTGCTAAAATTTGGAATGGGTGGAGACTAAGCGTCCTCTATTTACTAAATGAGATTTGATCAGTAAGTTTGGGGACTGCTACTCAGAGATCATAAGTACCTTGCAGTCTCTGAGGCTCCTGGTTTCTTCTCTACTTTCTCTTGCCCTTGCCTCTTATCCCCAGAAGTTATAGGAACAAGAGATGAAATTCTAGTTCATCAGTTTCAGTGTTGGAACCATATATTTTGCATTTGTTATAAAAGCTATGAAGAAGTACTAGATTATATAAACTAAAAATTTTTTTGATGTGTCAGCAGCAAAGATACTGTGAACTAAATTACTTGTGATGATAATTTATAAGACTTACTTTCTACCTTGCAAGTCAGCTATTTCCTAGCACTGATGCTAAGTTTGGAGGGTAATGTTTTAAAATTAGGAAAAAAATTATTTTTACTACTTAAAAATTCAGAAAATAATGTAACAAGCATTTACCTACCACCCACAATGAGTAAATGTTAACATTTTATAATATTCCCTTCATTATTTTTTAAACTAAAATATTACTGATACAGCTGAAGCCTGTCTTTTTATAGTTCTGTTTTCCTCTTTC
>NW_006792454.1:4713889-4735401 GCF_000442215.2 Lipotes vexillifer
TATCTAACTTTAGTACATGTTCCTGTACTATTATTGCATGAGTATGACCCCCTAAACTAAAACATTGTTGTATGTTTTTAAATTTACTTAAATAACACTATAGTGTACATATTCTGTAACTGTTTTTCATTCAGTATTATGTTTTTAGAATTTATTTATACATGTAGGTCTAGTTTATTTCAGGTAGTTCATTCATTATATATATACTTGTATATATAATATACATAGCACTTTTTATTTTTCCACTCTCCTACTGATAGACCAATCAAAACATACAGTATTCTGTAAGTTATCAGCATAGCTATCATCTCCTACAAGAAGTTTTCTCCATCTCTCCCTTCTTCCTACCATTAGGTTGTGTTAAATGCCCTTCCTCTTACTCTGTTGGCCACCCATATCATAGATTCCCTCATATACTGTTGAAAATGCCCGCCCCCATCTTAGATTATAGACTCCTTCAAATCAGGGACCTGTAATCTGTTCAAATTGTTCATGGTGCAGCCCCCAGGCCAGCACTGTGCATGGCACATGATTGGCACTTTTGGATAAACGGATGAATAAATGATTCTGTGCCATGGAATAATCTCTGTCAGTGATTTGCTGATGAAGCTTAAAATGAAGGTCCCAAACTAAGCCTTCATGAAGCTACTGTATTCTACCTGCCAGACCTAGTTGTTCTCTCCAGCTGAATAATGGCAGTCTTTTACCATCTGAGGTTACAGCAAATTAAGTTAATGGGTACAATATTTTCAATTTTAAGTTTGTTAAACCTTTGCCACCTGGTACCACTTGTTCATGTTAAAATCTAATGTTAAATGGTATCTGCTTTTATTCTAAATTATACTCTTATTTTAAAATAAATAAATCACAATTTTCTGATATTTCATAAAAAGCTCCTATACTACCAGGTGCCCTGCCACTTGAATAAGTATGAGAACCACTGTGTTTTTCTACATAAAAACATAGGCACTCAAGTCACCCACTACTTTCATAAATAATGTTTTTTTTGACTACTAATGTATGTACAATCCATATGCTGACTTGGGTTGCCTTGCCCCATAAGACTAGAAGATTGGCTTAAAGCCTTGTTTAAGCACTTTGGAAAGTCCAGTGCCCCAAGTTAGCATACAGATTGCACATACAAGTTAGCACATGTCCAAGACGACCCAAGTTAGCATACGGATTGCACAAAGTAGTCAGTTTCCAAAAGTTAAAAACTAGTCTTACAAGTTACAAAGGGGCAATCCCTTTCCAGTAGCAAAATCTTGTAAAATTTGAAATAATTATTATTGTACATTCTGACTCCCTCAGCCCAGCCCACCTGGTAGTGGCAAGAGTTCCTTCAGAGGCTTAGTGGGAAGGAGGCAGCTACAGGCACAGCCCACCAGTCATCCCCCTGTTGCCATGGAGACCAGAGAAATCAAGACTTTCCTATGGACTACCACCCTGTCCCTCATTCCTCCCCAGATGCTTGGAAGACCCAAACTTTATTTATTTATTTTTTAAACATCTTTATTGGAGTATAATTGCTTTACAATGGTGTGTTAGTTTCTGCTTTATAACAAAGTGAATCAACTCTACATATACATATATTCCCATATCTCCTTCCTCTTGCGTCTCCCTCCCACCCTCCCTATCCCACCCCTCTAGGTAGTCACAAAGCACCGAGCTGATCTCCCTGTGCTATGCAGCTGCTTCCCACTAGCTATCTATTTTACATTTGGTAGTATATATGGAGGAGTTCTATACTGTTTTGGGGATCAGACAATTGGCAGTGAGACAAGGGAGGGAGGCAAAAGGTGGGGTAAAAAGACCTGAGACTCCAGGCCTATGATCTCTGTTTATCCGCCCACCTCCCCTTCCCCATCAGAGAAATTTACATAGTCCTCCCAGTTTTATTCCTTTGGATTCTTTCTCAGATCCAGACCAGTTTTCTAGTTTTTTTCCTTAACCGTTCCTCTACCATTTTCCCCAACAATAAAAACTATTATTAACACAATTTCTTTGGGTTGCCTAATTTTACTGAGTATGGGTATGCCTATGCTTGATTCAGCCAAACTTACACAAAAATTTTCTCTGAGTGAATGGGGACCCAAGAACGGTGGCTCCTCTATGCTTGTCACCATTCTAAGTGCTGTAAGTCTATTCACTCATTTCATCCTGGTGACATCCCTGTGAGGGAGGCACTGTCATCACCCCACTTTTACTAACAGAAAAACCAGAGCAGAAGAACACAAAACAATGTGTCCAAAGTCACGCTGTTGGTAGTGGCAGAGCAACTGAACCCTGGCAATTTACTATGTGCTTTTAACCACCATGGTATCCTGCACCTGTAGAGAATATTCAGCCAATAACTATACACAAGGTGTTTAAGCAAAGAAAGTAAATTTTATGTTGGCCCCAAATCAACATCTTCTGACCTGTGCTTTGGTACCAGTGGTTTTAACTATACTAACTTGTTTTTTTTTGTCTGATCTTTCGATGGATGACTAGAGAGTAAAAGAGAATAAAGATCATAAATAGGTCAATATGTGATTGGCTTGTTTTGATTACTCTGAAATGCTCTGTTTTCTAAGATGACATCTTGGTGTCAACAATTTCCTGGCACAATTTGAGGGCATTTACTTACCCCAGTAATTTGAAAGGGAAGTGGGGAGACAGAGCTCAAGAGCGAGAGCGAGAGAGACAGGGAGGGAAGTACACAGAGAGATTAAGTGGAGTGAAAGTTGCAGGAGGAAAAAATGATCAAGCCTCTAGAAGTGTGGAGTAGATAAAGAATTTATACGACTTTTGACATAATTATTTAAAAATTTAGCAACAGTAAAAGAAAAGATCTCAAGAAAAGATTAAAAAGTGGGTGTTAAGCAGATTAAAGGAGGTTGCCAATGATGACCACCACTTTATCAATGTTCCTTGGAGTCCCCTGTGCTTTGCTTGACCTTTTAACTAATGTCTTCTAATTTCTTTTCCAAATAACCACACTGAACACATTAACACTGATATCGGTCAGGCTCAGCTGATTCGAACACTGTTTATTACAGAGCAGGATGTTTTGTTAAGGTAACCAATAAGAAGGAGATTTTTAAAAACTGTTTTAGTTACCTGCAAGAATAATTGATTTTAGGTTTCAGGTATCAGAGTTATTCAGCCTACACATTATCTTCTTAAATGGAGTTTTGTCTTTGGGAACTCTTAAAAGAAAATCTGTAGATCTGGAATTATCCAATGGCAAGAGAATCCATTAAAGCAAAGAAAGGGAAAAGCAAATCATGTTCTCTCAATATCTAGCTCAGTTAGGTTGCCAGTTATTGATTTAGTCTGGGATACAGTTACATTAAATCTTCCTCATTATACAAGTCCTGTATATCTTTTTAGCTTCTCTATCTCTGCTTTAATCTCTGAGTTCAAAATGAAGCACAACATGCACAAACAATTTTAATATGTTCTTGTGTCACTGGGAGCATGTTTGTTCAGAAAGTCTCCCCCACCATTATGATTTGGTTTGGTTTGGCCAGGAGATATTCTAATAATTAAAACATCCTACCGTTTTCCCCGCATGGCCACCTAACCTGCAAGCCATTCAACATCAAAATGCTTTTGCTTGCGATTTCTTCTTTGGAATACTATATTACTTTTCTGAAATTCTGACTGTGAATTATGCATAATAACCTAGATCACAGTGATTACTTCAAGTTTGCCAAGGCCTTGCATTGGAAATGCAGAATTTGGGGCCCTACCTAAACAGAGCTCCTGAGTTGGAATCTGCCTTTTAACAATCTCTAAGCTACTGGTAGATACATTAAAGTTTGAGAAGTTGTCCTCTAGGAAATGGCTGTAGAGGGTGACATCAGTCATGTCGAGGCAATGCCACTGGACAGAGAATAGCCTTTCTTCAACTTGCTCATGTAAATATAAAAGCATTTTCTTAGGCAATGTATGTAGAAGTACCAAAAAATTGTATTCTTGAGCTGCAATTGTGTTTATTTCTGGACAGAATAACATGAATAAAGGTATTAAAGAGAATGAAATGCTAAGGTAGTGGGTTAATTTGACTGGAGGAAGTTCGGCCTGACCAGGTTTGGGGATAACATCCAGTCCTGTCTTTAGCACCTGCAGCCACTGGCTTTGGTCTTCATCTGTCACTTTTACTCATCATTTTTTTAACTACCATTGACAACTTGAAGATCACCAGACTTGATTAGCTGTTAATTGTTTTGGCAAGATGCTTTATGTTACCACCTTAATTGTTAGTAGCATTGATCTGGGAACATTATTTATTACTTCTTTAAACATTTCTTTGTCATTTTGTACTCTTTCTTTGTCTAGATCATTGTAATATAGAATAAGGTAAGAGAAAGAATACGTGAATACTTCTATTTTGTAAAAACAAGCATATGCTTCATGTGGGCATTGACTTGAAAGTATTCCAGAAAAATAGTTTAAGTTGCTAAATTTACTATCACTAATATTCATAATCCTGTCCACTGGGGTATAAGAATAATAATTACAGGGCCTGTATTTTCTAGACCCCAAATTAGAACATCCATGACCAAGAGCAAAATATGTAAAATGAGAATTATCCTGGGAAATTTGATCAGTAGGTTAGTTGTTGTTCATAAATAGAATGGTGACTTTAGAAAAATTTACAAACAGGCTCATAGTGGAATTAAATGTAACTCATTATTTTGGATAACATCCCTAATCTTTTAGAGGACTCAATATGCACAGTTATGGCTTATTTTTTAAGACTGTTAGGGGCTTCCCAGGTGGCGCAGTGGTTGAGAGTCCGCCTACCGATGCAGGGGACGCGGGTTCATGCCCCGGTCCGGGAAGATCCCACATTCCGCGGAGCGGCTGGGCCCGTGAGCCATGGCCTCTGAGCCTGCGCGTCCGGAGCCTGTGCTCCGCAAGGGGAGAGGCCACAACAGTGAGAGGCCCACGTACCGCAAAAAAAAAAAAAAAAGACTGTTAGTTGAAATGCAATGTACTTAGAGAATGGTACATATTATCCTAAATATGTCACTTGATAACATTTTTATAGAAGGAACATACTCAAGAAACAGAATAGAACCAGCACCACAAAGCCCCTCTCGTGCTCTCTTGTACCTCCTTTCAATTACTATCCTGCCTTTTAACAGCATAATTTAGTTTTAACTGTATTTGTACTTCTGTATAAATAGAATTATACAGTGTATCCTCTTTTTTCTTTCAACATTGTTTTGGAGATACACCCAAATTACTGTGTGTAGTTTTAGTTCATTCATTCTAATTGCTGTATAGAATTGCACTGTGAGGATATAAAACACAGTTTATCCCTTCTGTTGATGGCCATGTAGGCAGTTTCACTTTTTAGCTATTACAATTAGTGCTGTTCTGAACATTCTAGTATGTATCTTTGGGTGAACATAGATAGGTATTTGTGAATCTACTTGAGAGTGGAATTGCTGGATATACATTGTTGTGCTTTAGAAGATTCTGCCAACTAAAATTGTTGTACCCATTTATACTCCAGTATATGAGACCAAGTTTTTCCACATCCTCTCCAGCAGTTGTTGTTATCTAACTTATAAAAATTTTAGCCACTCTGTGTGTAGAGTAATATTACATTTAGATTTTGCTTTGTATTTTGCTATGTCTTACATTTTAGCCAAGGTTCAAAGAGAACCTTTTGTTGAGTCTTTGTTGTAAGTGGTCACAGCTCTCCTACAGTTATCCAAGTGCCATAGGTAAGTAGGGTAAAACTAGGCATGATGTGAGAGATCCAAAATGTCTATTTGCTGAAAAATATCTCCTCCATGAGGTTTTACTTGAAATTTCCTTTTTTTTTTTTTTTTGCGGTACACGGGCCTCTCACTGTTGTGGCCTCTCCCGTTGCGAAGCACAGGCTCCGGACGCGCAGGCTCAGCGGCCATGGCTCACGGGCCCAGCCGCTCCACGTCATGTGGGATCTTCCCGGACTGGGGCACGAACCCATGTCCCCTGCATCAGCAGGTGGACCCTCAACCACTGCGCCACCAGGGAAGCCCTGAAATTTCCATTTTTGACATTTACCCTTTCAGGGTCTTGGGCAGCTGCGGACCTCTTGCCTGGGCTAGAGAATTATGCAGCCTGTAGAAATTACTTAAGTAATAATTGAATATTTAATTTGATTAGCTCATCACCATTATTTATCACCTAATGATGGGAAGGTCCTTGAAAATCAGAATACGTGACTTGATGGGAGTGTATTAGAGAATGGAACAGGGCAAGTGGGTGAATGAATGAGGCAGGGAAGCGAAGAGGTATCAAGTACAAAACATTGCATGAATATGTAGGGCCCATCAGGAGGCCCAGAGAAGCCAGACGGCCACCCACCAAGGGGAACAAGGAGTGACCCAAGAGGCCATTATTGCTCTAGAAGTCTAGATTATGAGCAAATTAGAGTTTTACCCACAGTTGGCCCTGACTGCAATAGACAGGTGCAGATTCTTTTGTGTAAAGAGAAAATAGACTTAGTCCTAAACAGCAAATGTTCATCAACTTTAAATTACACCTCAAATGCTGCTGGTGTCTGGACCATTGATGGATGAGCTAGGTCTTTCCAGGTCTAATGCTGAGTAATGCAAATTAGATTCTCCTGAGTTATGCCTAGTGCAGCTGGAGGGCACAAACTATTTGCCAGGGACGTATCTCCATGCCAAATTCTTGCCAGTGTTGTTAATAGTATTGTACCCTGTACATGTGCAAGCACTCTTAGTTTTATTAATGACAAAACTGTTTTTGCCCTTTCTTTCACCTTTTCATTTTTGGATCAGTAATAACTTTGGTTTCATCCTGACTCTTCACAAAGCAAATGCTAACCTGAAAGGCATTCAGTCCGTTCTCCCACCATGCAAGCAGTGAGAGGGATCCACTGAGATAAATCTCAGCTGTGCTTCTCCATGTAGATTTGCATGCTATGGGGGATAGACAATGTGAAGAAGGGAGGGAAATGGTTGGGGACATCATGGGCAGGAATTGCATTTCTATGTTTTTTTAGGGTTTGTGGCTAGCCATCCATTCAGCCCTCGTCCTCTGATCCAGTAACAAACACCCTGTCACTTTTTTTCTGGGAGTTGTGAGGAGAAGTGATCATACAAGAGCCATGCTAATCACTGGTTATGAGTGAGAATATAGTGGAAAATGATGGTCCTTCTCCCTTATACACTAAGAACAGAGAGAAAGAAAGTGAAGATGGCTCTAGATTGAGCTGCTCTCACAGTGACAATGTTCATTTGCAAGTTATGTAAGTAAAGGCAGTATTAACATATACAGTAGATTTTGATAGCTCTGGTAGACTTTTTTAAGCCCCCTTACCACGGTGCCTCAAAAACTCCTTTGAAACATATCGTTTCAATCCAATTAGAGTCTTTGCATGAAATACAGGATTACTGTCAAAGTGCATATTAAAACATGATGCTATTACAAAGATGTAACCAATTTGCTCCTTCAAATCATGTCCTACATACTTTATTTAGGCTTCTGTTCCAATATGAGAAGGATCTTGCCTTGCCAAAAAAATTCTCAGCTGTCTTATCAAATACAACTCATAGCAAAGAATGGTCTAATAGGAACCTCAGGTGAAACCAATAGTACCAAGACTCACCTAGGCATGCTAACCACTAGAGGGCAATATTGGCCATACACTTAGGGGTTCTAACTCTCCTGTGGAGAGCAGTGTAGCTATAGAACTGATCGCCATAGAGACAAATTTTTGTTGAACACCCCAGGTGTGCTAGAGTGCTGAGTTCTCTGGTGTTCCTGGGCATGAATAAGACCTTATTCTTCATCTTGAGGAGGATAGATTCAAAAATAAGAACTTATAATCATGTATTGATTATGATTGAACTATAAACTGTATTTATTTATTTACTTTTAAATTTATTTTTATTGAAGTATAGTTGATTTACAATATTATATTCGTTTCAGGTGATATAAACTGTATTAAAATTTTTTTAGATATCAATTGATAGATGAGGTTGTAAATGAGGAAAAATAATTTTCCCTCTGCCCTTCTAGGTTCTTGGTTGAGACCCTCCCTATAATAGAAGATTAACAGGAGAAAAACAAAGAGAAGGTTAATAACATGTATACCTCCTATATACATGGGAGATACCCGGGAAAAATGAGTAACTCCACCAAATGGCCAAACCACCACCTTAAATACCATCTCCAGCTGAAGAGAAAAGAAAGATGTTGGTCGGGGTGGGGGTAGGGGGTGGGGAGCCCGGTATGGGAGGTTATCAGGCAAAGCACAGTAAACAAGGATCTGGTTGTGAAGCAGATTTAAATCTCTGCCTTCTCTGTTGATAAGAGTTTCTAGAGATTTAGTCATCCCCCTCTTCTTGGTACAAGGAGGGAAATGCCCTTACAAATGGAGATTTCCCTTATCTACGTGTCTTACTAAGGGGTAACTTCCACTCAGTTTTCAGAGCTTCTCCTGTGTCTGATGTTACTTAAAAATAATCAGCCTAAAATAATTCTTATGCCAAAGAGGCATATTCTGCTCCCCTTTAATGTACAAATTTGATGTAGACAACATTAAAAGAGGTACAAATACTGCCACTTTAAAACTATGCAAAGCATAAATGGAATTAATTTGGAAGTCTGTTTGGCATAAATGAGTATTGGAGGACAGACTAAGCTATCTTCATTTTGTCTTGACTATAGAATACTCTAACTTAATAAAGATGCCTTGCTAAATTGTTAATAGGTCAATAATTTTTCTTCTGTTATAGGTAGACTACCTGTTTTCCCTTAGTAGGTCTCATAATTTTTGCTAAATTTACTGCTGAAAAGATGAGAATACTGTCTTATTGAATTATTTGTCATTTGTTTCTAGGATTAAAAATTATTTTTAATTCAAATGAAATAATTAGCTTAATTAGTTATTTCATAAAATAATTGAGTTCTGAAGACATTCAGCATAAATCCAGACTTTATTACTTTATTGACTTTGCCCATTAGCATAAAAAGGTATCTCAGGAATATTAGTTAATATTTATTAAGCACTTCCTAGATAGAGCAGTCCTATCAAGTGGAAGTTCTTAATTTTTAACAAATATCGGACACAATCTTGGTATATTAATGTGATGTCAAGAAATCTATTTTAGATTAAGACAACATTTGGTTTGCATGTTTCTTAAACATCAAAGATAAAAAAAAAAGGTAGCACCATTAAAACTGATAGCTTTTCAGTCAATGTTGATTAAATTAAACTGAGTTTGGGGCTTCCCTGGTGGCGCAGTGGTTGAGAGTCCGCCTGCCGATGCAGGGGACGCGGGCAT
This sequence comes from Lipotes vexillifer, assembly GCF_000442215.2. Taxonomy (NCBI): domain Eukaryota; kingdom Metazoa; phylum Chordata; class Mammalia; order Artiodactyla; family Lipotidae; genus Lipotes; species Lipotes vexillifer. Next base: position 4,723,195 of record NW_006792454.1, read on the forward strand.
TTGGGAAGAAGTGGGGACCTTAGAGAGAAGAGGCCAGGGTCTGCATGAAACCTCCCCCATCCTACGAAAATCCGTAAGCCTGTTGTGAAGTATTGTGTTACCATAGCCACTAGATGGCAGAAGAGTTCAGATCCAAAGGGTTGGTTGGTAGGGAGGGAGGGACCAAGCAAGCAGTTTGTCTGACTTTGGATGTTCCCTTGTAAGTCAGATGATGTTTCTATGTGTGTCGCTATTGTAATTAAAAAAAAAAAAAAAAATTAAACTGAGTTTGGAGAGTAGGAAATGAAAAAACTCGACCAGAGCAAATAAAAAAAGTCTCAGTTAATGACATTACAGTTGTGACATGTGGACAAAAGCCATATTAAGCAGATGCTATCATCAATTCATATGTTGTCACGTTTGCAACGTGGCAACTCGCTCTAGAGACAGAAGATCTTCTGGAAGTGGTGCATCCTGGGACATTGTTTTTTGTTTACTCCACAAATGATCATCAGTCATAATGATGCAGCAATATTGGTACTTGCATGAGGAACTGTCAAAGCAGAAATCAAGGGAGACCAAAGCATTAGCACATGCTATTCCTTTTTAAAAAATCAAAAATACTACTTAAAGTCCTGTCCTTGAATTTCCTAGCTTTTCCCAAAAGGAAAACAAACTGTCCCTCCCCGCCACCCAACAAATCTACAAGCATTTAAAGTATATCAGCAACTTATTTATGACACATATACCTTAAGTAGCTCAAGAGATCAGAATTCCATCAAGTGAAGAGATAGGCATGCATTACATTGCTCCTTTATTTAATTACAAAATACAAAAGCCCATTAGCAGAACTGCCTGTTAGCCTGGAGAGAGGATGCTGGCCTGCCATGTGGTGGACTTGCAACTTTCTCTCCTGCTCTGGCTTGCCAAGCTGGCGGGGGCTCGAGAGCAGGCATTGTGCGTATGGTCAGTCTCAAGAATGTTGCTGAACTATGACCACTTCATTGTTTTCACATTAGGGAAATATACGTATGAAGTTCCTGCAAAATATGGCTATAAAAGGCATTTTGTAAATTTTTATTTATGTGAGTTTAAATTAAATATCTTTAGGGAAAAAGTACGAAATTATAATACAAACCTATAATCTAGCTTGGTTCTGCTACCAGCTGTGTGATGCAGGGGCGGGGGTGTGAGTGGAAAGGGGGTGGAAAGGGAGAAATCATTTTAAATCACTTGAAATGCTTGGTTTCCCCATTTGTAATATTGATAACTGGCCTGACCTAACTGTAGGAAGTTTGCATGGATCATATGAGATAATGTACATGAACAACACTGTGTAAATTGGAAAGCAAAGGTCCTTATTCTGGCATCCATGGCTGGTTTGGGGGCCTTCTCTGAAATTGCATTCAGAACTGAGTGTGAATGTCTTTATAGACATTTTCTTGGAGCTTATATCTACTTCTCTAAAAGTTTTTGACCCCAAAATAGATTTAAAAGAAAGCTACTGCTATAAAATAGGAAATATACATGTGATCTTATTTTCATTATTATTCCATTAAATGATTCATTTTGATTATTTGTAATCTGTTATTTCAGAGTTGTATGGTGATTTTAATTTCACCAGCGATAATTTCTACCTCAGCTTATACATATGCATCCCTTTCATATGCAAGGAGTAGATAAATCAGTGCTTTTTCTTTTTTTTTTTTTTTTTGCGGTATGCGGGCCTCTCACTGTTATGGCCTCTCCAGCTGCGGAGCACAGGCTCCGGACGCGCAGGCTCAGCGGCCATGGCTCACGGACCCAGCCGCTCCGTGGCATGTGGGGTCTTCCCGGACCGGGGCACGAACCCGTGTCCCCTGCATCGGCAGGTGGACTCTCAACCACTGCACCACCAGGGAAGCCCAAATCAACGCTTTTGATGTAAGATTATCATGCTTCTCAGGTTGAAAAATTTTTTAATGTAATTTTAAAAGTCAATAATACCAAACATCTACTGGCAGAAGGAAGAGATGCTTGGGAGGACAGAGCAATGCCTAAGACAATGGGCTAGTCCTTCTCCAAAGAGCACCTTTCACAAGAAGAGAGAGAGAAGTCTCCATTGGCTGGATTTCTATCAAGCTTTCTTTTATTCCCCAGTTCAATTCAGTTTTATTTAAAACAAAAAACTATTATTGTTTTTAAATTATAAAATATTACCTGTTAGTAGAAATTTTTTAGATAATACAAACTTGTAAGGAGTGAAAAGTCCTTCATTACCCAATTCATAACTCCCTAATGGTAACTACTATTAAATGCAAAGGAATTGGTAACATTTTCAAATAATAACCTAGAGTCACTTTGGATATTATTTGTTCACCTAGTATTTATGGAGTGCTGACTCTGTGTCTGACTCTGCTAGACTCAGGGATAGAAAAAGGGAACAAGATGGGTTCAATTCCTGTCATCGTGGAGTTGACTATTAAGTAGGGGGCATGGAAAAGCAAACCTGTGTGCTAAGCATGGCATCAGACAATGGGAAAATACAGGGGCACCATTGGAGGAGGGGAAGTAGGTCTAAGCTGAGATTTAGAGCAGGAGGGAGCTGGCCAGTTGGTGAGGGGGCAGAGTGGTCATGTTTTATTATAGTACATGTATAAAACAGTCACTTACTCATATAATCAATTTTAGCAAATCTTGTTTTGGAGTCTTTCTGTAAATGTCTTATCTGCTCCATTAAATCATTGGCTGAACTGATGGTTGTTTTATAAAATTATCTCTACCTACACAGCATCCAAATGCTACTCATCTTCAGTGCCACCAACCATGTTACCAACTCACCTACCAAAGCTCCAAGCCACATCCATCATGTAAAACAGAATTGAGTCAGATATCGTCATAAAATTATTCTGTTTCATCTGTACAAGTTTCAAACATTAGAAGCAAGTAACATGTACTCTTTTGTATCTTCCAACACTGTATTATTCAATATTTTTTACTACAAACCACAGAAAAAAAATACATTTTACTTTGGCATGCAATATGTACATATATAATACACTCTGATGTTTTCTATTTTATTCTATTCTATTTCATTTTCTTTAAAAAGATATGCTAGTTGTGACCCACCAAATGGATTTTTATGACTCTAAATTGGTTTCCTTATGGGTCTCAACACACAATTTGAAAAATACTTCTCTGGCATTTATAGTACAATGTTAGGCACAAATTTAGGGGTCAATTAAAAAATAAACCCTCTTCCTAATTGATCGTTTAATCAGAATGTTACTTTCAGCCACAGAGGAGGGAAAGCCTTTGAACTCACAACTTACATTACCTGGTATATAAGGAAGATAGCAAAATTAAATGGACCAGAGCCATTCTTCCCAGAATTTTGATTTTAGTCGGTCTAAGTTGTAACTCTTCTTATCCCCAGCATGAAGTAGAGGCAAGAAGCACAATGGAGAAGTTCTATGGTCCTGAGTCAAATCTTCACAGCATCATTTCTTTTGTGTTGCTTGAAGTGTTTTGATGGAGAACAAAATCAAATATAGATGATTTGGGCATTATCTGTCATTCTGAATTCTACACATTTATTCCATTTTATTTTGTGAGTTTACATAACAATATCTGGAGATTGGGGAACACACAGAGGAAGTGATTACTTCTGCAGGGGTTGGAGATGGGTGCAAAAGCAGCAGAACAAGATAGATGGGTGGTTTGAGAAGGTTTACCAGATTAAATAAGTAAAGAACGTTGAGGAATTATTCTAACATTGTTGGTGAGGAAAGAGAGGCAGGGAGGGCACTATAGAGAGACCAGCATTAGCAAAGTCCCAATATTGGAGTAACGGCAGGAGGATTAGATGCTGTGACAGATATAACAGGAGCCAAAAAAGAGAACGATCAAAGATAATGTCTTATACAATTAGCTAACTAGTGATGACAAAAAAAAAAAGAAAAAAGGAACTCAGAATGAGGAGGGCTCAGAGCTTTGGGGAGGAAAATATTGCATTTGGCTTTAGACATACCAATGTCAGGTTTCATTTAAAGTAAACCATTTTGGGTAAAATGACAAAATCAATGGAAAATTGAATACAGTGAAAATTATATAAAATTGTACTATTGTAAATTCCTTTATATACTATCTCATGGAATTACTTATGAAACTAACTCAAGTTGGCTGAAATAAGACTACTAACAGGTATTAAAAACTGACTCCAGGAATGTTAATATCAGCAATGATAAATGACAATGTATTGGATATAGGGAGTTGTCTAAAGGTGTGGTTGATGCAAAGGCTAGTCTTGTTTAACAACATTATTAATGAGCTAGAAGAGGAATTAGCAGATGATACATTAAAAAGATTAGAAATATAACACAAATGGATGAGGGTAAATTTCAATTATATTAGGAAGGTGACTCTGTTCATGGGTAATTTCTAAAACACACAAATATTCAATGGCTGGGGGAAACATCTGGAAAGTTACAAGGACAAAAGAGTATGGAGTATAAATAGATATTACATTGAACTTAATTTATAGTAAGAAATAACAAAACTGAGATTAATACATTACAAAGAGGTAATTTTTCCAAAGCGGTGTACTAATAGTTTTTTTCCACAAGCCCTTGGGACTCTGACAGTTTGTGTAATGCTGAACAGTAGTAACAATTTGTTATGGATATGGAGCAACAGGTTACAAAAAATGAAAACAAAAAACCTGGTCAGCCAGGCTGATTAGTAATTTTCATGGCTTTTAAAACTCACGTAGGGACTTCCCTGGTGGTGCAGTGGTTAAGAATCCACCTGCCAATGCAGGGGCACATGTTTGAGCCCTGGTCCGGGAAGATCCCACATGCTGCAGAGCAACTAAGCCTGTGCGCCACAACTACTGAGCCCGTGCACCACAACTACCGAGCCTGTGCACCACAACTACCAAAGCCTGTGTGCTTAGAGCCCATGCTCCGCAACAAGAGAAGCCACCGCAATGAGAAGCCCATGCAAGGCAATGAGGAGTAGCCCCCGCTCGCTGCAACTAGAGAAAGCCCGAGTGCATCAACAAAGACCCAACAGAGCCAAAACAAAAACAAAAACAAAAACAAAAACAAAACAAAACTCATGTAAAATGCATGATTTTATGTCGTAAGTGTGCAGCTCAGAAGTGAAAAATTAAATAAAATTGAAATTTGAGATCTATAGCTCTTATTTTCTTCTCTCATTTTAGATAGCTGTATGCATCCAGTGAAATGTTGCTAAAGCTGTGGGCTGTTATGGAAGTAAAATTTTCCCCGTCAACATGTACAAGAAGAATTCTTTAAGGAAATCTTTCATTTAAAATTAGTCTTGGGGTGTAAACTAAATGGATAACATCGTTTTCATCTTTGCTCTTCTTTTTATGAATATCTTTTTCTGATTACAATGTAGCATTTATTGCAAACAATGATTTTTATAATTTTTTTTTTTTTTTTTTTTTTTTGCGGTACGCGGACCTTTCACTGTTGTGGCCTCTCCCGTTGCGGAGCACAGGCTCTGGACACGCAGGCTCCAGATGCGCAGGCTCAGCGGCCATGGCTCACGGGCCTAGCTGCTCCGCGGCATGTGGGATCTTCCCGGACCGGGGCACGAACCCGTGTCCCTTGCATGGGCAGGCGGACTCTCAACTATTGAGCCACCAGGGAAGCCCGCAAACAATGATTTTTAAAAAGCACAAATAAGTAATTTAAATTACTCATAATAATATCATCATTTATGGCTACCCAGAGTTAACCTTTTAGTCTGTATTTTTCCAGTCTATTTTCTATGCCCATAGAAACAAAATAAACACATTGCAAATATTGCTTTGTAAACTTTTTCATTAAATAATAAATGATGAAAAGTTCCCATGTTTTTAAATTGTCTCCGATAACATGACTTTAATGGCTACATAGAATTCCATCACATGAATGCGCTATATTTTATTTAGTAGTGATTTGTTTTGCAAATAAGTTGCTTATAATTTTTAGCTGTTATAAATAACAGCAATGAACATCCTTGCACATAAACCTTTGTTCATATAATTTATTAGAATCTAAAGGATATAATATAATTCCTAGGAGTGGAACTGCTGGATCAGAGAGTATTAATGCTTTTTCATAGCATGAAAATATATTAACAGTATTCCTTCCATAAAAGTTTCACTGGGGCATGAAGTGCCTATTTAACCTCCTCCCTTCTCTGGATGGCTACACAGTGAGGAGATGTTTACACACAACATAATAATATTGTCTTATATGTGTTTAGTGTTCACATTTTTCCAAACTATTTCCTAATTTGGTTCTAACTAAAACTCACAAAGTATATCGTACATCATAGCTGATCCCCAAAGGCTAGTTAATATTTTCTCAGGGAAGAACGATGTTTAACTGAAAGAAATTTCTGTATTTGACATATCTAAAAACAATCTGTGTATCTGAGCTAGGGCCATGTAGTCAAAGGGGTGCAAACTTTAGATAGGAATGAGGCCTGGGAATATCATGTCTTGGCAGAGAAATCAAGGGTCTGGTCTAGGAAGAGATGGATCAGTCACACCATCAGCACATACCTGGCAAAGGTCCCGGTGATGTAAGGATACATAACCCAGTGATTAAGCAGAAATCAGAACATACTTGGAGGGAAAACACAATGACCTTGAATTTCTATAAACCTACTTTGACTCATCTATGAAATAGGCATCATGATAGCAGTAATAATATAAGCCCCAAATATTCCTTTGCAGATTAAATGAGATAATGTTTTTGAGAGTACTTTGTACATTTTCAATCACTATAGAAAGGTTAGTTATTATCAGGCTGAAGGGAAATGCAGTGAGGTGACGATCAGGTAAACAGTCTGGGATGTCACATGTGACAGTTTCTACATTTTAATTTTTTAATTCTTTAATTTTTTATATAACATCTGCAAAAGTTATTATTTTCTGATTTAAGTACTACATGTCTACTATTAGCACAAAGAAGAAAATTAAAATGACCTTCTTTTTCACCACCCAGTCATAACCCTGTTAAATGCTTGGCTCAAATTCCTCTTCTGTTATTTACTAGCAATGTGACCTTGGGTAAATTATCTCATGCATAAAAGGGAAATAACAGTAATAATAATAATAATAATGGTTCACATTTATCGTATACTTATCATTGCCAGTCCTGCAATCACTGCTTCATACGGATTAATTCGTCTCATACTTCCACAAATCTTATGAAGTAGACCTTATAATTATCCCCATTTTACAGATTAGGAAGCTAGGCATAGACAGGTTCAGTAACTTGCCCAAAGTTATACAACTAGTAGGATCATTAGTAAATAAAGTGGGAACGTACCTATTTGACATTAACAATAACGTGCAACCAAGATGCATGAATAGGACACAAGTATGGAAATACACGATAACCATTTGGTGATCATAGCTAAGAAAAATTTTGGGAAGTACACAGGGATTAAACTTAAGAAAACATGGTCTGTAAATAATGCCATAGCCTTTCCCGATGATCCAAAGTGTGATTAGCAAATTCATAGTATGTGTCAGGGAGTCTCCCTCCTACACACATGGTAAAAATCAGTAATTGAAAGCAAACCAGTTTTCCAGGGATTTACAGTCCCAGAACCTTCCTCAACACAGTAAGCCAGGGAGCCACTTCTCAAATGATCAGAATCAAAGCATGCTATAAAACTTATTTGCCTTTCTGATGAAAATACTATACACTGTAACATTACAACTTAATAGGGCAAGGGTTGGCAAACGTTTTCTGTAAGGGGCAAGATCATGGGTCTTAAAAGAGTTGTAAGCAGGTCCCTCTACTTTTTCACATGTTATGAATTGACTCTTCCATCAAGCTGATCTATTCTGCTATGTTTCTTAGAGATATGATCTCATGTTTTCTGTCTTGTAGATCAGGGGTCTCCAATCCCTGGGCCGCAGACCACTGTCAGTCTTCGGCCTGTTAGGAACCGGGCCACACAGCAGGAGGTGAGCAGCAGGTGAGCGAGCGAAGCTTCATCTACCGCTCAGCATTGCTTGCATTACCTCCTGAACCATCCCCTCCCCACTCCCATGGAAAAATTGTCTTCCATGAAACTGGTCCCTGGTGCCAAAAATGTTGGGGACCGCTGTTTTAGATGGTGTCCTTCCTTTCTTTCTACAGCTGACATTAATCAAGGAGGGTTTCCTGTTTTTGTATTCCTGCAATGACTTCTATGTGATTCTGGGGGTGAGGGGGGGATTGAGTGCAGTTTAACACCCATGCTCAATCGACCGTATTTCTCTGGAATCTGAAGAGTGTTTTTAAGTTTGAGGCTGGTACGCTGCTAGCAGAGCCTGCCTGGATCTTCCATAGACCTTCTTCTTCAGAGTCTTTTCCCAGCACCTCCTTAAAAGGAACCACCTGATTCCCAGTGAGTGGTTAAATTAGATCCAGGCTACTGCAGAAAAAGCACAGGACTAGGAGTTGAGACATGATTTTTAGGCCCAAGTTTGTCACCAACAATTTGTATGACCTTAGGCAAGTCACAATTTCTCTAGGCCAGTTTCCTCATCTGTATATTATGGTGTTTGGTCTAGACTGGTGGTTTTCAGACCAAGATCCTTTGGAATATGGACGTTTTACCTATGTGACTAAAGTTTTTGGATGTTGAAGTGGGGTAATTGTCTGGCTTTTTCCAATTCTCAAAAAAAAAAAGTTACTGAATAGAGATTTTTTCTCAATTTAAAAGTCTTTACCTCTAATATTTTTCTTAAATCTTTTTTCCCTTTTATGGCTGCTTGGACTAGCAGATGAGAAACACATATGAACAAGAAGTGAATGATCTTCATTTGAAATATTTGGAAACAATGAATTATTTCAGTTTTGAAGACCTGTGATCATGCTAGTGATTGTACGCAGTACATATATAGTCATACTGTCTGTTTTTTTAGGATTAAAAAATTTTTTTGAAGCATAGTTAGTTTACAGTGTCATGTTAGTTTCAGGTGTACAGCACAGTGATTCAGTTATTTATATATGTGTGTGTGTATATATTCCTTTTCAGATTCTTTCTCTTATAGGTTATTACAAAATATTGAGTATAGTTCTCTGTGCTATACAGTAGGTCCTAGTTGGTTACCTATTTTATATATAGTAGTATGTATATGTTAATCCCAAACTCCTAATTTATTCCTCCCCCCATTTCCCCTGGTAACCATAAGTTTGTTTTCTATGTCTGTGAGTCTCTTTCTGTCTTTAGGCAAAACTGTTCTCAGTTCACATGGTTTTAAAAATCTATCAATATTTATGCTATTCCAAAAAGAATACCACGACTTACAAGTGCTTTCCACCTGAGTAAGTTTGAGAACCACTGTTCATATAAGTTTGTGGTTGAGACTTAATATTGCATGCATACAGTATATTTTTCTTCCAGCAAAATTGTTCTCAGTTCATATGAAATTAAATATATCAGCATTTCATAATACATTGCAAAGAATACCATAGATTTTCAGGTGCTTTCCATTTGGGCAAGTCTGAGGATGATGAAATATTCTATAAGTTTTCTCCTAGCTCCTTTTGAAATTCTTCATTTTTTAAAGTATCTCCTTAAATTGTTCCTTCTGCTCATCCCTGTCTTGCCATTTTTTTAAACCCAATATCAGTTTTTTTTATCCTGCCATCATCTGTTCTGTACGCAGCCAACCCAGGAGGGTTGTTTTGCTCTGAGTACCTATGGGGAGGACTGGCTATTTTCCAGTACCTCAGTACGGCTAGACTATTCTGCCGTTTAGCTCTGGGGTCAGTCCTGGGAATTTGATTGAAGATCTTAAACAATGTCTCAGTCTAGCTTTTAGGCATAAATGTTGAAAGTCAATTGGTAATAGTGTGTGTGTGTGTGTGTGTGTGTGTGTGTGTGTGTGTGTCTGTTTTAAATGAAAGATAAGGCTAGATAAAGGCTAGATGTCCTAGAGGCCTTTTCTAGGCTTATCTCTGCTCTATGACCTTTGACAGTAGTTGGATACTACTTTACTCTAGTGTTTTTTCTACCTTGTCAATTTAGCAAGGTTGGAACTATTCTTCCCAGAATCTCTTTGCCTGCATGGTACCGGGTTAGGGATGCTGCCAAGAGAATTTTGCACAAAATTTGGAAGGCACAAGTGAAGGAGCAGTCACTCTGATCTAGGGTTGGTGCAGGGCACCAGGAACACTGCAGCTTGTGCACATTGTTGCTGATCTGCTAGCTCCAATCTGTCCTCCCAGGTTCTAGTTTTCTCCCTTTCTTGAATCACATCCAATGTCTCCTTCCGCCTGCTGACCCTACTGCCCCAAGTGACTTCAGGCAGATGCAGAAGCAGCATCCTTCTAAAGATTCCCAGCTCCTACAGTTGTGTAAGGTCTAATCCTTACAATAAATTTCTCATTCTATAGCACTCATGGTGATTCTTCTTCCTTGATGGAACTCTACGTGATACACTTTCCAATGGCACAGTTTACTTTTTGAACTTTGCTTTACCATACAGAAGTGTAGAATGAAGGAATAAACACGTCCATGCCTTTTCTCTCCCCAGAGCAGGTCAGCAGGCATATGCAGTTGATCTTGCTTCTCTGAAGAGCACTGCTGTCTGACAATGACTCAGAGCACCCCACTTGGAAGGAGATATGGAGTGGAGGAAATGGATACAAAGATGAAAAGAAAACATCCACTAAAAAGGTAATCTCTGCTCTGGCTTCAAGTTTATGGCTCACATCTGCTCATTTTCAGAATGCTGCTTCAGTTTGGTCTTATGATTTCTGTGGTGCCTTCAATCTCAGGAACTAAAGGTATGTTCTAGATAAGTCAATGACTGTTGGGACAACTCACTCCATCCTAAATGAAACTCTACTTATTACTTGTGCTATAAAGAAGGAGCTGAAATTTTGATGCAAGGCTCACAGGGATTGGGGGGTGGGGTGGGGTGGGTCATTACTGTTTTTCCAAGCAAACAATCACAGAAAAACAGGAGCCTCTCCTTAAATCCTTAAATTTAAGGATTTAAATTTAAATCCACCATCTTAAATCCACCACCACTCTGAAAATAGGTAGAGCCTGTGATTCTCTACCCAGGAATGGGAGACTGAATGTCAGAAGTGTCTTTACTTTCAAGGAAGCCTACAGCCTGGACTTGCTTTTTTTTTTCCACATCTTTATTGGAGTATAATTGCTTTACAATGTTGTATTAGTTTCTTCTATATAACAAAGTGAATCAGCTGTATGTATACATATATCCCCATATCCCCTCCCTCTTGAGCCTCCCTCCCACCCTATCTGACCCCTCTAGGTGGTCACAAAGCACCGAGCTGATCTCCCTGTGCAAAGTGGCTGCTTCCCGCTAGCTAGCTATTTTACATTCAGCAGTGTATATATGTCAATGAACTTACATTTTTAAAATTTTAGGGTTAGTGCTCATGTGTTACTCTGACATCTCTAGCAGTCAGAGCCAGAACTCAATCTTCCTTGTGCCAGAAGGTATTTTATAAACTTCACTCATTTACTTACCTACCTTCATAATTTCATACACCTGTGCTTTTTTCACTTAATTTCTACTTAAACTTAAGTATATTTACCATATTTCGTTGAGACTAATGTAGTTACCATTATAAGATACACCCTTATTTTTTGTACCACCAAGAAAAAAATTTTTTTGAACTGAATTGCACAATGCCTTCTTATAAGTTTTATTTTCCATTTATTAAAAGCACTCATTTAGATTTCCCCTTGGCCCTGGGTGAGTTTCCTAACTATTTCTTGCCCAACTTAAAAAAAGAGTTTGTTCTGTGTCCATAGCTGATGAATATTAACACTGGGTCATGGCCCAAATAAATCCACTTTTCCTTGCAGTAGGCTTGTCCAGTGTAAGATTTCTGAGTTTTCAATCCAGGGACTCCCAGCCTTGGGTTTGGGATAGAGAAGAACAGGACAAAGAGACTGGCTGGGCTGGGCTGGAGAGAAGAGTTAGGAAGGGGTTGCTGAGTAGATATTTTAGAGCTGTTTCGCTCTGCTCCATGGGACAAGAGTGCAGCTTGAGGCGGCAAAAGCCAGAAGATTGTGAGACACATCCTGATTCCAGAGATATCAAAATATGAAAGAAAGTGCATATAGCTTGCCAGAAATATAAACAGAAGGTAATACAATGAAATATATGATGTTTGGGCTTCCCTGGTGGCGCAGTGGTTGAGAGTCTGCCTGCCGATGCAGGGGACACGGGTTCGTGCCCTG
>NW_006792454.1:4735590-4755720 GCF_000442215.2 Lipotes vexillifer
GTACCAAAAAAAAAAAAAAAAATATATATATATATATATATATATATATATATATATATTTATATGATGTTAATCTCTAACAAGATACTATAACTGTGGAGAGCTCTCCACCTGAGGTATGCTCTAAAAAGGGAAATTTGTCAGTGTTAGGTGTTAAATCGTATTAGGACCAAACAAAGGCTTTCTCATTTATTAAATCAGAACGATTGGAAGAGTTGAAAAGTGAATAACCTTTCAACTTGAGACTCTGTTAATTAATGCTGGGTCTGGGAACCATCTAAAACCATGTTAGTAGATACCACCGGTAGTTTGCAGCTTACACTTAGGAAAACACAATGTAAATACTGTCCTTTATCGTTTCTGTTATTATCTGCTGCAAGAGCACTAACAAGTGGACCAGGAAAGATTTAAAAAAAAAAAAAAGTGCTAATCACGTCCAAGCAAGGATGAGTAGATAACAGGGATAAGTCACAGGTGGAAAACTGAGTCCTTACATAACCTCAGAATTGACAGAACAATTTGCTGATCTAACTATTGAAGCACTGTTGTTTTATTTTTTTATGGCTTCATAACAAATTACCACAAACTTAACAGTTTAAAATAACATCTATCTGTTAGCTCTGTCTGTGAGTCAGAAGTCCTACCTACAATGCTCAGTAGAGTTTTCCCAAGGTGACAAACACGCTGAGCTCTTATCTGGAGTATCAGGGGAAAAATTTGCTTTAAATATCATTCAGATTATTGGCCAAATTCAGTTCCTTTTGATTGTAGGACTGAAGTCTTCAACGTTTTCTTGTTGACTGTCAGTTGGGAGGTCATACCAAGTTCCTCTTTGCTTTGGTCCTTGCCCTATGGCTCTCCATCTTAAAAGCATGTCAGATCCTTAGTCTTGACTTTGATTTTTCCCTTCTGCTACTAGTCAGAGAAAACTTGGCTTTAAAGGGCTCATGTGATTAGATCAGGATTTTACATCTGCAAAATCCCTTCATGGTACTATCTACATTAACATTTGTTTGAATAACCAGGGACAGAAATCTCAGTGGGCCGTCTTTAGAATTCTGCCTACCACAGTCGTCCTTCGAGATCAAGCTTGACTGTATAGAAATAAAAAGGAGACCCTTGAGATGTTTCCATAATGATTCTGGACAGAATTAAAGATGGACCATAAACTAAAGTGTCTTCTTGTAGTTAATACTATAGCTAGTCTCCAAAATAAATCACCAGTCAAAACAAATACAGAGGAGTTAACTTATTTATTTATTTACTTTTTGTGGTACGCGGGCCTCTCACTGTTGTGGCCTCTCCCGTTGCGGAGCACAGGCTCCGGACGCGCAGGCTCAGCGGCCATGGCTCACGGGCCTAGCCGCTCCGCGGCATGTTGGATCTTCCCGGGCCAGGGCATGAACCCACGTCCCTTGCATCAGCAGGCAGACTGTCAACCACTGCGCCACCAGGGAAGCCCTAACCTATTTATTTTTATGTGACCACAGATTACTTTACAGTAATCCATTAGTGAATTTCACTTAGAAATAACAATTTGACAAAAGTATAAAATGTCTAAACCTCCACTTTTCTGTTTTCAGAGATGGTCCTAAACACTAATAGAGATTTTTTTTCTTTGCTGTTAAATCTTAAACTGGGGACAATTTTCATAATCAAACTAATTCTCTCACCCTCAAAAATAAATTTGGGGGCTGAAAATATTGATATTTAAATATCTGAACTTCACATACACACATGTACTTTTAGCTATGTCTGCTTAAAAGCTGGAATCAACAGCTGACTCTCACTTTATTACTCAGAACTCAATCACTGTAGGAATACAGAGAAGTTCAAAGATACAACATGATTTTGAAGCCAAAATACACTAACTTCATCCTACTGAAAGGAGACAGTTGTGTCCCACTGAGATGATGGAGTTCAGGCTGCAACAAAAGTTCAGGCAGGCCCACTGTAGCACCTCCCTGCTCTGCAGTATGCAGCTTCTATCTGGTGCTCCCCAGAGCTGGGAATTAACCACAAACACCGCCTTGGGGAACAGTGTTAGCAGCTGAGAAACTGCAGAAACAAGCTGCTTCTCAGTGACTTCCAGATATTATCAGAATGCAAGAAAATAATTAAAATCCTAATTAAGTAGTTTCTCATCTGGCCCATTTGAAGACGCTCCAAAATGGTCAGATTTAAGGCATGGTAAACAACTGAAGTGTTAAGTGTGCTTGTTAGTTGAAACCTTTGTCAAAGGTCTGGTCTACATAAAGAATGTGAAATGGAGAATTAAGGCAATATCTGCGTAATTCAAAGCCAAAGCAATTTTGCTTGTGTTATCTTTATTTTTCAAGTGAAAAACCTGTCTTTCTTTTACTTAATTTTTTGCATAAATACTTATTCATCATTTTTTAGCATAATATTGTATCCAGACTAATTTTCCTATTCATAAATGATATGGAGAATATGGGAGATGGGCTGAAAAAAATCCTAAGAATACAATGAAGTTTTAAATACTAATTAATTTCTCAAATTTTTTCTAATTTTGGCATTTTTACTTATAACATTATAAAGTTATACACATTATACTACTTGTATTAATTTTATGCTCAAAGGCTTAAATACAAAATATATGATATCTATCTTTACAAGTGAAATTGAATCATGGCTCTGTATTTTGGAGCCTGATTTTCTTCTGGCTACCTTCTCTCAGTTTTACTTTATTTCCTCTTTTGTATGGACTCAGTAAGAAACAAACATTACTGTGTTTTCCAGAGATATAGTTTTCTAGGAAATATTTGTTAGAATTATATTATAAAAAGGCATCTAACAAGATTAAGCATACTAATCGACAACATTTGACCTAAGTGTGTGTGGGGGGGTGTACTCTGTCGATTTCTCAGGAGTAATTTATGTTATTATTTTGAAATTGCTATTTAGAGGTGAATACACATACACATATTTAAAGTTTTAAGTATGAGTAATGTCATAATCAGTGTTATATCCAAGCAAATTTTTTAAAAGGAACATTTATCTCCTGTGATTCCTACCATTTTCAGATTCTCCCTGACCTTGTTGGTTTTGCCAAACCTTGCCTCTGGGACTCATCACTTTGTTGCTTCCTCTTCTCTGAGTATTCCTCCCTTTCTTTTTAAAAAAAATATATTGAATAGATTTGACTCATAACATTGTGTAAGTTTAAACAATCTGATTAAAAAATGGGCAGAAGAACTAAATAGACATTTTTCCAAAGGGGACATCAAAGTGGTCAACAGGCACATGAGAAGATGCTCAACATCAGAAACCATCAGGGAAATGCATATCCAAACCACAATGAGATATCACCTCATACCTGTTAGAATGGCTGTCATCAAGACAAGAGACAACAGGTGATAGTGAGGGTGTGGTGAAAATGGAACACTTACACATTGTTGGTGGGAGTGTAAATTGGTCCAATCACTATGGAAAAACAATATGGAGTTTCCTCAAAAACTTAAAAATATATCTACCACATGATCCAGCAATTCCACTTCTGTGTATGTACTCAAAATAAATGAAAACAGGATTTCTACCATGTATTTGCACTCTCGTGGTTATTGCAGCATTATTTATAATAGCCAAGATATGGAGACAACAACCCAAATGCCCATCAATGGATGAATGGATAAAAAAGATGCGGTGCATTTACGCAATGAAATATTATTCAGTCTTGAGAAAGGAGGATATCTTCCTCCCACTTTTCCTCTCTTTTCCAAATCTTTTCTTTGGAGAAGAGATTTGTGCTTCAAAGTATGAACTTTGGAACTGGACAGCCTGGTTTGAATCCCAGCTGTGACACTTACAAACCATATGATATTGGGCAAATCACTTAATCTCTCATGCCTGTTTCTTCAAGCTGGAAAATGGGGATAATGTAGCACTAATCTTGGGTTATTGTGAAGAGCAAATGAGTTAAGCATATAGTATGCACTTTATAATTGTTAGCTAATATTATTTCCATTGTATTAATTATTTCTGGAACACCATTCTATAGTAAACAAAACCTCCTACTTCCTTAGCCTTGTCATATATTTTACCTCTTGACCTCAACTGAAACTTAGATCCTCTTTGAGGACAACTCAAGCAATTCAAGTGAAGGCGGCTCTACCTTCCAGGTTTAGCTTATCCCAGTTCTAGAAGGAGGGATCAACATCCCAGTCACTTCCAACCCAGTACTCCAGCACTATAAGCAAAAACTTCTCCTTGTTTGAAGCTTCTTTCTCCCTCCCTTCTAATTAAGCTTGCAATACATCTCAATAAAAACTTTGACACCCGGGTTATAGTTTTCTTCTCTTCCCCATGTCTTCATACTTGTAAGTTCAGTGTCCATGAAGAAGATTCTCCCAATGCTCCAGCTTCCCAGTAATTGATCTCTTTATTCTGATGACTTTCACTTTCTCCACACTTCAGCCCCACCCTAGACTTTGTCATCACTCAGATCAGCTCTATCTCAGAAATAGTATATCTGAATATCATAGTCTTTGACCATAATGATGTTCATTGGAAAATGCCAAAGGAGCAACTACTCTATCTAGACTGTAAATTAAATTCTTGACAATAGGTCTGTGTCTTTTGCTTGCTCATTTGCCTTCCCCACAAATAACATAATAGGAGTTTAAGATCTCGTTTGATTGATTTATAGGTAACTATCTTTCCCAAGCATACTGGAGTAAACTGGTCACTTTCTTTTCTTTCTCTTAGTGTAATTGTAAATAGAGTTTCATCTTATATGCAGTTAGTTTAGTAACAGAGACTATTATTCCATATGTACATAGGTGTAGGCAACGCTTTCTGAAGAACTGACCTATATTTCATGGAAATATTCTGATCTCCTTTGTTCCCTCTAGCTAAGAGTTTCCAGATCAGCTAGATTACTTTCAGATAATTATTATTTTTTTTGCGGTACGCGGGCCTCTCACTGTTGCGGCCTCTCCTGTTGCGGAGTACAGGCTCCAGACACGCAGGCTCAGCGGCCATGGCTCATGGGCCTAGCCGCTCCGCGGCATGTGGGATCTTCCCGGACCGGGGCACAAACCCGTGTTCCCTGCCTCGGCAGGCAGACTCTCAACCACTGCGCCACCAGGGAAGCCCTACTTTCAGATAATTCTGATGGCTAGTCACAATTCTCTGATCAATGTGTTGGAAGGAAAGGGAGCAAAAAAGATGATACTCTTAGAGGCCATTGTAACAGAATAGTCTAGATTAAAGATAAGAAATCTGTATATTGTAAAGTTATTACATAGATGCCCTTCTTGTTTTCAGAAATTGAATTCTAGAACCTCCTCCTATCTATATTTTTTGTTTCTTATAGTACATTTTTGTATTATAAAAGCAATACAGCATCATTATAAAATTATTTGAAAAAAAAGAAAAGCAATAAAGAGAAAATAAATACCGCCTATAATTCCATATTCTATTATAATCATATAAATGCCTTTCATACTTTTTGCTAGGTTCATACTATGTGTGTAATACATGCTGATGTACACTTTCTCTTTTCAAGGAATTTTCAATGTTGTACATAATATTTTGTAAACTTTTTCCTACTAAATAAAATATATATTTCATATTTGTCCATGTTAGTAAGTATCCCACTACAACATTGTTTTTAATGAGTGTGTTGCATTTCACTGAATAGATGTAATATACCTTATTTAACCAAAATACTATTGTTGAACATTTAGAGTGTTTCAACAATGCTGTAGTAAAGTCTTTGCATACTTGTTTAACTATTTCCTTGGGTTACATTCTTAAAAGTTAATTCCTAGGTAAAACTACTTTACCTAGGAATATTTTAAAATAGTTTTTTAAAACATTACAAAAAGAATACATGCTAGTTGTAAAAAGAATCCAATTCAGTAAAATACATTCAAATGTATATTTGTCTACTCATATTCCCCATCTTAAGTGTTGCTAGAGTGAAATTTTAAACATGTTTAATATTTTTCTTAGACTAATTCCTGAATATCACGTTGCTGGATCTCAGGATGTGCATTTTGAAAACTGTAACAGACACAAATGAACTTACTTACAAAATAGAAACAGACTCACAGACATAGGAAACAAACTTATGGTTACTAAGAGGGAAAGGGAGTTGAGGAGGGATAACTTAGTTTGGGATTAACAGATACAAACTACTATACATAAAATATAGATAAGCAACAAGATTCTACTGTATAGCCCAGGGAACTATAGTTAATATCCTGTAATAAACCATAATGAAAAAAAAATGAAAAATAATATGTATATACACGTATAACTGAATCACTTTGCTGTACACCCGAAACTAACACAACATTGTAAATCAACTATACTTCAATTTTAAAAAAAATCACAGAACTCTGACATACGCTGCCAAATTGCCCTTACAGAAGATGTATGCTTTTTCCAGCCTGGTATGAGACTATTGTTTTCCCCTGATCTAGTCCAATATCAGATATTATCATTTAAAAAAGATCTTTGCCAATTTGGTAAGTGAAAAATTGTAACTTTAAAAAAAATTTGTACAATCTTTAAGAATTTATGAAGTTTAAACATTCCTATTTTCAAGAAAAATCACCGCCATTTTATTTCAAAACAACTTTATCAACAGTAATGTAAACATTGAGATTATAAAATATATCTTTTTTTAACAAATTTTTCAGTTTCCTCTATAACCCAGGTGATATTTTTATTAATTTTTTTAAATAGGAAAATAATATTCTCCCGGAAAATATGTATAAAATAACTTTTTATTTTGCTAAATAAACAAAATAGGAAACAATATTTATAAGACTTTTAAATTTATTTCTAAAACTAGTGGCTGAGTACTTTTTTTTTTCTCACATCTTTATTGGAGTTTAAATGCTTTACAATGTTGTTAGTTACTGCTGTACAACAAAGTGAATCAGCTATATGTATACATATATCCCCATATACCCTCCCTCTTGAGCCTCCCTTCCACCCTCCCTATCCCATCCCTCTAGGTCTTCACAAAGCACAGAGCTCATTTCCCTATGCTATGCAGAAGCTTCCCACTAGCCATCCAATTAACATTTGATAGTGTATATAAGTCAGTGCTACTCTCTCACTTCATCCCAGCTTCCCCTACACCCCCATCCCTCAAGTCTGTTCTGTACTTCTGTGTTTTTATTCCTGCCCTGCCACTAGGTTCATCACTACTGCTTTTTAAAATTCCATATATATGTGTTAGCATACGGTATTTGTTTTACTCTTTCTGACTTACTTCACTCCGTAAGACAGATTTTTAGGTCCGTCCACCTCAATACAAAAAACTCAATTTCGTTCCTTTTTATGGCCGAGTAATATTCCATTGTATATATGTGCCACAACTTCTTTATCCATTCATCTGTCGAAGGACATTTAGGTTGCTTCCATGTCCTGGCTATTGTAAATAGTGCTGCAATGAATGTTGTGGTACATGTCTCTTTATGAAATATGGTTTTCTCAGGGTATATGCCCAGTAGTGGGATTGCTGGTTCGTATGGTAGATCTATTTTTAATTTATTAAGGAACTTGCATAGTGTTCTCCATAGTGGCTGTATCAATTTACATTCCCACCAACATTGCAGGAGGGTTCACTTTTCTCCACACCCTCTCCAGCATTTATTGTGTGTAGATTTTTGATGATGGCCATTCTGACTGATGTGAGGTGATACCTCATTGTGGTTTTGATTTGCATTTCTCTAATGGTTAGTAATGATGACCATCTTTTCATGTATTTGTTGGCCATCTGTATGTGTTCTTTGGAGAAATGTCTATTTAGGTCTTTTGCCCATTTTTGGATTGGGTTGTTTGTTGTTTTGATGTTGAGCTGCCTGAGCTACTTGTATATTTTGGAGATTAATCCTTTGTCAGTTGCTTCATTTGCAAATATTTTCTTCCATTCTAAGTGTTGTCTTTTCATCTTGTTTATGGTTTCCTTTGCTGTGCAAAAGCTTTTAAGTTTCATTAGTTCCCATTTGTTTATTTTTATTTCCATTACTCTAGGAGGTGGGTAGAAAAGGATCTTGCTGTGATTTATGTCATAGAGTGTTCTGCCTATGTTTTCCTCTAAGAGTTTTATAGTGTCTGGCCTTACATTTAGATCTTTAATACATTTTGAGTTTACTTTTGTGTTTGGTGTTAGAGAGTGTTCTAATTTCATTCTTTTACATGTACCTATCCATTTTTCCCAACACCACTTACTGAAGAGGCTGTGTTTTCTCCATTGTATGTTCTTGCCACCTTTATCAAAGATAAGGTGACCACATGTACGTGGGTTTATCTCTGGGCTTGCTGTCCTGTTCCATTGATCTATATTTCTGTTTTTGTGCCAGTACCATACTGTCTTGATTACTGTAGTTTTGTAGTATAGTCTGAAATCAGGGAGCATGATTCCTCCAGCTCCGTTTTATGTTCTCAAGATTGCTATGGCTATTTGGGGTCTTTTGTGTTTCAATACAAATTGTGAAATTTTTTGTTCTTGTTCTGTGAAAAATGGCATTTGTAGTTTGATAGAGATTACATTGAATCTATAGATTGCTTTGGGTAGTCATTTTCACAATGTTGATTCTTCCAATCCAAGAACATGGTATATCTCTCCATCTGTTTGTATCATCTTTAATTTCTTTCATCAGTGTCTTATAGTTTCTGCATACAGGTCTTTTGTCTCCTTAGGTAGGTTTATTCCTAGGTATTTTATTCCTTTTGTTGCAATGGTAAATGGGAGTGTTCCCTTAATTTCCCTTTCAGATTTTTCATCATTAGTGTATAGGAATGCAAGAGATTTCTGTGCATTAATTTTTCTCCTGCAACCTTACCAAATTCATGGATTAGTTCTAGTAGTTTTCTGGTGGCATCTTTAGTATTTTCTATGTCATGTCATCTGCAAACAGTGACAGTTTTACTTCTTATTTTCTGGTTTGTATTCCTTTTATTTCTTTTCCTTCTCTAATTGCTATGGCTAAGACTTCCAAAAGTATGTTGAATAACATACTTGTCCACTCTCACCGCTGTTGAATAACAGCGGTGAGAGTGGACATCCTTGTCTTGTTCCTGATCTTAGAGGAAATGCTTTCAATTTTTCACCATTGAGAAGGATGTTTGCTGTGGGTTTGTTGTATATGGCTTTTATTATGTTGAGGAAAGTTCCCTCTATGCCCACTTTCTGGAAGTGAGAAAAAGAATGAATTCTTTTTCATATAGGTTGCCTATTTCATCTTCATTTATTTGGTCTTTAGGTTTTTACCTTGCTCCTTCATCTGTAACATATTTTTTTGTTGTTTCAATTTATTTTTCTTATGGGTGGGGCTGTATTCCTCTCTTACTGGTTGTTTGGCCTGAGATGTCCAGCACTGGAGTTTGCAGGCAGTTGGGTAGAGCTGGGTCTTGGTGCCGAGATGCGGACCCCCAGGAGGCCTCACTCCGATTAATATTCCCTGGGATCTGAGGTTTTCTATTAGTCCAGCAGTTTGGACTCTGAGCTCCCCGTGCAGGAGCTTGGGCCTGACTTCCAACCTGGGAACCAAGATCTCATAAGCCATGTGGTGCAGCAAAAAAAAAAAAGGAAAGAAAAAAAGGAGCAGTACAATAACAAAGAACAAAAAACAAAATAATATTAGGAATATAAAAAATATATTAGAAAATATAAAAATATAACTGACACAACTGCAACAAGGTAAAGTAAAACCACAACAGAAAAAAGAAAAAAAAAGCCTTGGCTATGGAGGGTGGAGTTAGGTGGGGGGTGGAACTTAGACAGCGGTGGGGTTTAGGGTGGGGTGGGACCTGCGAGCAGAAGGGCAGAGACAGCATGCATCCAAAGGGGGCCCTCTGGAGTGTGGAGTTCTGGAGTTTAGAGGTAAGGCCCTGGGTGAGGGTGTGTGGGTGGGATTTAGGCCCAGTGTGGTTGGAGGGGAGTTTCAGAGGGGGTCTCCAAATGTAGAGGTAGTGCCCTGGGTGGGGTGTAGGGGCAGGGCTTGGGCTCTCGTTGTTAGGAGGGAGGCTCCAAGGACAGAGGATTAGGCCCAGGAGCCCAACAGTTTCTCCAGTGCCTAAGTGGACAGGGGAAGTGCTGGCCACATTCCCTTCCATTCCTCTGCACCACCCCCTCCCTGCCCGGGTCTCCCCCAGGGTTTCCCCTGTCCCCGCTGGACCCCTAACCAGGCGTGGGTCTGGCTGGGTGTAGGAACTCCTCCCCTTCCCCCCAGCTGCCCCTCAGGGGTGCTGGTCCTGGAGGTCTGGACTTTACTTTTGCTCCCGCTTCCCACCCTCCCACTCCCTCAGGACCTGTGTGGATGGAGGGGGCCTTGGTGGGTAGAGGATCAGGCCCGAGATCTCAGCAGGCTCCCATGGGCCCAAGTGGGCAGGGGAAACCTGGCCACTCTCCCTTTTGACCCTCTGCCCTCCCAATGGTCCCCCAATTTCCCCCATCAGGCATGGGATCCCTTCCCCTCCCCCAGCTGCCCCTCAAAGGCACCAGTCCCATTCTGCCTCCACTTCTCCTTCCCCCTCATTCCTCCCATGCCCCATGTCCTACCTGGTCACTGGGGGTTCCTCCCGTCCCCTTAGGTGTCTGTGGTTCCCGACCAGTGCCTGGTAGGTGCCTCAGTTGTGCAGAGACGCAAATTCCAGTCCTTCTAGTCCACCATCTTGCCTCCATCCCTGAGTACTTTTTTAAAAAGTCATTTGGTTGGTAGATTGAGAACACATCTGCCTGGCTATCACCTACAATGAAAGTACAAGTAATGTTAACTTCAGTATAACCTCATTTGTTTAAAAAAAAATTCAATAAATGTATGTTCTACTTAGGTGAAATTTAGTGGGGTTAAATTTTAAAATTGCTATAAGAATCCCATTTTAAGCTGGTCTTTCCCATAAGAAGGCCCCATAGACCTTCTCCAAAAAGGTCATGTGAAATGATAAGAAATACTAATTACACATTATGACCATAATACAATACTACACTTACTAGTGTAAAACTAACTGGTGGTAGAATGATTGTGTTAGTTACAAATAATTGACACTAGAAAATTATTTCCTACCTAGTAATTTTAGAATTACATAATATGATCTCCTGTTATTCATTCTTTCCCAGAGAAATTTAACTGTAAATACTTTTCTACACATATGCATGCATGCACACACACACAATCTGATGAATCTGATTGGCAAAGACATTAATTGCAGCTGGCGTGGTTGTGATGCCTCTTTGTGTTTTTGCCCTTTTAGAGTTATGTGTTATTGTTTTTATATTGCTACTTCTTGAAAGCAGATTGAACTTAGATAGCTTTCCCTTTAAGAAAAGAAGATTTTTCCAAGTAATTTAACAAAAACAATTTTTCCATATTTCTAGAATAGATTTGAGACTTGAAAGTTTTTTTTTTAACATCTTTATTGGAATATAATTGCTTTACAATGGTGTGTTAGTTTCTGCTTTGTAACAAAGTGAATCAGTTATACATATACATATGTTCCCATATCTCTTCCCTCTTGCATCTCCCTCCCTCCCAACCTCCCTATCCCACCCCTCTAGGTGGTCACAAAGCACCGAGCTGATCTCCCTGTGCTATGCAGCTGCTTCCCACTAA
Organism: Lipotes vexillifer; assembly: GCF_000442215.2. Lineage (NCBI taxonomy): Eukaryota > Metazoa > Chordata > Mammalia > Artiodactyla > Lipotidae > Lipotes > Lipotes vexillifer. The sequence goes on from NW_006792454.1 coordinate 4,747,185, forward strand.
CTATCAATTTCAAATTTGGTAGTGCATATATGTGCATGCCACTCTCTCACTTCATCCCATCTTACCCTTCCCCCTCCCCGTGTTCTCAAGTCTATTCTCTATGTCTACGTCTTTATTCCTGTCCTGCCCCTAGGTTCTTCAGAACCATTTTTCTCTTTTTTTAGATTCCATATATATGTGTTAGCATACGATATTTGTTTTTCTCTTTCTGACTTACTTCACTCTGTATAACAGACTCTAGGTCCATCCACCTCACTACAAATAACTCAATTTCGTTTCTTTTTATGGCTGAGTAATATTCCATTGTATATATGTGCCACATCTTCTTTATCCATTCATCTGTTGATGGACTCATAGGTTGGTTCCATGTCCTGGCTATTGTAAATAGAGCTGCAGTGAACATATTGGTACATGACTCTTTTTGAATTATGGTTTTCTCAGGGTGTATGCCCAGTAGTGGGATTGCTGTGTCGTATGGTAGTTCTATTTTTAGTTTTTTAAGGAACCTCTGTACTGTTCTCCATAGTGGCTATATCAATTTACATTCCCACCAACAGTGCAAGAGGGTTCCTTTTTCTCCACACCCTCTCCAGCATTTATTGTTTGAGATTTTTTGATGATGGCCATTCTGACTGGTGTGAGATGATATCTAATTGTAGTTTTTTTTTTTAATTTTATTTTTCCTGTGTTGGTTCTTCATTTCTGTGCAAGGGCTTTCTCTAGTGGCAAGCGGGGGCCACTCTTCATCGCGGTGCGCGGGCCTCTCACTATCCCGGCCTCTCTTGTTGCGGAGCACAGGCTCCAGACACGCAGGCTCAGTAGTTTTGTGGCTCACGGGCTTAGTTGCTCCGCGGCATGTGGGATCCTCCCAGACCAGGGCTCGAACCCGTGTCCCCTGCATTAGCAGGCAGATTCTCAACCACTGCGCCACCAGGGAAGCCCCTAATTGTAGTTTTGATTTGCATTTCTCTAATGATTAATGATGTTGAGCATCCTTTCATATGTTTGTTGGCAATCTGTATATCTTCTTTGGAGAAATGTCTATTTAGAGACCTGAAAGTTTTTAAATGATATTATTACATCTGTTGAAAAGTTCTATTTACAACGTTATCATTAAAAATTTTCATTTTTCAGTTTACTTTTTATGATTTTTGAACATTTTTAATTAAATTATCCAGGTTTACTTAATTTATTTTTTAAGGTAATCTTTGAAAGGCATTATTGTGATTGTTAAAATCCAATTCAAATTAGAGGCAATACAAAAAAGTTTTAAGCGTTATTATTTTTACTACAATTCTGGTTAGTTTGAACATTTAAAATATGAATTATGACACATTTTGTAAGGGATTCTATACATTATACATTTCAATATGTTAAATATAAGGGGGGTATAAGTCCCATATAGTAGTATTACTAATATTTCTAAATTATAAAAGCACTATTTTGGGTTTAATAATTTGCCAAATTTATTAAAGTTAACAAAAATCTGAGAGGATTCAAGAAGAGAAAATGGGTTTTTCTTCATAAACAGATTTTGACCCAATATTCTAAATGGGTTATAACGTTTATTTTAGTGAATTAAGTTCTACTATCTGTTACTCTGGAGTAATAGTTGCTTTCAATTTGTTTTATTAAAGTACACTTTAGTTTTAGTTTACTTTCTAATGGCTCTTGAAACAAGATATGAGTTGATTCATTTGAATGAATCTAATTAAGAGGCTATGATTGAGAAATGAAAGTGAGGGAGTCTTTTGTAATATGTAGACTTTCTTAAATGTCAGAAATTGCTGTGATGTGCAAGGAACACAACATGGAACCTCGCAGAAGAAAAAAAAGTAATTTTATCTGCAGCGTAAATGTTCCAATTTATTTGTCTGACTAAAGATATGGCTGACAGCTTTGCATGACAGTTGCCCATTACAGGGTACCATTCAATGATCCACAGTTATTTGGAATTGGCAAGTTTGATAAAGGTTTTTTTTTTTTTAATCAAACATGTGCCAACTAAAGCTTGGTTTCTCAATTTTATTTTCATCATCAATTTAAGGATATTTTCCTATGAAAATATTTTAGTCTAAAAGTGTAATAAACTTGGACAACTAAAATTGAATATGCTTGGGCTTCCCTGGTGGCGCAGTGGTTGAGGGTCCACTTGCTGATGCAGGGGACACGGGTTCGTGCCCTGGTCCGGGAAGATCCCTCATGACGCGGAGCGGCTGGGCCCGTGAGCCATGGCCGCTGAGCCTGCGCATCTGGAGCCTGTGCTCCGCAACGGGAGAGGCCACAACAGTGAGAGGGCCGCATACCCACAAAAAAAAAAAAAAAAAAAAAAAAAGAATATGCTTTAAAGCAAGTGTAAAAACTTCTTTCTGATAAATATTACTGAAGATATCTTTAAAAAACCACAAAGAGACCGGGAATGGAAATTATTAGAGACTGTACAGTTGCGCTGGGTGAGAGAATTAGAAGAGTCAGTTGCAGGATAATATGAAACTGACCCTCCATCAACAGTAGAGAATCAGGGTAGGGTGTTGTAATCTCCCACCTACTTCCCACTGCCGTTCTGCTGCACTGCTGTTAACATTTGTGCAGATTTTCTAATTCTTCCTTAATCTTTACCTGTAAATGAAAAAAATGTTTGTTGCTCTTAAAACATTATGGAATTATAAACATGTTGTCTAATTATACCTCCATCCCACTCTATGTCTGGGGAGATAATATCAAAGCCCTGAGGAAAATCACAGAAATCTGTTTTCTTTTAAAATTCAACACTCTGGACAGGGATTAGATTTAAAATGGTTTTCAAGGAGACCTCAACATTGTGGAAAGTAGATTAGTAATAAATCACATTCACTTGCTAGTTCGAGTTGCATGGTGTTAACAATATGAATATTTAGTTGTTATCAATAACAAGGTATATGTATACCTAGAAAAAAATCTTTGGGTATATTGAACAATAAAAAAAAAATGAAGAAACTTTTGCTTATTTTGTAAAACAATGGGCAAGCTTTACTTCATAATATATGAGGAGATGGAATCTTGTGGAATTAAAGAAGAAAACTCATCTTATACCCAAACTAACTAATGTTTGAAACATAAAGAGGCTCACTCTCTCCTCATATGCTCCTCAGTCTGAGGATGGGATATAAATGGGGAGTTTGGTGGTGTGAGATGATGGATGAGGGTCTCCTCTGGTTGCCAGAGGATCTGTGACCAGCACAAAAACTGCTTGGTCTGGGTTAATTAATTGCAGGAACAGTTTATTCAGATGCAGGGCAAGCACCTTGGCTAAAATCTCAGCATCTGTGTTGATTAAAGATCTGAGGTTGAAGGAAGCACATAGTTGGGGGTCTTAGATATGTTTGTGAGCCATATGGGCTTCTTTTAATGAGGGAGGGCTCTGTGATCCAAGTCTCAAAGCTATGCTGTTCTAGTCAGCATTAATGGAGTATCTCTTGTCCAGCACCAAGGTACTTCACAGTCCTATTAGGGCAATCATTTTTCCTGGTTATTTGTTTCAATAATGTATTCAGAATCTCACCAGTATATTTCATTTCTTACAGACCTAGTGATAAGAGAACAGGGTGCAAAATCTTGCTGGCCTTGTTTAAGTTCAGGGTAGATCCTGAACAAAAATCTGTTTTTTTTTTTTTTTTAACATCTTTATTGGAGTATAATTGCTTTATATTGTTGTGTTAGTTTCTGCTGTATAACAAAGTGAATCAGCTATATGTATACATATATCCCCATATCCCCTCCCTCTTGGGTGTCCCTCCCACCCTCCATATCCCACCCTTGTAGGTGGTCACAAACCACTGAGCTGGTCTCCCTGTGCGATGCGGCTGCTTCCCATTAGCTGTCTGTTTTACATTTGGTAGTGTATATATGTCCATGCCACTCTCTCACTTCATCCCATCTTACCCTTCCCCCTCCCCGTGTCCTCAAGTCCATTCTCTAAGTCTGCATCTTTATTCCTGTCCTGCTGCTAGGTTCTTCAGAACATTTTTTTTTTTTTAGATTCCTTATATATGTGTTAGCCTATGGTATTTGTTTTTCTCTTTCTGACTTACTTTACTCTGTATGACAGACTGTAGGTCCATCCACCTCACTACAAATAACTCAATTTCATTTCCTTTTATGGCTGAGTAATATTCCATTGTATATATGTGCCACATCTTCTTTATCCATTCATCTGTCGATGGACACTTAGGTTGCTTCCATGTCCTGGCTATTGTAAATAGAGCTACAATGAACATTGTGGTACATGACCCCTTTTGAATTATTGTTTTCTCAGGGTATATGCCCAGTAATGAGATTGCTGGGTCATATGGTAGATCTACTTTTAGTTTAAGGAACCTCCATACTGTTCTCCATAGTGGCTGTATCAATTTACATTCCCACCAACAGTGCAAGAGGGTTCCCTTTTCTCCACACCCTCTCCACATCCATGTGGATGTGTATACTCGTGGTTCATTCATTTTTACTGCTACAGAGTAATCTGTTGAATGAATACACCATAATTTACCAATCCACTCTACTGATGCAGGACTCTGGATGGTTTCAATTTTTGCTATTGGGAAAAGAGCTAATATAAGCATGTCTTCTTGCACAAGTGGGCAAGAATTTTTCTAGATATAGACCTAGGAGTGGAATTTCTGGATCGTGAGGTACATACGTACCAGATTGAAAATTTCTGGGTGTTGTCTAATGGTTTTCTAAAGTGATTTTTACCCATTTTCACATTCACTACCGTGTATGAGAGGTCCTGAGGCTCCAAGTCTCTGCCAACACAATATGGTCATAGTATATGTTGAAATATGTATATTTGCATAATATATACAAATATATATGTAATCAAGTTGTGATATCCTATATCATTATAATTTTAATTGGTATTTCACTAGTTACTCATGAGATACAGCACTTTTTTGTATGTTTATTTGCTAGTTTTCATCTTCTGTGAAATGTCTTTGCTATGTTTCTATTGGACTATTGATAATTTAAAAAATTTTTTATTCATTCTTTATATAGTCTGTATACTAATCCGTTATGGGTTAGGCAGATATCTTCCAGTTTGTGGTTGTCTTTTCACTGCCTTTGTTGTGCCTATTGATGAATAGAGTGCTGAATATTTTTGAATTTTTATTTTGAAATAATTGTACGTTTACATGTAGTTGTAAGAGATAATACAGAGAGATTCCATTTACCCTTTTTGCAATTTTTCCCAATGATAACACCTTGTTCAACTGTAGTACAGTATTAAAACCAGGGAACTGACATTGATACAATCTACTGATCTTATTCAGGTGTCACCAGTTTTACATAAATGCGCGTATGTGTGTGTTCAATTCTATTCAAATTTTATCACTTGTTGTATCTTGGTATAACAACCACCACCTTCAAGATACAGAACTGTTCCATCAACACAAGGGTCTCTCATATTATTACTCCTTAATGCTCACATTCATCCCCTTTCCCCCACCATCCCTAACTGCTGGTAACCTCTTATCTGGCCTCCATTTTATCATTGCAAGAATGTTATATAAATGGAATCATAAAGTATGTAACTTTTTGAGATTGGCTTTTTTCACTTAGCAGAATTCCTTTTAGATCCATCCAAGTTGCATGTATCAATAGCTGTTCCTTCTTATTGCTGAGTACTATTCCATGTTATGTAAGGTAGATGTATCACATTTTATTTAACCATTCACTCATCTGGGTGTTTCCAGTTTTTGGCTATTGTAAAGAAAGTTTTGTGAGACTAAAAAATTGTTGTTTTTAAAAAAATAATTAATAGACTTCATTTTTAAAGAGGCTTTAGGTTGACAGAAAAAGAGCAGAAAGTACAGTGAATTCCCATATATACCCCTTTCCCCCAGTTTCCCATCTTATTAACATTTTACAGTAGTTTTGTGCATTTATTACAATTGGTGAGCCAATACTGATACACTACTATTAACTAAAGTCCATATTTAAACATTACGTTTCACTCTTGGTGTTGTACATTCTATGGGTGTGGAAAAATGTGTAATGGCATGTAGACACCATTAGAGTTTCATACAGAATAGTTTCCCAGCCCTAAAAATCCTCTGTGCTCTGCCTATTCATCCCTCCCTCCCCCAACCCCTGGCAACCACTCATCTTTTTACTGTCCTCATAGTTTTGCCTTTTCCAAAATATCATATAGTTGGAATCATATAGTATGTCGCCTTTCCAGATAGGCTTTTTAAAGTCAATATGCATTTAAGGTTCTCCATATCTGTTCATGGTTTGATAGGTCATTTGTTTTTAGCACTGAATAATATTGCATAATCTAGATGTACCACAGTTTACTTACCCATTTATGTACTGAAGGACATCTTGGCTGCTTCCACATTTGGGCAGTTATGAATTAAAATACTATAAACATACACATACAGGTTGTTGTGTGGACATAAGTTTTCAGCTCATTTGAGTTAGTAACAAGTTGTGCAATTGCTGGATGATAGAATAAGAATATATTTAGTTTTGTAAGAAAATGTCAATCTGTCTTCTGCAGTGGCTGTACCATTTTTCATTCTCATCAGCAATGAATGAGAGTTCTTGTGCTCCACCAAATGACAATATTTGGTGTTGCTAGCTTTTTTATTTTGGTCATTCTAATATGTGTATTATAGCATCTCATTGTTTTAATTTGCATTCTTTAATGACATGTGATGTTGATCATCTTTTCATACGCTTACTTGCCACCTGTATATCTTCTTTGGTGGGTGTCTTTTGAGGTCTTCCTGCCCATTTTTTTTACTGGGTAGTTAGTTTTCTTATTGTTAAATTTTAAGAGTTCTTTGTATATTCTGGATAACAATCCTTTATCATGTGTCTTTTGCAAATATTCTTCTCCCAATCTGTGGCTTGTCTTATGCTCTTGACAGTGTCTTTTGCAGAGCAGAAACTTTTAGTTTTAATGAAGTCCTGCTTATCAATTATTTCCTTCATTTGTGTTGCCTTTGGTGTTGTATCTAAAAAGTCATTGCCATACCCAAGGTCATCTAAGTTTTCTGATATGTTTCTAAGAGTTTTATAGTTTTGTGTTTTACATCTAGGTGTAGATCCACTTTGAGTGAATTTTTGTGAAGGGCATGAGGTCTGTGTCTAGATTCTTTTTTGCACATGGATGTAGAATTTTTCCAGCATGACTGTTATAAAGACTATCTTTTCTCCATTGTATTGCCTTTGCTCCTTTGTCAAAGGACAGTTGATTATATTTACGTGAGTCTATTTCTGGACTCTCTATTCTGTTCCATTCATGTGTCTATTCTTTCACCAGTACCACACTATGTTGGTTACTATAGCTTTATAGTAAGCCTTGAAGTTAAGCAGTGTCAGTCCTCTGATTCTGTTCTTTTTCTTCAATATTGGGTTGGCTCCTTTGGGTCTTTTGTTTCTCCATATAAATGTTGATCTCCACAAAATAAGTTGCTGGATTTTCATTGGGATTCATTGTGCTTTTAATTTGCATTGCAGACTAACAATGTTGAGCATCTTTTTATGTGTTTATTGGTATTGGCATTTATCTTTGATAAAATGAGTTCAAATATTTTTCCTATTTTTTAAATTGAGTTATTTGTTTTCTTATTGTTGAGTTTAGAGAATTCCTTATCTTTTCTGTCTTGAAGTCCTTCGTTGGATATGTGATTTGCAAAATTTTTCACCCAGCCTGTAGCTTGTCTTTTTATCCATTATATTTCTCAGACCAAAAGTTTTTAATTTTTAAAAATTTATTTATTTATTTATTATTATTTTTTTGCGGTACACGGGCCTCTCACTGTTGTGGCCTCTCCCATTGTGGAGCACAGGCTCCAGACGCACAGGCTCAGCGGCCATGGCTCACGGGCCCAGCCGTTCCGCAGCATGTGGGATCTTCCCAGACCAGGGCATGAACCCATGTCCCCTGCATCAGCAGGAGGACTCTCAACCACTGTGCCACCAGGGAAGCCCAAAAGTTTTTAATTTTGATGAAGTTTAATTTATCAAATATTTCTTAAATGATAGTACTTGTATCACATCTAAAAACTATTTTCCTATTTCCTATTTTCCTAACCCAAGGTCACAATTATTTTCTTCTAAAAGATTTAAAATTTTGTATTTTACATTTAAGTCTATGATACATTTTGAGCTAATTTATGTATAAGGTGTGAGGTATCAGTTAAAATTCTTTTTTGACATATGCATGTTCAGTTGTTCAAAAAAGAAGCAACATTTATTGCAAAGACTATTCTATTTCTATTGAGTTGACTTTTCACCATTCTCAAAAATTGTTTGATCACATTTATTTAGATCTATTTCTGGACATCTTTTCTGTACCTCTAGTCAATGGTCTATCCTTTCATTGTTACAATATAGTCTGGTCACTCTAGTTTTATATCAAGATTTAAGGTTGTGTCATGTCAGTCTTCCAACTTTGTTCTTATTTTTTGTAATTGTTTTGATTATTCTCATTTCTCAGCCTTTTGCATAAATTTCAGAATCAGCTTGTCTATACCTACAAATTCCTGCT